>NC_057734.1:381256-384219 GCF_004010195.1 Chiloscyllium plagiosum | reverse complement strand
CGCAGAATTGTATTCAACCACAATGTGCAGCACCATGGCCCACTCTACCATCACCATCAAAGTGGGAGATTAACTCGGATGTAAACATTGTATTTTACTTAGTTTTCAATCATGCAATGAATTGGACAAAGGGCTGCTTCACAACAAAGGACAGAAGAAGGACTGGCATGCTCTGAAAGAAAACATTGCTGAAACTTATTGTGTGCAATGTTTACACTGTTGCTTTGCAAGCAGTGAAGGATGGTGTACATAGGTACATGGCACCGGAGTGTGAATCCAAAGTGAGATTCAAAAGAACATAAGAACCAGGAGCAGCAGTAGGCCATCTGGCCCTTTGAGCCTGCTCTGCCATTCAATAAGATCATGGCTGATCATCGTGTGGCCTCAGCTTCCTTACGCACCATCTCACCATAACCCTTAATTCCAATACTGTTCAAAGATTATCTATCTTAGCTTTAAAAATATTCAATGAGGTAGCCTTAATTGCTTCACTAGGCAGGAAATTCCATAGATTCACAACCCTCTGGGTGAAGAAGTTCCTTCTCAATTTGGTCCTAAATCTGTTCCCCCTAATTTTCAGGCTGTGCCCTCTTATCCTAGTTTCACCTGCCGGTGGAAACATCCTCTCTATGTCTATCTTATCTATTCCCTTCATAATTTTATATGTTTCCATAAGATCCCCCTCATTCTTCTAAATTCCATTAAATATAACCCCAGTTTACTCAGTCTTTCCTCATAAGCCAACCCCCTCAACTCCGGAATCAACTCTGAATCAAATCTCCTCTGCATCCCCTCTAGTGCCAGTACATCCTTTCTCAAGTAAGGAGACTAAAACTACACACAGTACTCCAGGTGTGGCCTCACCAGCACCCTGTACAGCTGAAACATAACCTCTCTGCTTTTAAACTCAATCCCTTTAGCAATGAAGAATAAAATTCCATTTGCCTTCCTAATTACTTGTTGCACCTGCAGATCAACCCTCAGTGATTCATGCACAAAGACACCCAGGTCCCTCTGCACAACAGCATGCTGCAATTTTTTACCATTCAACTAATTGTCCTTTTTACTGTTATTCCTACCAAAATGGATGACTTCACATTTACCAACATCGTACTCCATCTGCCAGACCTTCGCCCACTCACACAAACTATCCAAATCCTTCTGTAAACATTCACAGTCCTTGGCACACTTGGCTCTACCACTCATCTTAGTGTCATCTGCAAACTTTGACACACTACACATGGTACCCAACTCCAAATCAGCTATGTAAATTGTGTATAATTGTAGTTCCAACACTGATCCCTGAGGCACACCACTAGTCACTGATTACCAACCAGAAAAGCACTCATTTATTCCCACTCTGTCATTCCTGTTGGTTATCCAATCCTCTATCCATGCTAATACTTTACTCGTTAAGTCTTGCACCTTTATCTTATGCAGCAGCGTATCGGAGGCCTTTTGGAAATCTAGATACACCACATCTACTGGGCTCTCATTGTCCACCTTGCTTGTAATGTCTCCATAGAATTTCAGTAGATTAGTTAAGCATTATCTGCCCTCCAAGAACTCATCCTGTGTCTGCCCAACGGGACAATTTCTACCCAGGTGCCTTGCTATTTCTTCCTTGATAACAGACTCACACATTTTCCCCAATATAGAGGTTAAGCTAACTGGTCTATAATTCCCCATCTTCTATGTTTTCCAGTCACCCTGAGTGACAGTATTCCAGTAATCTTGAGTGACAGTATTCCAGTCACTTGAGTGACAGTATTCCAGTAACCCTGAGTGACAGTATTCCAGTCACCCTCAGTGACAGTATTCCAGTGTCCCTGAGTGACAGTATTCTCAGTGACAGTATTCCAGTGTCCCTGAGTGACAGTATTCCAGTCATAGAGTCATAGAGATGTACAGCATGGAAATAGACCCTTCGGTCCAACCCATCCATGCTGACCAGATATTCCAACCCAATCTAGTCCCACCTGCCAGCACCCGGCCCATATCCCTCCAAACCCTTCCTATTCATATACCCATCCAAATGCCTCTTAAATGTTGCAATTGAACCAGCCTCCACCACTTCCTCTGGCAGCTCATTCCATACTCGTACCACCCTCTGTATGAAAAAGTTGCCCCTCAGGTCTCTGTTATATCTTTCCCCTCTCACCCTAAACCTATGCCCTCTAGTTCTGGAATCGCTGACCCCAGGGAAAATACTTTGCCGATTTACCCTATCCATGCCCCTCATAATTTTGTAAACCTCTATAAGGTCACCCTTCAGTCACCCTGAGTGTCAGTATTCCAGTGTCCCTGAGTGACAGTATTCCAGTCACCCTGAGTGACAGTATTCCAGTGTCCCTGAGTGACAGTATCCCAGTCACCCTGAGTGTCAGTATTCCAGTCACCCTGAGTGACAGTATTCCGTCGCCCTGAGTGACAGTATTCCAGTCACCCTGAGTGATAGTATTCCAGTCACCCTGAGTGACAGTATTCCCGTCACCCTGAGTGATAGTATTCCAGTGTCCCTGAGTGATAGTATTCCAGTGTCCCTGAGTGACAGTATTCCATTCGCCCTGAGTGACAGAATTCCAGTCGCCCTGAGTGACATTATTCCAGTGTCCCTGAGTGACAGTATTCCAGTGTCCCTGAGTGATAGTATTCCAGTCACCCTGAGTGATAGTATTCGAGTCACCCTGAGTGACAGTATTCCAGTGTCCCTGAGTGACAGTATTCCAGTGCCCCTGAGTGATAGTATTCCAGTGTCCCTGAGTGACAGTATTCCAGTGTCCCTGAGTGATAGTATTCAAGTGTCCCTGAGTGACAGTATTCCAGTCACCCTGAGTGACAGTATTCCAGTGTCCCTGAGTGATACTATTCCAGTGTCCCTGAGTGACAGTATTCCAGTCACCCTGAGTGTCAGTATTCCAGTGTCCCTCAGTGATAGTATTCCAGTCACCCTGAGTGACAGT
>NC_057734.1:359727-380756 GCF_004010195.1 Chiloscyllium plagiosum | reverse complement strand
GATGGAGGATATAAGTTTAAAGTGGGAGGTTGAAAGGGGATGTGCTAGAAAAGATTTTCACACTGAGGGTGGTTGGTACCTGGAGTGTGCTGCCGGGGAAGGAAGGTTTAAGAGGTGGACAGACATATGAACAGGCAGGGATATGGACCAGATAGGATTACCTTAGAATGGCATTATGGTCAGCGCAGGCATGATGGGCCGAATGGCCTGTTGCCGTGCTGTACTGTTCTATGTTCTATTGGAGAGATGTAAACAGGGAAGGGAGACAGGAGCGAGGGAGATGGGGAGTGAGAAAGAGAGACTGGGGGGAGGGAGGAGTTGGTTTGGAGTGGGTTATGGGGAGGAGCAGAAAGGGAAGGGGAGATGGGGTGAACTCGGACATTAACCTGAGAGATCTCATTTATAACCCCCTGCATTAGGGGATTGTCACTGAATTCAGTTCACATTAACTGATGCAAACTCAAATCAATTTTAAAACTTCCCAAAGAACCCCATGTTCCTAATGGGCTCTGGGTTGATGGCAGACGGTCCTTTACATATGTTTACTTGAATTTAAAAGGTTTGCGTGATTTATAGGATTTAGCATAAAATAACGATTAAGATGTAAAGTTCTCTAATCTGTAACAGCTACTGACAGCTACCTCAGTGGTTGATACTGTGTGAAATCAGAGAACTCATTTCACTTGCTGTTCCATGAACTTTGCTTTCATTTTCCCAAAAAAATAAATAATTTGGTGAAATGGGGCTCACAGCCCACAGTGAGAATCACTGCAGAAAGCCAGGCTGTCCCTGTGCTGAAACATCTGACTGTGACTTGATTTGGAGGTGCCAGTATTGGACTGAGGTGGACAAAGTTAAAAATCAGGCAGCATCAAAGGAACAGGAGAATCGATGTTTCGGGCATAAGCCCTTCTTCAGGAAAGAAGAAAGAAGAAAGAAGCCCTTCTTCCTGAAGAAGGGCTTATGCCCGAAATGTCGATTCTCCTGTTCCTTTGATGCTGCCTGACCTGCTGTGCTTTTCCAGCAACACAGTTTTAAGCTCTGATCTCCAGCATCTGCAGTCCTCACTTTCTCAAAGTTAAAAATCACACAACACCAGGTTATAGTCCAACAGGTTTATTTGGAAGCACTAGCTTTTGGAGCGCTGCTCCTTCATCAGGTGGTTGTCATCAGGAGCATCAGGAGAACTTTAAAGGAAGCTTCCTCAACCACACAAAAGGGATTAGATAACCCCAAATTTAAACGCTTAGAGTTCATCTTCAAAACTAAGCTGCTTCAAACTTGGAATCAATCTTGTAAGAACAGAGGAACAGGAGCAGGCCATTCAGCCCCTCCAGACTGCTGTGCTATACAATCATCTCAGCTCTACTTTTCTATCTGTCACTAACCCGTCTCCATTTAAAAACAAACTCAGCTTGGAGTTAATTCAAAGACCCAGCTTCTGGGGAACAGAATTCTACAAAATCTTTCATTTCTCACAGAAAGAAATAAAAAATCTCCATCTCTGCCTTAAAAGAAAGATCTTTCATTCTTTATGATGTTTAGTGATAGACTGCCCCCTGTAGGGGGGAATCATTCTTCTGGTATTCTCCCTCTCAATTCCGCTCAGGACCTCATATGTCTCAAGATTACCCTCTCATTTCTCTAACCTCCAATAGATATAAACTCAGCCCACACTGCCTTTGTTCATGAGATAATTTTCCCATTCTCCCAGGAATGAACTTACAAAACCATTTCTGAACTGTTTCTGCTGCAACTCTATGCTTTTCCAAATAATGATTAAAACTGAACTTGATTCTGCAGATGTGTTCTCTTCAACGTCCCGTACAGTCATAGCTATTGAGTCATTGAGATGTACAGCATGGAAACAGACCCTTCAGTCCAACTCATCCATGCTGACCAGATATCCTAACCTAATCTAGTCCCACCCATCATCACTTGCCCCATATCTTGCATCCCTTCCTATTCATAATCCCATTCAGATGCCTTTTAAATGTTGCAATTGTACCACCACTTCCTCTGGCAGCTCATTCCATGCACATACCACCCTCTGCATGAAAAAGCTGCCCCTTAGGTCACTTTTATATCTTTCCCCTCTCACCCTAAGCCTATGCCCTCTAGTTCTGGACTCCCCCATGCAGGGAAAAGACTTTGTCTATTTATCCTATCCACACCCCTCATGATTGTATAAACCTCTGTATGGTCACCCCTCAGCCTCCAACGCTCCAGGGAAAACAGCTCCAGCCTGTTCAGCCTCTCCCTGTAGCTCAAACCTTCCAACTTTGGCAACTTCCTTATAAATCTTTTCTGAATCCTTTCAAGTTTCACAACATCTTTCTGATAGGAGGAAGACCAGAACTGTATGCAGTATTCCAAAAGTGTCCTAACCAATGTCCCTGTACAGCCGCAACATGATCTCCCAACTCCTACACTCAATACTCTGACCAATAAAGGAAAGCATACCAAACGCCTTCTTCACTATCCTATCTACCTGCGACTCCACTTTCAAGGAGCTATGAACCTGCACTCCAAGGTCTCTTTCTTCAGCAACACTCCCCAGGACCTTACCATTAAGTGTATAAGTCCTGCTAAGACTTGTTTTTCCAAAATGCAGAACCTTGCATTTATCTGAATTAAACTCCATCTGCCACTCCTCAGCCCATTGACCCATCCAATCAATTCCAAAAACATTGACTCTCTTACTCCTCAGATGCTGCCTGAGCGGCTGTACTTTTCAGGGGAACCTTGTCAAATGCCTTACTGAAGTCCATATAGATCACATCTACTGCACTGCCCTCATCAATCCTCTTTGTTACTTCTTCAAAAAACTCAATCAAGTTTGTGAGACATGATTTTCCACGCACAAAGCCATGTTGACTATCCCTAATCAGTCCTTGCCTTTCCAAATACATGTACATCCTGTCCCTCAGGGTTCCCTCCAACAACTTGCCCACCACCGATATCAGGCTTACCGGTCTATAGTTCCCTGGCTTTTCCTTACCACCCTTCTTAAACAGTGGCACCACGTTAGCCAACCTCCAGTCACCTGTGACTATTGGTGATACAAATATCTCAACAAGGGGCTCAGAAATCACTTCCCTAGCTTCCCAGAGTTTGAGGGTACACCTGATCATGTCTTCTCAACTTTTATATTTCATTTCCATTTGAATAAACTCCATGATTCTATATACTTCTTGATCTGTACCTGCAGTCTAACTCAGTGATTCATGGGCCAGGAAGCCCAGATCCCTCTGTACCTCAGAGATCTGTCATCTATCTCTGCATTTAAATAATGTAATGCTTCCTCTTCTCATTGCCAAACTGCATAAGTCCACATTTTTCCAAATTATACTCCATCTGTCAATGTTTTCCCAACTCCCTTCATTGTCTGTATCCCTCCGCCTGACAACTCATTTTCCTAATTACCTTGGCAGCATTAGTAAGTTTAGCTCAATACACCAATGTCCTTGCCTCTTTTAATTGTAAACATTTGAAGTTCCAACCTCAGCCCTGTACACTCCGTGAGTTATCCTGTTTGCCATCTGAAAATAACACAATTACTGGTACTCTCTACTTCTTGTTTGCTAGCCAATCTTTTATTGATGTGAATATATTACTCCCCACAGCACATGCTGAATTGGAAGGGAACTAATATATTGGCAGGGAAATTTGCTACGGCTGCTCAGGAGGATTTAAACTAATAAGGTGGGGGGAAGTGGTGGTGGTGGGACCCAGGGAGATAGTGAGGAAAGAGATCAATCTGAGAAAACAGAAGCGAGTCAAACAGTCAGGGCTAATAAATTAAACTGCATTTATTTCAATGCAAGGGGCCAAACAGGGAAGGCAGATGAACTCAGGGCATGGCTGGGAACATGGGACTGGGATATCATAGCAATTACAGAAACATGGCTCAGGAATGGACAGGACTGGCAGCTTAATGTTCCAGGATACAAATATTATAGGCTGGATTGAAAGGGAGGTAACAGGAGGGGGAGTGGCATTTTTGATAAGGGATAGTATTACTGTTGTACTTAGGGAGGATATTCCTAGGAATAAATCCAGGGAAGTTATTTGGGTGAAATTGAGAAATATGAAAGAGATGAACACCTTATTGGGATTGTGTTATAGACTTCCTAACAGTCAGCAGGAAATTGGGAAGCAAATTTGTAAGGAGATCTCAGTTATCTGTAAGAATAATAGGGTGGTTATGGTAGGGGATTTTAACTTTCCAAACATAGACTGGGACTGCCATAGTGTTAAGGGTATAGATGGAGAGGAGTTTGTTAAGTGTGTACAAGACAATTTTCTGATTCAGTATGTGGATGTACCTACCAGAGAAGGTGCAAAACTTGATCTACTCTTGGGAAATAAGGCAAAGTAGGTGACTGAGGTGACAGTGGGGGAGCACTTTGGGACCAGCGACCATAATTCTATTGGTTTTAAAATAGTGATGGAAAAGGATAGACCAGATCTAAAAGTTGAAGTTCTAAATTTGAGGAAGAACAATTTTGATGGTATTAGGCAAGAACTTTCAAAAGCTAATTGGGGGCAGATGTTTGCAGGCAAGAGACCAGAGACAATATAGGAAAGGAAAAGCTGGTAGATGTAGGGAAAACTGGATGACTAGATAAATTGAGGTTATGGTCAAGAAAAAGAAGGAAGCATATGTCAGGATAGATCGAGTGAATTCTTAGAAGAGTATAAAGGCAGGAGGAGTATATTTAAGAGGGAAATCAGGAGGGCAAAAAGGGGACATGAAATAGTTTTGGCAAATAGAATTAAGGAGAATCCAAAGGAGATTTTATAAATGCATTAATGACAAAAGGGTAACTAGGGAGAGATTAGGGCCCCTCAAAGATCAGCAAGGCGGCCTTTGTGTGGAGCTGCATGAGATGGGGGAGACACTAAATGAGTATTTTGCATCAGTGTTTACTGTGGAAAAGGATATGGAAGATATAGAATATGGGGAAATAGATGATGACATCTTGAAAACTGTCCATATTACAGTGGAGCATGTGTTGGATGTCTTGAAACGCATTAAGGTCGATAAATCCCCAGGACCTGATCAGGTGTACCCGAGAACTCTGTGGGAAGCTAGGGAAGTGATTGCTGGGCCTCTTGCTGAGATATTTGTATCATTGATAAGTCACAGGTGAGGTGCCGGAAGACTGGAGGTTGGCTAATGTGGTGCCACTGTTTAAGAAGGGCGGTAAAGACAAGCCAGGGAACTATAGACCAGTGAGCCTGACCTCGGTGGTGGGTAAGATGTTGGAGGGATTTCTGAGGGACAGGATGTATATGTATTTAGAAAGACAAGGACTGATTCGGGATAGTCAACATGGCTTTGTGCAAAGTCATGTCTCATGAACTTGATTGAGTTTTTTGAAGAAGTAACAAAGACGATTGATGAGGACAGAGTGGTAAACATGATCTATGTGGATTTCTGTAAGGCATTCGACAAGGTTCCCCATGGGAGACTGGTTAGCAAGGTTAGATCTCACAGAATACAGGGAGAACTAGCCACTTGGATACAGAACTGGCTCAAAGTTAGAAGACAGAGGGTGGAGGGTTGTTTTTCAGATTGGAGGCCTGTGACCAGTGGAGTGCCACAAGAATCGATGCTCAGTCCACTGTTTTTCATCATTTATATAAATGATTTGGATGTGAACGTAAGAAGTATAGTTAGTAAGTTTGCAGAAGACATCAAAATTGGAAGTGTAGTGGACAGCAAAAAAGATTACCTCAGATTACAATGTGATCTTGATCAGATGGGTCAATGGGCTGTGGAATGGCAGATGGAGTTTAATTTAGATAAATGCGAGGTGTTGTATTTTGGAAAAGCAAATCTTAGCAGGACTTGTACACTTAATGGTAAAGTTCTGGGAGTGTTGCTGAACAAAGAGACCTTGGAGACCAGGTTCATAGCTCCTTGAAAGTGGAGTTGCAGGTAGATAGGATAGTGAAGAAGGCATTTGGTATGCTTTCTTTTATTGGTCAGAGCATTGAGTGAAGGAGTTGGGAGATCATGTTGCGGCTGTACAGGATATTGGTTAGGCCACTTTTGGAATATTGCATCCCGTTCTGGTCTCCTTCCTATCAGAAGGATGTTGTGAAACCTGAAAGGGTTCAGAAAAGGTTTACAAAGATGTTGCCAGGGATGGAGGATTTGGGCTATCGAGAGAGGCTGAATAGGCTGGGGCTGTTTTCCCTGGAGCGTCAGAGGCTGAGAGGTGACCTTATAGAGGCTTATACAATCATGAGGGGCATGGATAGGATAAATAGATAAAGTCTTTACCCTGGGGTGGGGGGTCCAGAACTAGAGGGAATAGGTTTTGGGTGAGAGCGGAAAGATATAAAAAGGGACCTAAGGGGTAACTTTTTCACAGAGAGGGTGGTGCGTGTATGGAATGAGCTGCCAGAGGAAGTGTTGGAGGCTGGTATAATTACAACATTTAAAAGGCATCTGGATGAGTATATGAATAGGAAGAGTTTAGAGGGATATGGGCCAAGTGCTGGCAAATGGGACTAGATTAGGACAGGATATCTGGTCGGCATGGACGGGTTGGACCGAAGGATCTGTTTCCGTGCTGTACATCTCTATGAAAACCATTTTGAGATTTCTTTCAATCACCTTAATCTACAGACAGGTTACACAGGATCTAGCTAATGTGTGGGTTGGATCTGGTTGGGATTTGGGTGATCTGGTTGAGGTTTTGGTGATCTGCTTGGGGTTCATGGTGGATTTGCTTAGGATTCAGATTATATCTTGTTGAGGTTTGGGAGGATCTGGGTTTTGTTGGGGTGGGATGGATCAGTTTGGGATTCAGGGTGAATTCATTTCGGATTTGGTTCTATCTATTTTGAGTTTGTTGGAGTTTGGTTGACCCGGTTGGGGTTTGGGTGATCTGGTTAGGATTTGAGGAGGATCTGGTTAAGGTTTGGGTGTTCTGGTTGGGGTTTGATGAGGATTCTGTTGGCATTTGGGTGATCTGGTTGGGGTTTGTCGGGAGGGATTGCTGAATCCTGGGGTTGGTGAATTGTTCACATAGACTCCTCAAAGCAGAAGCAGAGACCAGTGGGAGAGGCCAGTGAAGGAGAGAACACTGAAGTGATCCGAGTTCAGTTTGACAAACACAATTGTTGTAACAAGCACTGTTACACTTAAATACACCCCTTTTAAAAACCCTGCCACAATTTACCAACCACTGCAAACATCAGACACTGGGAAAAGATGGTTACCTCAGAAGGTTTCACTGATTTATATTGGGATTGGAGTGAAACAGTTAATACTCCTTCTGACAGTAGAGGGTTCCTGCTTCAGGACAACATTCCTGTTCTTCAGTAGCATTTGCATGAATTGAGCCTTTCAACAGTTTACTGCTGTTTATAAGAAAAGTCAATGAGGCAAAGAACATTTTCTGGGCTAAATGTGAATTGCAACCAGATGGAAACACTTTATTACAACATTGAAATAAACACTGTCCACCCCATGCTGAATGGACATACACCAAACCACATAAACTCCAACCATTAACCAACGAGGCAAAAACATATTCTAGCTCTCACTTCAACAAATCCCTGCAAATCCCTTTGAGAGACTCAGATAGGAATGCACCGGACTCCTCACAGAACCTTCAAATTTCCTGATCCTGACCCCTGGCACTGATCTAGATCTGGACTACATACCCTCACTGTGTAGAGGAAGCTTTACTCTATATCTAACCCCGTGCTGTCCCTGTCCTGGGAGTGTTTGATGGAGGACAGTGTAGAGGAAGCTTTACTCTATATCTAACCCTTGCTGTCCCTATCGTGGGAGTGTTTGATGGGGAAAGTGTAGAGGAAGCTTTACTCTGTATCTAAGCCTGTGCTGTCCCTGTCCTGGGCGTTTAATGGTGACAGTGTAGAGAGAGCTTTACTCTGTATCTAACCCCATGTTGTCCCTGTCCTGGGAGTGTTTGATGGGGACAGTGTAGAGAGAGCTTTACTCTGTATCTAACCCCGTGCTGTCCCTGTCCTGGGAGTGTTTGATGGGGACTGTGTAGAGGGAGCTTTACTCTGTATCTAACCCTGTGCTGTCCCTGTCCTGAGGACATTTGATGGGGACAGTGTAGAGAGAGCTTTACTCTGTATCTAACCCCATGCTGTCTCTGTCCCTGGGAGTGTTTGATGGGGGAGGGGGGGGGGGAGAGTGTAGAGGGAGCTTTATTCTGTACCTAACCCTTGATGTCCCTGTCATGGGAGTGTTTGATGGGGACAGTGTAGAGAGAGCTTTAAGGAGAAAGTGAGGGCTGCAGATGCTGGAGATCAGAGCTGAAAATGTGTTGCTGGAAAAGCGCAGCAGGTTAGGCAGCATCCAAGGAACAGGAGAATCGATGTTTCGGGCTTATGCCCGAAACGTCGATTCTCCTGTTCCTTAGATGCTGCCTGACCTGCTGCGCTTTTCCAGCAACACATTTTCAGCTAGGGAGAGCTTTACTCTATATCTAACCACGTGCTGTCCCTGTCCCTGGGAGTGTTTGATGGGGGGGGTGGGGGGGAGAGTGTAGAGAGAACGTTACTCTATATCCAACCACGGGCTGTCCCTGTCCCTGGGAGTGTTTGATGGTGACAGTGTAGAGAGGATTTTACTCTGTATCTAACCCTGTGCTGTCCCTGTCCTGGGAGTGTTTGTTGTGGGGGACAGTGTAGAGAGAGCTTTACTCTGTATCTAACCCCGTTCTGCCCCTGTCCTGGGAGTGTTTGATGGGGACAGTGTAGAGGGAGCTTTACTCTGTATCTAATACCGTGCTGTCCCTGTCCTGAAAACGATTGATGGGGACAGTGTAGAGGGAGCTTTACTCTGTATCTAACCCCATTCTGCACCTATCCTGGGAGTGTTTGATGGGGACAGTGTAGAGGGAGCTTTACTCTGCATCTAACCTTGTGCTGTCCCTGTCCTGAGAACGTTTAATGTGGACAGTGTAGAGGGAGCTTTACTCTGTATCTAACCCTGTGCTGTCCCTGTCCTGAGAATGTTTGAGGGGGACAGTGTAGAGGAAGCTTTACTCTTTATCTGAACAAAGAGACCTTGGAGTGCAAGTTCATAGCTCCTTGAAAGTGGAGTCGCAGGTAGGTAGGATAGTGAAGAGGCTGAACAGGCTGGGGCTGTTTTCCCTGGTGCATCGGAGGCTGAGGGGTGACCTTATAGAGATTTATAAAATCATGAGGAGCGTGTATCGGATAAATCGACAAAGTCTTTTCCCTGGGGTCAGGGAGTCCAGAACAAGAGGGCATAGGTTTAGGGTGAGAGAGGAAAGATATAAAAGAGACCTAAGGGGAAATCTTTTCACATAGAGGGTGGTGTGTGTATGGAATGAGTTGCCAGAGGATGTGGTAGAGGCTGGTACAATTGCAACATTTAAAAGGGATCTGGATGGGTATATGAATAGGAAGGGTTTGGAGGGATATGAGCCGGATGCTGGCTGGGTGGGGTTAGATTTGGTTGGGATATCTGGTCGGCATGGACAGGTTGGACTGAAGGGTCGGTTTCCGTGCTGTACATCTCTATCACTCTATTGCTGTAAAAAGCCACATTTTTTTCAAACCTTTTTATCTTACACTAATCAGGATCATTCACAAGAATACCATGTCAAGAGGAAAACCAGGATTTATACTCCATGAGAGGAGACAGAGTCTAACATTAGCTATGGTTCTGCAAATGGATAACATTTATTTAATAATCCTGAATGTGTGAAAAATTATGGTGACAATGATTTCAAACAATCAGTTAACCATGCACTGTCAGTTCACACAGAGGGCCTTGTTATTTGAGCATAAGAAAAATGTGCATATGCTCTGTGCCTGTTTCAACTCAATAAAACAGTTGACAACCATTGGCTGGTTTATTTCCCAGTGACAAATCGGAGACAGCCTTCTTTGCTTAATATTTAAACAAAGTCTGGCAGTTAACTGCCAATCAGCAATAATAGGTATGTTTGCCTTGTTGATGCCTCTACGAATTAGAGTCTGGTTGCTAACCAATCAGCATGCTCCTCCTATGCAGTATAAATGTTGGTTTTATAAACAGGAATGCTCCACCATCCGGACACACCTTGGCGTGTCCATTTGTCACCAGGCAGTGGGGATCCTCAGTAGAATACTCTCTACGGGGGAGTCCTCCCCCTTTCTCTCGGGGATCTGGGGTGGAGGGTGCTAAAAATAAAAAAATAAAATAAATAAATGTTGGTTTTTCTCTTTGAATTGACATTTTTGTGAAATTTCCTGATGAGTGCAGGATGATAATCTTTAATGGAAGGGTATGTTTGCACTGGAGAAGGTGCCAAGGGGATTTATCAGGAAGTTACCTGGGCTGTATGACCTCACCTAGGAGGAAAAAAATTGTATGAGGGTTCCTTAGAGCATTGAAGGTGGAGGTGGGACCCGATAGAGGTGTACCATATTGTCTGGGCAGAAACAGGCAGATATGAAGGCATTTTCCTATTAGTAAAATGTCAATAACCAGATTTAAGATGAGCTAGAAGGCTAAGAATAGAGTTGAGAAATCTTTTGATCCAAAAGATTCTGGAATTCAGAGGCCTAAAAGAGGTTGAGTCAGAAACTCTTGTAACATTTGAACTGTATTTTGATATTTACTCATGTAACAAAGCCTCCAGGGCTTGAGCCAAGAGCTCTAAAATGAAATGAGTGTAGTCAAGTCTTTGGCCAGCATAAACATAATGGGCTGAATGGCCTCTTTCTGTGTTGCAAACAGATATGAGACTTTGTTTTTGGGAGTTGTAATCATCTGGACAAGTGGGGAGTATTCCATCACAGTCCTGACTTGTGCCTTGTAGATGGTGGATCTGGTCTGGGGACTAAGGAGGGGAGTTACTCACTGCAGTATTCCCAGCCTCTGATCTGCTCTTGTAGCCACTGTGTTTCAATGTGTTGCTGATAAAAGACACAATTCTTTTCTTATAATTCAGAAACCAGAACTGCACATGGTACTATAGCTGTGACCTAACCAGTGTTTTTTTATACTTTTCCAGTACAAACTTCTCACTCTATACTTTGTGCCTCAGCTAATAAGGTGTTCAGAAAACCTTCCTAACCCCATTATTACCTGCCCTGCTACCTTCGGGGTTCTGTAGATATGTATACTAAATTCCCTCTGATCATCAGTACTTAACAAGGTCCTACTGTTCACTATGTAATCTTTTGCCTTGTTAGCCTTCCCCAAATACATTACTCCACATTTTTCTGGGCTGAATTTCATTTGTCACTGTTCTGCTCACCTGCCCAGTCCATCGATATCCTCTTTAGTTTACAGCTATCTTCAGGTTTACCACCTTATTAATTTTTACTTCTTGCGCATATCTCCCACATTTCAGTCCAAATCATTACTGTACACTACAAACAGCAGTGCTCTAGAACCAATCCCTGTGGAACTCCACTGAAAACATACTTCCAGTCAAAGAAATATCCCTCTACCATCACCCTCTGCTTCCTCCCATGAGTCTGTGTCTCTCCAAAATGTAGTCTGTCCTCAGAATCCTTTCTAATAACCTTTGTTAATAATAGGATAGTGTTAGTAAGTCATCCAGAGGAAGGGAAGAGTTTCAGCTGCTGAGATTGTCTCTAAAGGTTAATGACAACATCAAGCTTTGGACAATTGGATGGATTGATGAAGAGAAACGGTGTGTTCAGTCAGGTGACACCAGTGGTTCCAGGGTGATCTTCTCTTATTGCCAATCCTGGTCAATGTCGAGGTCTAACACAGCTGACAATCCCAATAAGATGAGTGAAAAATCACTGAAACAGTCAACAGCTGTATATTTCTGATCAGTTCGTTTCTTACGCTGTCAAACTATTCATTACATTTGTGAGGTTTATTTATGAAAGAGAAAAGTAAACCTCAGTCAACCTGTGCTAGAATTTATTAAAATTTTCTAATGCCATCTGTGAGACTCTAACCTGTAATAACAATCCTTCCCATACTTTCACACTCAAATACTAATGACTCCTTTAAATCCTGGTTAACTAAGCCCCAATCATCAGCTGTTACTGTGAAAAGCTCAGTGTTTTAAAAACTACAAATGAACACAAGTCAATTTATATTTTGACAGCAAATAATTTTACAATTTCCAAACCAGACTTAACAGTGAGAACAGGAAGAATCATTTTGGGGAAAACATTCGTGACTGTACAATGGCCCCAAAGTCTAAACTGGAATTAGTTTGTTTTAAGAAAACATAAGAGGTAGAAAGGTTGAAATTCCACACAGCAAGCACTATGGAGCAGTCATGAATTAGGGAACCTTGGAAGGTGATGTGAATAATGGTGATTGCAGGGTCTTAGTAAAACTGTTGGATTGGTTTATTTACAGCACAGTTTAATCTGAAAATATTCTGTTAGCGAGGGCCATATTTCACCTCATCAGAGTTAGCCAGAAAAGCCTATGAACACTGACTATGTTTCAGTGATTGTGTATAATCGTACCTCCAATCACTTTATTCCAATGTAATGTGATTTAAATCTCTAGTTTGGAGCTCTGTGTTGTGCTGCACAATTGAGTCTCACACACATCAGTCCTGTTTTGATCAACAACTCCACCAAAACGGACAGCAAGGGCCAATAACAGGCTTATCAGAGAAAGGTCATGCTCAGAAGGTAAAGGGCCAGCAGCAACATAGAAGCCGAGTGGCAGCTTGCATAGAGTAGTTAATGGTTATAGAGTCATACAGCACGGAAACAGACCCTTCGGTCCAACCAGTCAATGCTGACCATAATCCCAAATTATTCTAGTCCCATTTGCCTGCGCTTAGCCCACATCCCTCCAAATGTTTCCTATTCATGGACTTATCCAAATGATTTTTAATCATTATATCTGAACCTGCATCCACCACTTCCTCTGGCAGTTCATTCCACATATAAACCACTCTCTGTGTAAAAAAAGTTGCCCCTCTTGTCTTTTTTAAATCTTTCTCCTCTCACCTGAAGAATATGACCCTTAGTCTTGAAATCCCCCATCCTAGAGAAAAGTCACCTTCCACTTACCTTATCTAGATCCTTCATGATTTCACAAACTTCTATAAGGTTTCAATCCCAGTCAATTCAAACTCTCCTTATAATTCAAACCTTCCATTCCTAACAATATCCTAGCTCCAGTTTCCTGATGTGCGGGGTAGGTGAATTGGCCATGCTATAATTGCCTATAGTGTTCAGGGATGTGTAGGTTGGGTGCATTAGTCGGGGAAATGTAGAGTAATAGGATAGGGGAATGGGTCTGGGTGGGATACTCTTTGGAGGGTCAGTGTGGATTTGTTGGGCTGAATGGCCTGTTTCCGCACTATACGGAATCTATCAAGATTCTACCACTAGGGACCTTGTCTTTAACTGCCTGGGCTCTAAACTCTGAAATTCCACCCCTAATTGGAGTAGCACGGTGGCTCTGTGTTAGCACTGCTGCTTCACAGCCCCAGGGTCCCAGGTTCGATTCCAGCTCGGGCAACTGACTGTGTGGAGTTTGCACATTCTCTTCGTGTCTGCGTGGGTTTCCTCCGGGTGCTCCACTTTCCTCCCACAGTCCGAAGATGTGCAGGTCAGGTGAATCGGCCCATCGTGTTGGGTACATTAGTCAGAGGGAAATGGGTCTGGGTGGGTTACTCTTCACAGGGTCGGTGTGGACTGGTTGGGCTGAAGGGCCTGTTTCCACACTGTAGGAAATCTAATCTAAATCTTTTCTGAAACTTCTCCAGCTTAAATAATATTCTTCCTATAACAGGGAGAACTGCACACAGTATTCCAGAAAAGGCCTCATCAACATCCTGCACAACCTTAATATAACATCCCAACTCCTAAACCCAAAGGGCTGAGCAGTGAAGGTAAGTGTGCTAAACAATTTCTTAACCATCCTGTCTATATGTGAGACAAACGTCAAAGGATTGTGTACATGAAAACCCTGAGGTTTCTCTGTTCTACAACACTACCCAGGATCCTACTTTAGAGGTCCAGTATTCCTCACATTTATCCAAATTAAATTCCATCTGTCACTCCTAACCCTATTGACCCAATTGATCAAGATCTCTTTATAATCTTAGGTACCTTCTTCACTGTCTACTGTGTCTCCAATTTTGGTGTCATCTGGAAACTTACTAACCATGCCATCAATATTCTCATCCAAATCATTCCTATAAATGACAAACAAAAGTGGACCTAGCACCAATCCCTGTGAAACACCACTAGTCACAGGTCTCCAGTCTGAAAAGCAATCCTCCACCATCACTCTCTATTTCCTACCACTAAGCCAATTGTGCATCCAACTGGCAAGCTCACCCTGAATCACATGTGATCTAACTTTATTCATTAGTCTACAGTGCCGAGCCTTGTCAAAGGCTTTACTAAAATCCAAGTAAATGATGTTTACTGCTCTGGCCTCATCAATCGTCAAAAAATTGAGTCAAGTTTGTGAGACACGATTTCCCTCGAACAAAACCCTAATCATTCCTTGCCTCTCCAAATGTATATAAATGCTGTCTTTCAGAATCAATTCTAACAACTTAACCACCACTGAAGTCAGACTCACAGCTCTATAGTTCTAAAGTCTACACAAAAAGGTTCTTCAGACTGGAGAAAAGTTTATCGATGTTTTCCTCTGGTTCAATGTAAATATCCTGCTTTTCTCAATATGAATTACTGTTAGGGAGGCTGGGATCCAATCTCAAACTTTGCAAATGACCAAACTTTGGAAGAATGATAGACTGTGAGAAGGATAATGACAAACCTGATCAGGGCACAGACAGGCTGCTGAAATAAACAGAGTGGCGCTGGAAAAGCACAGCAGGTCAGGCAGCTTCCGAAGAACAGGAAAATCGACGTTTCAGGCAAAAGCCCTTCATCAGGAATAGAGGCAGGGTTCCTCAGGGGTTGAGGGATAAATGGGGGTGTGGGGTGGGAGAAGGTAGCAAAGAGTACAATAGGTGGATGGGGGTGGAGATGGAGGTAATAGGTCAGAGAGGAGGGTGGAGCGGATAGTTGGGAAGGGAGATTGGCTGGTAGGACAGGTCATGGGGATTGGATGAAAGTGGTTGTGGTTTGAAAGTTACTGCTAAGGAGGTTTGGTGAATTTATACAGTGAATTTTGTATATGGTACACACTGCTGCTCCAGAGTGTTTGTGATGGAGGGAATGGATGTTTGTGGATGGGATGCTAATCAAGTGGGCTGCTCTGTCCTGGATGTTGTTGGAGCTGCACTCATCCAAGCAAGTGAGGAATACTCCATTACACTCCTCATTTGCAGTCCATCGTTGGTGGTTACTCAGTTAGGCCTGACAGCAGCAGCTCCACTCCTCATGTTTAACCCCTCAAATGCATTCACTGCGTTCCATTAAAGCCCCAATTCTCGATTCAAGGCTCCCTACCTCTATTCCTGATGAAGGGCTTTTGCCCAAAACGTCGATTTTCCTGCTCCTCGGATGCTGCCTGACCTGCTGTGCTTTTCCAGCACCACTCTGATCTAAACTCTGGTTTCCAGCATCTGCAGACCTCACTTTTGTCCTGCTGGAATAAACAGATAAACAGACATGGACTGTGAAAAAGCCATGCTTTGTGACGTGTTAAGGTCATGACTGATTTGATTTAGCCTCAGCTCCACCTTGCCACTGACAATCAATAACCATTGGCTGCCTCGTTAATCAAAAACAGATCAGTCTCTATCTTAACAATATTTAATGATCCCACTTCTCCGGCTCTTTGGGGAAGAGAGTTCCATAGATTCACTACCCTCAAGAAAATAAACCTCTCCTCATCTCAGTCCTTAAATGGCCGAGCCTTTATTTTTAATCTGTCTCCCCTCATTCTAATCTCTCCCACAAGGGGACACATCCTTCCAGTATCCACCCAGTTGTTTCCATCGGTAGGAGAGACTAGGACCCAACGGTAAAGGTAAGACCTTTTTGAACAGAGATAAGGAGAAGCCTCTTCAGCCAGAGAGTGGGGAATCTATGGAATTCATTGCCACAGAAGGCTGTGGAGGCCAAGTCATTGAGTATATTTAAGACTGAGATAGATAGGTCCTTGAGTATCAAGGGGATCACAAGGTTATGGGGAGAAAGCGGAAGAATGGGGTTGAGAAACTTATCAGCCATGATTGAATGGCAGAGCAGACTTGATGGGCTGAATGGCCTAATTTCTGCTCCTATGTCTCATCAGGAGTCCAAAAGGTAGATGAAGTTCAGAGAAGTGTGAAGTGATTTATCATAATTGAAAGAACACTGAGAGACAGCATTGACTAAAGGGTACACCCCTAAAGGCTGCTGAAGGTGAGACCTGGTGTGTATGTTCATAAGGCATTAAAGATGGAGCTAGATGGCAATAGAGTATATAACATTCTGGGCTTTACTCACAATGACATAGAGACCAACAAAGAGTTGATGTTGATCTATAAAAGGCACTAATCCAGCCTCAGCTGGAGTATGTGTACAGTTGTCACCTCCACATTATTCAAAAGTTGTCAATGAACTGGAGAGACAGTGCAGAAGTGATTTACAATAATGGTTCCAGGGATGAGAAACTTCAATGATGAAGATAGATTAAAGCAGCTGGGACTGTTCTCCCTGGAGAGAAGAAGGCTGAGAGGCAGATTTGAAATCATGAGCAGACTGGACGGAATAGATAGACAAGTAACTTGTACAAGTTCAAGCAGCACCTCCTTGCTCTTCTTTCTATGCCCCTGGAAAAAAAGCCAAGGACACTATGTGCTTTATTAACTGTTCTCTCCACCTTCCTGTCACCTTCAATGATCTATGCATCAAAACCCCCCACGTCCTCTGCCCCGCACTCCCTTTAGAATGGTACTCCTTGTTTTATAGTGTCTTTCAATGTTCTTCCCATCAAAGTACATCGCCTCATGTTTCTCTGCAGTGAACCCCATCTGACACCTTTCTTCCTTCTCCACTAACTTGTCAATGTTATCGGGAGAGGTTGGACAAGCTAGGACGTTTTCCTTCAGAGCATCGGAGACTGAAGGGTGACCTTACAGAGGTGTATAAGATGGTGAGAGGCATGGATAGGGTGAATGCACTCAGTCTGTTTCCCAGGAATGGGGAATCGAGGACTAGACGGCATCAGTTTAAAGTTAGAGGGGAAAGAATAAAAGGGAACCTGAGGGGTAACATTTTTATATGAGGGTGGTACGCATACGGAATGAGCTGCCAGTGGAAGTGGTTGAGGAGGGTACATTAACAACATTTAAAAGGCATTTGGATGAATACATGGAGAGGAAAGGATTAAAAGGACATGGGCCAAGTGCAGGGAAATGGGGTTAATGTGGATGAACATTTTGGTCGACATGGACCAGTATGGGCCAAATGACCTGTCTCCATGCTGCAGGACTCTGTGACTCGATGAGTCTCAATTCCTTTGGAGTTCCACACAGTCCTCCTCACAATTTTCAAATCATCCAAGTTACATCTCATCTGTAATGACAATTTGAAATTGTCCCCTGCCTGCCTGCCTAGATCCATATCATTAGTATATTTCAGGAAACGTGAGGGTGCCATTACTGACACCTCGGGCTCTCCACAACAAAACTTGCTCCAGCCAGGAAAAATATTCATTTATTATTACTCTCTGTCTTCAATTTTGCATCAGAAAATTAGTTAAATTTCCCTTTAGAAATCCATGCTGACGCTTTCAGATCAACCCATTTTATCCTGTGTAGAATTTTCCCTACCTCTGACGTTAAACTGACTGGTCTGTAAATGTGGGCTTATCTTATCAAATTTCGTGAACAAATCCTTAACATTTGCAATTCTCCAGTCCTCCAGCACCTTCCCCAAGTCTAGGGAAGACTGAAAAATTGTGACTTGTGCCCTACAATCTCCACTCTCACATCCTTCAAAATGTTCAGATGCATCTCATCTAATCCCAATGTCAAAGAACAAAAAGAACAAAGAACATTACAGCACCAGAATAGGCCTTTGGTCCTCCAAGGCTGTGCTAATCCTGATCCTCTATCTAAACCAGCTGCCTATTTTCTGAGTGTTTGTATCCCTCTGCTCCCTGCCCATTCATGTATCTGTCGGGATACATCTTAAATGACACTACCATTCCCACCCCTACCATCTCCACTGACAACATGGTCCAGGCACCCACCACCCTCTGCGTAAAGAATTTTCCACATATATCTCCCCTAAACATTTCCCCTCTCACTTTGAACTCATGACCCCTAGTAATTGAGATCCCATTCTGGGAAAAAGCTTCTTGCTATCCACCCTGTCCACAACTCTCATGAGTTTTTAGGCCTCAATCAGGTCCCCCCTCAACCTCTGTCTATCTAATGAAAATAATCCTAATCTACTCAACCTCTCTTCATAGCTAGCATCCTACATACCAGATAAAATCCTGGGGAACCTCCTCTGCACCCTCTCCAAAGTTTCCACATCCATTTGGTAGTGTGGCGACCAGAACTGTACGCAATATTCCAAATTAGCCAATCCTAAGTCCTATGCAACTGTAACATGACCTGCCAACTCTTGCACTCAATACCCTGTCCGAGGAAGGAAAGCATGCTGTATGCCTTCTTGACCATTCTATCGACCTGCGTTGCCACCTTCAGGGAACAATGGACCTGAACACCCAGATCTCTCTGTTCATTAATTTTCCCCAGGGCTTTTCCATTTACCGTATAGTTTGCTCTTGAATTAGATCTTCCAAAATGCATCACCTTGCATTTGCCCGGATTGAACTCCATCTGCCATTTCTCTGCCCAACTGTCCAGTCTATCTATATTCTGCTGCATTCTCTGACAGTCTCCTTCACTATCTACTACTCCATCAATCTTAGTGTCATCTGCAAACTTGCGATTCAGACCACCTACACCTTCCTCCAGATCATTT
The DNA here is from genome assembly GCF_004010195.1 of Chiloscyllium plagiosum. Lineage (NCBI taxonomy): Eukaryota > Metazoa > Chordata > Chondrichthyes > Orectolobiformes > Hemiscylliidae > Chiloscyllium > Chiloscyllium plagiosum. Next base: position 361,880 of record NC_057734.1, on the reverse strand, counting down.
ATGTATATCCCAAACAACAGTGGTCCCAGCATGGATCCCTGTGGAACACCACTAGTCACAGTTCTCCATTTTGAGAAACTCCCTTTCACTGCTACTCTCTGTCTCCTGCTGCCCAGCCATCTAGTCAGTACACCCTGGACCCTATGCAACTTCACTTTCTCCATCAGCCTACCATGGAGAACTTCATCAAACACTCTACTCAAGTCCACTGCAGCCCTTTACTCATCAATCAACTTTGTCACTTCCTCAAAGAATTCTATTAAGTTGGTAAGACATGACCTTCCCAGCACAAAACCATGTTGCCTATCACTGATAAGCCCATTTTCTTCCAAATGGGGATAGATCCTATCCCTCAGTATCTTTTCCAGCAGCTTCCCTACCATTGACATCAGACTCATATGTCTGTAATTACCTGGAGTATCCCTGCTACCCTTCTTAAACAAGGGGACAACATTAGTAATTCTCCAGTCCTCTGGGACCTCACCCATGTTCAAGGATGCTGCAAAGATATCTGTTGAAGACCCAGCTATTTCCTCTCTTGCTTCCCTCAGTAACCAGGGATAGATCTCACGCAGACCTGGGGACTTGTCCAACTTAATGCCTTTTTGAAAACCCAACACTTCCTCCCTCCTTATGCCAACTTGCCCTAGAGTAATTAGACATCTATCCCGAACCTCAACATCTGTAATTTCCCTCTCTTCAGTGAATACCGATGTAAAGTAGACATTGCAAATCTCACCCATTTTCTCTGATTCCACACATAACTTCCCTTCTTTGTCCTTGAGTGGGCCAACCCACTCTCTAGTTATCTTCTTGCTCCTTAAATATGAATAAAAGACTTTGGGATTTTTCCTTAACCCTGTTTGCTAAAGATATTTCTTGAACCCTTTTAGCCCTCTGAATTCCATGTTTCAGATTCGTCCTACATTCTCGATATTCTTCCAAAGCTTCGTCAAATGTCTTGTCAGATTTAAGTACCAACAATCTGTCCAACACTTCTTCCTTTTCAAATTGAAACCTCTCAAGTGACAGAGTTTCTTCCTGTGTCACCATGGCCTGGATAGCACATGTCTTAGTAAAGACAGATGCAAAGTGTTAATTTAACACTTCAGCCATGTCCGCTCTCTTTTTTGGTCTGTAGTTGGTCCTACTGCTCCTTTTACCACTCTTTTACTATCAATAGCTGGACAAGACTTTGGAATGTCCTTTGATGTTGAATGCCAGTTTTTTCTTAAAGTTCTTCATTAATTATCTGATTTGATTTTCACCTTCCCTCTGAACCTTCAACAATCAGAAGTTCTGAAGAAGGTGACTGTAAACACTGGATCTTGCAGCTGCTCCTAGGATTGCAGACTTAGTTAAAGATTTATTATGGTTTATTTAAATTAGTTACAATTATTATATTTTACTAATATAAGACTTTTATTCATTATTTTTTCATTCAATAAAACCAATAAAAACCAAACCAATTTTTTAAAAACAGACTTTAAAAGAAAATGTGCTTTTCAGGGTCAACAAGGATCGGTGAAGGCTTTTTTAATTCTAAATTCAGAAGTTTAAAAAGTATATTAATGACTTGGATGAGGCGATTGAAGGATGGGTTAGTAAGTTTGCAGACAACACAAAGGTTGGAGGTGTCGTTGACAGTATAGAGGGCTGTTGTAGGCTGCAGCGTGACTGACAGGATGCAGAGATGGGCTGAGAGGTGGCAGATGGAGTTCAACCTGGATAAATGCGAGGTGATGCATTTTGGAAGGTCGAATTTGAAAGTTGAGTACAGGATTAAAGACAGAATTCTTGGCAGTGTGGATGAACAGAGGGATCTTGGTGTGCAGGTACGTAGATCCCTTAAAATTGCCACCCAGGTGGACAGGTTTGTTTTGGCTTTCATTAACAGGGGGATTGAGTTTAAGAGCCATGAGATCTTATTGCAGCTCTATAAATTTTTGGTTAGACCGCACTTGGAATACTGTATCCAGTTCTGGTCGCCCTAATATAGGGAAGATGTGGATGCTTTCGAGAGGGTTCAGAGGAGGTTTACCAGGATGCTGCCTGGAATGGAGGGCTTATCTTATGAAGAGAGGTTGACTGAGCTTGGACTTTTATCATTGGAAAAAAGAAGGAAGAGAGGGGACCTAATTGAGGTGTACAAG
>NC_057734.1:353597-359227 GCF_004010195.1 Chiloscyllium plagiosum | reverse complement strand
CATCTAAACTGCATTTATTTCAATGCAAGGGGTTTAACAGGTGAGGCTAATGAACTTAAGGCATGTTTAAGAACATGTGATTGGGACATCATAGCTAATACAGAAACCTGGCTGAGAGATGGACGCGACTGGCAGCTCAATGCTCCAGGTTTTAGATGCTTATAGGAAGGATAGAATAGAGGTGGTGGGGAGCAATTTTTGATTAAGAATACATTACTGCTTTAACTAAGGAAGATATTTCTGAAAAATCATCCAGTGAAAATATATGGGTAGAAATTAAAAATAAGAAAGGATAGATCAATTTGTTGGGATTATAATGTAGGTCCCTCCAAAGACAGAAATTGAGAAACAAATATGTAGGGAGATTTCAGGTATATGTAAAAATAATAAGGTTGTAATAATGGGGAGGTTTAATTTTCCAAACATTGACTGGGACTACTATAGTGTTAAAGGTTTGGATGGTGAAGGATCTGTAAAATGTATTCAAGAACATTTTCTTTATCAGTATGTGGATGCTCCTATTAGAGGACCTTGTTTTGGGCAGTAAAGCAGGGCATGTGACTGCAGGAAAAGTGGGGGGACACTTAGGGTCTCGCCATCATTATTCTATTAATTTCAAAATGTTTATGGAAAAGGATAAAAGTTAAAGCTTTTAGTTAGAGTAAGGCAACTTTTAATGGTGTGAGACAAGAACTTTCAAAAGTTGATTGGAGTAGTCAGTACACAGATAAAAGGACATCTGACAAGTGGGAGTCATTCAAGAGTGTGATTACAGGAATTCAGAGGTGTTTTGTTCCTGTTAGAGTGAAGGGTAAGGTTGGGAAGATTAAAGAACAATGGATGAAAAAAGATAAAGGTTCTCATCAAGAATAAAAGATAATCTTATTTTAGATATAGACAACTTGCTTCAACTTAATCTTTTATTCAATGTAAAGAGTGCATAGTCATTCTTGAGAGAAATCAGGAAGGCAAAGAGGGGCTATGAGAACACATTGGCAGCTAAGATTAAGGATGATCCAAAGAGATTCTACATATACATTAAGAGCAAGAAGGTAACTAGAGAGAGGTAGGGGCTCGTAGAGATCAAGGAGGTTGTCTTTGTGTTGAACCCCAGGATATGGCAGAGACACTAAATGACTATTTTGTGTCAGTTTTTACTGTGGAGAAAGAAATGGAGTCTAGAGAATGCAGACAAGTAAAATTTATTTTTAAAACAATTCACATTACAGCAGAGGACATTCAGTAAATCTTAGAGAATGTACAGCTGGACAAATCTCCAGGACCTGATCTAATGTATCCCAGAACATTGTGGGAAGTAAGGGAGGAAATTACGAGACCCCTTACAGAAATATTTGTGTCATCTATAACCACGGGTGAGGTGCCTGATGACCGTAGGATAGAGAAAGTTGTACCTATGTTTAAGAAAAGGTGTAAGGAGAAACCAGGAAACTGTAGAGCTGTGAATCTGACTTTGGTTGTGGGTAGATTATCGAAGGTGATTATAAAAGATAGGATTTATGGAGATTTAGAGACAAAACTTAATCAGGGATAGTCAGCATGGCTTTGTGGGAGGAAAGGTGTCTCACCAACTTGATTGAGGTTTTTGAGGAAGTTACCGAAAAGGTTGATGGTGACAGAGCAATAGACATTATTTGAATTTTACTAAAGCCCTTGACACGGTTCTGCATGATACACTAATTAGTAGAGTTAGGTCACATGAGACTCGGTGAGCTTGCTAATTGGATACATAATTGGCTTAACAGCAGGAGACCGGGTAAGGGAGGAGGGTTGCTTTTCAATCTGGACCAATGGTATTCCACAGAGATCAGTCTTTTGTTGGTCATTTATATAAAATGATTTGGAAGAGAATATAGAAGACATGGTTGCTAAGTTGTGGATGACACCAGAATTGGTGACACAGTAGACAGTGAAAAAGGTTTTCTAAGATTACAAATGGATCTTGATCAAATGGGTCAATGGGCTGAAAAATTGCAGATGGCGTTCAATCTGGATAAATGTGAGGTATTGCATTTTGGTACAACAAACAAGAATGGGGCTTATACAATAAATGGTAGGGCCTTGGGTAATGTTGTAGATCAGAGCAGACACATAATTCGTTAATGTTGGTGTCACATATAGACAGGATGGTAAAAAAGGAGTTTGGCATGTTTGCCTTCATTGTTCAGTCCTCCAAGTATCAGAGGTGGGATGTTATGTTGAGGTTATACAGGACTGAGGCCTCTTCTGAAATACAGTGTCTAGTTCTGGTTGCCCAGTTATAAGAAGGATATTATCAAGCTGGAAGGGGTTCAAGAAGAGATTTACCAGGCTGTGGCCACGTAAGGAAGGTTTCCGTTATCAAGAAAGGCTCGATAGGCTAGGACTTTTTTCACTGGAGCACAGGAGGTTGAGAAGTGACCTTACAGAGGTTTATAAAATAATGAGAGGAATAGATAGAGTTAATGGTAGTTGTCTTTTCCCTAAGGTGAGGGATTTCATGACTACAGGGCATATTTTTAAGGTGAGAGGAGAGAGATTTTAAAAAGACACGAGGCAATTTTTTTTACACAGAGGGTGATTCCCATGTAGAATGAACTTCCTGAGGAATGTTGGCACAATTACAATGTTTAAAAGACATTTGGATGGATACATGAATAGGAAAGGTTTGGAGGGATATGGGCCAGGAATGGGTAGTTTGGGATTATGTTTGGCATGGACTGGTTGGACCAAAAGGTCTGTTTCCCTGTTGTATGACTCTATGATTCTATATCGCCAGACCTGCTGAGTTTTTACAGCAATTTCTGTTTTTGTTTCAGATTTCCAGCATCTGCAGTTCTGTTACTCTCTCCAATATTCCTGTTTGTTCTCAATTTTATTTGTTTCTTCTGTATCTTCATTTCTATTTCCAGCTCTGGATTTACCAAACCAGTTATGGGGAAAGATTAGAGAAGGTAGGACTGTTTTCCCGAGAGAGAAGGTTATGTGATGATTTGATAGAGATTTTCAAACTCACATGCAGTCAGGACAGAGCCAACAGGAGAAACTGTTCCCATTGGTGGAAAGTCTGCGAGACAGATGACTAGTAAAAGGAGAGACAAGGAGAATCTTTCTCATGCAGCAAGTGGCTCGGGTCTGGAACTTACTGTTTGACAGGATGGTAGAGGTAGGGTCTCTCAAGGCTTTAGAAAGGTAATTAGATTGTTATCTGACAGGGAAGAATGTGGTGTTACAGGGAAAGGGGGTCAGAAGGACTTACAGAGGGTAAACATCGATTGATGGGGTGAACAGCCTCATTCTATCTTAGAAATATTCTTGAGTCTGTTGTCCATTGAGACAATCATCTCTAAATGTTATCATTCCCAGTTATCCTGACTGATCCCAACTGAGTCTTGATTCAGTTGTAGCTTATTCTTGACTGATGCCCATCTGATTTCTATCTGATTCCCAAGTGATTCCTGTCTGATTCTTGACTGTTTCCTACCTGATTTTTAGATTAGACTAGACTAGACTAGACTACATTACAGTGTAGAAACAGGCCCTTCGGCCCAACAAGTCCACACTGACCCGCCGAAGCGCAACCCACCCATACCCCTACATTTATCCCTAACCTAACACTACGGGCAATTTAGCATGGCCAATTCACCTGACCTGCACATCTTTGGACTGTGGGAGGAAACCGGAGCACCCGGAGGAAACCCACGCAGACACGGGGAGAACGTGCAAACTCCACACAGTCAGTCGCCTGAGGCGGGAATTGAACCCAGGTCTCTGGTGCTGTGAGGCAGCAGTGCTAACTACTGTGCCATCGTGGTCCTGAGTGAACACTAACACATAGCCCTAATGCCTGCAATCACTTGGCATTTGCCCCTTTAAGTGTCTCAATTGACAGGAGGGCACCCATGTCATTTCCTAACCAGGGTAAAGGCAGGGAGGTGACAGAGACCCCATCGAGCACCCTCCCAGATACCCTACACCAACCAAGACCCAAACTGGCCCATTGAGAGAGACATTCAGGTCGAGCCTAGCTTCCAGCTGGGGTTAGTGCTACCTTTAACACTGTGATGGTGTTGTAATGAAATGTAACACTGAAAACCCCAAACTTAATAATGAGGAGAAAATAAATTCCATGAATTGTAAGTTTGCCTGTGGGACGTATTTCACACCTTTGGGCTCTTGGGGAAGGCTGAGGGCTAAGGGGGATGAGTTGAGGATAAGGTGGGAGGTGGAGGCAGGAGTTCTGCCCTGTATAACAAATCCCTGGACTGTCGGGTATTTGTGAGTGTTGGCCTGGTAATCGACGCACATTTGACAGGCAGCTCAGACAACACATTCATCAGCACAGCAGATCTGACAGAGTTACCAGAACACCCACTCTCAGAGTGACTGTGAACTACAGACTCTCACACTCACACACAATACTGACACCCACACAATGCTCACACTCACACACTCACTTACTCACACTCACACACTCACTCATACACAAACTCACTCACACACACACAAGCAATACTGACACTCACACAATGCTCACACTCACACACTCCCATACCTTCACTCACTCACACACTCACGCACACTCACACAATGCTCACACTCACATACCTTCACTCACTCTCACACTCACACTCACACACAATACTGACACTCACACAATGCTCACACTCACACAATGCTCACACTCACATACCTTCACTCACTCACTCACTCTCACACTCACACTCACACACAAAGCAGAGCTGTCTCTTTCTGAAGTGGTGCCTGGAGATAACTGGATGGTGAATGCTGTGTCAATCATTCAAGAAATATGTCAAACCTCAGAATCGTCCTTTTAAGCTTTCACGAAAGACTCACTATCAGTTTACATTACAAATTAGCACATTCAACCGTGCGGCACTCCCTCAGCACTGACCCTCCGACAGTGTGACACTCCCTCAGTCCTGAGTCACTTGTACAGCTGTGTTAGTTGTGTATTGGTCTATCCCATATGTAGTGCGCTGAATGGCCTGAGTTCCTGTTAACAGCCTGAGTACAGTCTGAATCTGTTTGTCTTACAGTCGGGGTGCCTCTGACATCTTCGATTATTTTCCCTAGAGTTATTATTAATAGTTCTCGCACTTTATTGCTTGAATGAAACGGTTGACTGGAGTTAAAAAATGTATTTTGCTAAATGCTGCTTTTGTCAAACACTGAAATCTTGGATTGATTCCCATCAAACATTCCTCAGCCTTTTCCTTCTGAAATTTCAGAGCAGGATTGTGTTCCCACATGAGAGACTCTTTACTGCAACCAACCACTCCATTAACGGGCTCCTAACCAATAACTCACAGACATTTTCTGTGTCAATAAAACTAAACTATTTAACTGAGGAGAATATTCACCTCATCAACTGCTCCAAGTCACAAACTGATTCAGGCAAATTGATAAACAAGATGTCCAATCCTCCCCATTCTTTCAGATCAGATCCAGGGGCTGTCAGCCTACCTTTCTGGATTTGTGGTGCTGGAAGAGCACAGCAGTACAGGCAGCATCCGGGGAGCAGTAAAATCGACGTTTCAGGCAAAAGCCCTTCATCAGGAATACAGGCAGAAAGTCTGAAGGGTGGAGAGATAAGTGAGAGGAGGGTGGGG
>NC_057734.1:346557-352410 GCF_004010195.1 Chiloscyllium plagiosum | reverse complement strand
AAGGGAAATTGCGGTCTCTAAAGTAGGAGGCCATCTGGTGTGTTCTATGGTGGAACCGCTCCTCCTGGGAGCAGATACGGCGGAGGCGGAGGAATTGGGAATACGGGATGGCATTTTTGCAAGAGGTAGGGTGGGAAGAGGTGTCATCCAGGTAGCTGTGGGAGTCGGTGGGTTTGTAAAAAATGTCAGTGTCAAGTCTGTCGTCACTGATGGAGATGGAGAGGTCCAGGAAGGGGAGCCAGGTGTCGGAGATGGTCCAGGTAAATTTAAGGTCAGGGTGGAATGTGTTGGTGAAGTTGATGAATTGCTCAACCTCCTCGTGGGAGCACGAGGTGGCGCCAATGCAGTCATCAATGTTGCGGAGGAAGAGGTGGGGAGTGGTGCTGGTGTAATTACGGAAGATCAACTGTTCTACGTAGCCAACAAAGATACAGGCATAGCTGGGGCCCATACGTGTGCCCATGGCTACTCCTTTGGTTTGGAGGAAGTGGGAGGATTCAAAGGAGAATTTGTTAAGGGTGAGGACCAGTTCGGCCAAGCGAATGAGAGTGTCGGTGGAAGGGTACTGTTGGGGACGTCTGGAGAGGAAAAAACTGAGGGCTTGGAGGCCCTGGTCATGGCGGATGGAGGTGTAGAGGGTTTGGATATCCATGGTGAAGATGAGGCGTTGGGGGCCGGGGAAACGGGAGTCTTGGAGGAGGTGGAGGGCGTGGGTGGTGTCTCGAACGTATGTGGGGAGTTCCTGGACTAGGGGGGATAGGACAGTGTCGAGGTAGGTAGAGATGAGTTCAGTGGGGCATGCTCATGCTGAGACAATGGGTCGGCCAGGGTGGTCAGGCTTGTGGATCTTGGGAAGGAGGTAGAACCGGGCAGTGCGGGGTTCCTGGACTATGAGGTTGGAAGCTGTGGATGGGAAATCTCCTGAGGTGATGAGGTTCTGTATGGTCTGGGAGATGATCCAGTCGCCAGAATGATCCCCATCCAGAGTAACCCCCAAGTGACCCTGCCCAGTCAGGTGAACCCCCCCCAGCCAGAATAATCCCCCAATCCAGAATGACCCCCAGCCAGGTGACCCTCCCCAGACAGAATGATCTTGGGCCAGGGTGACACCCCCCCCCCACCAATTAGTGAAGAGAAAAAAACTGAAGATAAATGTATGGCCCCTTACTGTCATGAACAGGTCCATATCCCTCTAAACCCTTCCTATTCTTTTACCCTTCCAGATCCCTTTTAAATGTTGCAATTGTACCAGCCTCCACCACATCCCCAAATGTTGCAATTGTACCAGCCTCCACCACATCCCCTGGCAGCTCGTTCCATACACGCACCAGCCTCTGTGTGAAAATGTTGCCATTAGGTCTCTTTTATGTCTTTGCCCTCTCACCATAAACCTATGCCCTCTAGTTCTGGACTCCTCGACCCCAGGGAAAAGACCTTGCCTATTTATCCTATCTATGCCCCTCATGATTTCATAAAGCTCTATAATGTCACCCGTCAGCCTCCGACGCTCCAGGGAAAACAGCCCCAGCCTGTTCAGCCTCTTCCTATAGCTCAAACACGCTAGTCCCAACAACATCCTTGTAAATTTTTTCTGCACCTTCTCAAGTTTAACAATAATTTTCCTTTCGAGTGTGAGGGTGGAGGGTCAAGAGTTCAAAGTTCCGCACCGTCTGCTCCAAGACAGAAATGGCTACTGAGGACCTTCCCTGATCTTCCCCAAATTCCTGGAAATCATTAGCCCCTCCTGCTCATCCTTCCCACTCTCTCCAAAGGCTGACAATGGTAAAAGGTTTGGGGAGTGTTGGTGTAGATTGGAACAGAATGGGGAGAGTGAATAATTGATTCAGACTCTCAGTCAGTTTCTAATATTGATTTGAACTATTTCCCTTATCTATATTTGGTCAGATGTCAATCAGCTCACACACCATCCCTCAACCTAATACTCATCAAATCCTGAACATGTTGTTTCTGGGATCTTGCTCTGCGTATATTAGCTGCCACATTCTCGTAAGTGACTGCACCTCAAAAACACTTCTTTAAAAAGGTGCTATTGACACTGGGTCTTTAATATATAGATAAGGACAGAGGGTAAGATCTGAAATGCAGACTGAATGATGTGGTCTGCACATCCTGGTCCCTATCCTCCCATCACACCTCTCCTGACTCTGCTGTAAAACCTGTGCTCCTCACAGTAAGTAGACAATCATTTCCTGCAATGCTGATGCTTTTTAAAATTCTCTTGCAATATCTAGGTGTGACTGGTCAGGCCAGCATTTGTTGCCATCCATAATTGCCCTTGAACCGAAAGACTTATTCAGCTATTTTGGGGTAGTTAAGAGTAAAGCAAATTGCCATGGAGTTTTTACTTTATTCACTCATGGGATGTGGATGTCACTAGCTGGATCAGGATTTATTACCCATCCCTAATTGGCTTCAAGACAACGCATACAGGCCAGCCTGGATAAGGGCATTAGGTCCCTTTTAAACGTTTCCCCCTCTCCTTAAACCCATGCCGTCGAGTTTTCAACTCCCCGACTACATTGAGTATAATTGGCAAGGAACATAAGAGTAAACAGCAAGAGTTTCTGTGGATATATAAAATAAGAATTACTATACTAAGGGTGGGACCCTTGAGAATGTAATTAGAGAACCAGGGAAAAATAGGGAACATGGAAATGACAGGTAATTCAAACAAGTATTTTGCATCAGATTCCTTGGTAGAGGATAACATAAACATCTCAGATGTTTAGAATATATCTCAAAGTAGCATTATGCAATGGATTGTCTTAAATGGAAAAACAACATTTTTTGGAATTACATGTGTCACTGAAGGTTCAGTAAGAGAAGGTAGTGATACTGACTAAGCAGAGGGAATTATATTCATGACAAGAAATAATAAATTTTTTCGTCACAGACTCTTTCAGTTGTGCTGCCGTGGTGATTGCATGCACTTCGATATTCTGTAGAGTGAGTCAGGTAAAATATTATTTAGTATCTTTTGGTAATGAATAAAATTAAGGAATTTGGAAGTTTTACTTTCTTAGGGGTGACAGCATGCTAAAATCACTAAAAAGAGCCAGTAATTCCCAGTTAAAATACAAGGGGTAAATCAATTTATCAGGGACAAATACAACATCAAATGAAATCTCCAAACCACTGAGCAGACAATGGAAAAAAACTCCAGTGGACCTGAATATTGAGCGAGGCTTTTGGGAAGTCAGTGAATTTATAGTTTACATAATCCCGACAAGACCTTACCTCCTCTGATCAAAATATTAAACAGATGTTATTGGCATCAAGGGATTAGAGTTTAAAGGAAAAAATAATTTTTTATCTTAACAGTTTCCTATCCATCTCAAACCATCCTATTAAAAGAAGCAGAAGGAAGGGAAGTGAGTAACTAGATCAACGATAAATCTGTATAAAATATAGACAGATATAGTTGGAGCAAGAAATGATAACAGAATTGTAACGATGGATTTAAAAGTATGAGATAAGGATAGAAAATCTTTATCTTGCACATTGTAGACTGGCCACTAGATTGAATAAACATAGAAGATAGAGCAATACAGCACAGAACAGGCCCTTCGGCCCTCGATGTTGCGCCGACCTGTGAACTATTCTCAGCTGGTCCCCCTACACTATCCTATCATCATCCATGTGCTTATCTAAGGACTATTTAAATTTCCCTCATGTGACTGAGTTGACTACATTAGCAGGTAGTGCATTCCACGCCCTTACCACTCTCTGAGTAAAGAACCTGCCTCTGACATCTGTCTTAAATCTATCACCCCTCAATTTGTAGTTATGCCCCCTCATACACACTGACATCGTCATCCTCGGAAAAAGTCTTTCACTGTCTACCCTATCTAATCCATCTTGTATGTCTCTATCAATCCCCTCTTAGCCTTCTTCTTGCTAATGAGAACAGACCCAAATCTCTCAGCCTTTCCTCATAAGACAACATCCTGGTAAAGCTCCTCTGCACCTTTTCCAATGCTTCCACAACCTTTCGTAATGGGGTGACCAGAACTGTACACAATATTCCAAGTGTGGCCGCACCAGCGTTTTGTATAGTTGCAGCATGATATTGCGGTTCCGGAACTCCATCCCTCTATCAATGAAACCTAACACACCGGATGCCTTTTCAACAGCACTATCCACTTGGGTGGCAACTTTCAGGGATCTATGTACATGGACTCCAAGATCCCCCTGCACATCCACACTACCAAGAATCTTTCCATTGACCCAGCACTCTGCCTTCCTGTTATTCTTCCCAAAGTGCATTACCTCACATTTAGCTGCATTGAACTCCATTTGCCACCTCTCAGCCCAATTCTGCAGTTTACCCAAGTCCCCCTGCAACTGTAACATTCATCTAAACTGCACCGACTACTCCACCGACTTTAGTGTTGTCTGCAAACTTTCTAATCCATCCACCAGTGCCTATGTCTAAGTCATTTATAAAAATGACAAACAGCAGTGGTCCCAAAACAGATCCTTGTGGCACACCACCAGTAACCAGACTCCAGGCTGGATATTTTCCATTAACCACCACTCATTGCCTTCTTGCAGAAAGCCAGTTTCTAATCCAAACTGCTAAATCACCCTCAATTCCATGCCTCTGCATTTTCTCCATCAGCCTACCATGTGGAACCTAATCAAAGGTTTTACTGAAGTCCATGTATACCATGTCAACTGCCCTACCCTCATCTACTTGCTTGGTCACCTTCTCAAAAAACTCAATGAGGTTTGCGAGACACGATCTGCTCTTGACGAAACCATGTTGACTATCTGAAATCAAATTGTTGCTTGCTAGATGATTATAAATCTCATCTCTTATAATCCTTTCCAAAACCTTTCCTACAACAGAAGTAAGGCTCACTGGTCTATAATTACCTGGGTCATCTCTGCTGCCCTTCTTGAACAAGAGCACAACATTTGCAATCCTCCAGTCCTCAGGTATTAAACCTGTAGACAATGACGACTCAAATATCAAAGCCAAAGGCTCTGCTATCTCCTCCCTAGCTTCCCAGAGAATCCGCGGATAGATCCCATCCAGGCCAGGGGACTTGTCTACTTTCACTCCTTCTAGAATTGATAACACCTGTTCGTAATTAACCTTGATCCTTTCTATCCTAATATCTCGTATATCATTCTTCTCCTCTACAATACCCTCCTTCTCCTGAGTGAACACCGATGAGAAATGTTCATTTAGCACCTCTCCGATCTCCACAGGGTCCGCACTCAACTTCCCACTTGTTTCTTTGATTGGCCCTATTCCTACCCTAATCATCCTTTTATTCCTCACATACCTACAGAAAGCTTTAGAGTTTTCCTTTATCCTATTTGCTAAGGCTGCTTGTGTCCTCTCTTTGCCCTTCTTAACTCTCTCTTTAAATCCTTCCTAGCTGATCTGTAACTCTCCATCACCTCATCTGTACCATCTTGCCTCATAAACACATAAGCCTCCTTCTTCCGCATAACAAGAGATGCAATTTCTGTAGTAAACCACGGTTCCCTTAACTTATCACTTCCTCCCTGCCTGACAAGGACATACCTATCAAGGACACACAATATCTGTTCCTTAAACCACCTCCATATTTCCATTGTCTGCATCCCCCGCATTTTGCTACCCCATTCTATGTATCCTAATTCTTGCCTAATCGCATTATAATTGCCCCTCCCCCATCGATAACTCTTGACCTTTGGCATGTACCTATCCCTTTCCATCGCTAAGCTAAACATAACTGAATTATGGTCACTCTCTCCAAAGTGCTCACCTACAACTAAATCAAACACCAGGCCTAGTTCATTACCAAGCACCAGATCCAGTGTGGCCTCCCCTCTTGT
>NC_057734.1:325192-344797 GCF_004010195.1 Chiloscyllium plagiosum | reverse complement strand
ACATTCCTGTGACCCTGAAATCCTGTCCCTGTCCTTCCTACTCTCATCCTCCTGTGCACTGCAAATACGCTCCGGTTCCCATCCCCCTGCTGAGCTAGTTTAAACCCACCCGAATAGCACCAGCAAATTTCCCACCCAGGATATTAGTACCCCTCTGGTTTAAGTGAAGACCGTCCTGTTTGTACAAGTCCCACCTTCCCCAGAATGAGCCCCAATTATCCAAGGACCTGAAACCCTCCCTCCTGCACCATCCTTGCAGCTATGTGTTCAGCTGATAACTCTCCCTATTCCTTGCCTTGCTATCACGTGGCATGGGAAACAAGCCAGAGGTAACAACTCTGTTTGTTCTAACTCTCAGCTTCCCCCAGCTCCCTGAAATCCTGCCTTACATCCGTATTCCTCTTTCTACCTATTTCGTTGGTACCTACATGGACAACGACTTGAGGCTGGTCACCCTTTTCCTTCAAGAACCCAAAGATGCGATCCGAGACATCACGGACCCTGGCACCTGCGAGGCAACACACCAACCGCGAGTCTCGTTCATTCCCAACAAACCTTCTCTCTGAGCCTCTAACTATTGAGTCCCCAATGACTAACACTCTCCTCCTTTCTCTCCTTCCCTTCTGTGCAACAGGGGCAGCCTCTGTGCCAGAGACCTGGACCCCACTGCATACCCCTGGTAAGTCGTCCCCCTCAACAGTATCCAAAATGGCATACATATTTTTCAGGGGAACGACCACAGGGGATCCCTCCACTGACTGTTTTTTTCCTGTTTTGAACAGTCACACAGCTTTCTTCTTGCCTAGAAGTAACTACTTCCCTGTAACTCCTATCTATCACAGCCTCTGCCTCCTGAATGATCTGAAGTTCAACCAGCTCCAGTTCCAGTTTCCTAAGACGGTCTTGGAGGAGTGAGAGTTGGGTGCACTTCCTGCAGATGTACTTGGATGGGACACTAATGGTGTCCCTGACCTCAAACATCATGCAGGTGGAACATTGCTCTCCCTGCACTGCCATCTCTGCTCGTCCCCTAGTCACAAAGTAAAAAAGCGACGCTTACCTGATATGTCCCTGGTCTTTAAGGTTAGAGGAGGTGGTTGGTTGGGAGGCCCTACAATGGTAGGGTCTTGGGTTGAGACAACACTGACTTATATAGCAGGACGGAAATAAAAATAAGAAGCTACTCCTTTCCCAGAAACCTCTGCTCTCTGATTTCAAATTTAAAAGCTCCAATCAGTGAGTCACCGCTCCCGGCAGGCCCCTGGTGCTGCTACCGCCCTCCAAGTTGCTGCTGCCTTTCCTGAGTAAACCTACAATAATATTTCTTAACCAGAGTAACAGTGCATAAGGTGACGTGAGTATGTAACGGGCCCACCAGCTAAATTCATCACTGACAATGTGGGCATGGGAGCAGGGTGGTCAATTTTCCACCAATGAATTTCAGGATATGTGTGAATATGAACATTGTCATGCAAACACAGCAAGAAGAAATCCCTTTAGCAATACCACATTAATAGGTGAGATGTCATAAATTAGCATTTGCCTTAGAGTGGGAGGTCACTGTGAAGGATTGGGCCATATCAATGTCTTTGGTCATCAGGGTCAGCCCCCTGGCTTGGAAAGGGACATTCAGTTGGGAGGTGGCAGGGTAGTGGTAATGTCACAGGGCTAATCCAGGGCCAGGGACACTGTTTAACTCCATTCCCTCAGGTTAATAGGCACTGATAGACACATCCATAACAAGTCCTAGAAAGTGGTGAGCCACATTAGGACCAGGTTTTAGCAAATGATGGGCTGACCCAATATAGACATAATGATAGAGAGACTCAAGGTAAGGCTATTTGCCCCAGGGACTGGTACCAGTGTAATTGATATGCCTGTAGGGCCCAATGAATGAAGGGATGTCCTGTTGGAGGGAAAGCAGGGAACACCCAGAAAATACAAACTTTGGAGAAATGTAAATGAGGAGGGACACGTGACCCCTGGCAAAACAGGTAAAGATATGGAAGGTCAGAAAACACAGTACAAGTTGGGAAAGTGGAACTAGAAATGTACATGGTCCTTGGAAAAGATGATGGACTTCCAAAAAGGATTCTGGTCGTAGGAGAGGGTGATAGAGTGATAGAGATGTACAGCAAGGAAACAGACCCTCCAGTCCAACCTGTCCATGCTGACCAGATATCCCAACACAATCTAGTCCCACCTGCCAGCACCCGGCCCATATCCCTCCAAACCCTTCCTATTCATATACCCATCCAAATGCCTTTCAAATGTTGTAATTGTACCAGCCTCCACCACTTCCTCTGACAGCTCATTCCATACACGTACCACTCTCTGGGTGGAAATGTTGCACCTCAGGTCTCTTTTATATCTTTCCCCTCTCACACTATATCTATGCCCTCTAGTTCTGGACTCCCCAACCCCAGGGAAAAGACTTTAGCCTCCAATGCTCCAGGGAAAACAGCCCCAGCCTGTTCAGCCCCTCTCTATAGCTCAAATCCTCCAACCCTGGCAACATCCTTGTAAATCTTTTCTGAACCTTTTCAAGTTTCACAACATCTTTCCAATAGGAAGGAGACCAGAATTGCATGCAATATTCCAACAGTGGCCTAACCAATGTCCTGTACAGACACAACATGACCTCCCAACTCTAGACCAAGATGAGAAGGGGAGCAGAGGTTGTATCTTGACAAGACCAAGGACTGTGGACATGCTGAGAATACCATGAGGCAAAAAATAAATTTGAACAGAGTAGTATAGCATAGGATTTAGCCCTTTGGCCCACCATGTCTGTGCTGACCATGATGTTATTCTAAACTAATCCCATCTGCCTGCACATTGTCTGTATTCCTGTATTCTCTGCTTTTTCATGCATCTCGAGATGTCCCTTAAATGTTGCTGTTGTATCTGCTTCTACCACCTTCCCTAGCAGCACTTTCCAGGACCCCACCACACTCTGTGTAAAAAACCTGTCCCTCACATCTCCATTAAACTTATCTGTTTCCATCTTAACTGAACACAGTGCATTAGAAGCTAAGTTGATAAAGAATGTCAAACAAGCCAATGGGAGACTGGAAACAATTTGGCGAAGACACTCTGATACCAGACCAGGGCAGTACACTAGCACAGAAAGACAGCCTTGTTGCTGAGGGTCTCAACGAAAATCTCAGTGATTGAGATGTTACAATGGATTCTGTTACTGCAGGAACAGTAATCCTGAAGATCTTTCACAGTATACTTAAATATGCACCAGGACTCTGTCCCTACAGTTCTCGGTGGCAAAGAGTTCCAAAGACTCTCAACTCTCTGAGAGAAACATTCCTCCTCATCTCTGACAACTTTCCAAATGAATTGCTCAAATGTTGGGTTTATCATGTTCTTGATGGGAAAGAATGAAAAAGGCTTGAGAAGCTAAGAAAATAAAACGGCTCATTAAAAGGGTCATGAGCTGATGAAACATTGGCAGAAGCAATAGATTCAGGGCTGCTTTTCAGTATCATAGAATCATAGAGTCCCTAATATGTGGAAACAGGCCTTTCAGCCCATTGAGTCCACACTGACCCTCTGAAGAGCATCCCTCTCAGACTACCCTTCCTGCCCTATCCCTCTAACCCTGCATTTCCCATGGCAACCCATCTAACCTCCACATCTTTGGACAGGAAATAATAGAATTGTTATGGCACAGAAAGAGGTCATTCAGCCCATAATGCCTCACTGGCTCATTTAATGAGCATCATTACTGCTCTGGAGTGGGGAGGCAATTCCACAGCCCAGGGAGCATTCCAGGACAGGGTTTGAGTCTCACAGTGGCAGATGGTGAGAGTTATATTTGATAAAAATCTAACCTGCTGTAAAATCCCATCTGGTTCAATGCTTTAGGGGATCAAAGCTTACTGGGAGATGGCAGGAGAAATATGTCAGCCACGATTGAATGTGGAGTAATCTCGATGGGCTGAATGGCCAAATTCAGCTCCTCTATCATACAGTCTTATTACATTGTGCTAACCTCCTGCCTTTTCCCCATCCCTTGCTTATTATTTCAGTCCAAATAATCCAATGCCCTCTTGAATGCCTCAATTGAACCTGCCTCCACTACACTTATCCAATCTCTGGAAGGAAATCTTATACAACAGACAACCTGAGAATGCTTGACCATTGAATCACGTTCTGCCAATTTGAGTCCCTGCCACTGTCCTGAAACAGTTTCCAAACCAGGCAATTCTATGAAGTTTAGTGAGCGGTCTCCTGTGACAAGTTTCTGTTTGCAGTTTCAATTATAAACGCAGACACAGGAAGAGGTTGACTGGGAGTGAGATGCAAAGATTTTATTGTACATAGTAAAACAATGTTTTGCCAGTTTGACGAGCATTTATAAATTGTTCTGTTATGAGCTGTTATTCCACGTGTCTGGACTCCATGATATATTTTAAAGCCTTTCATCTCCCTGGGTTGTATTAAATGTCCCTTGGTTTAGTATGTCAGGTTTAGTATTACGGTCTGCCTGGTTCAACAGGTATCTAAGGTGTCTTCTCGTTCCCACACAGAACTTCTCTTTGTTTTCTGGCTGTTGGGTTGACCATCCCTTAATCAGTTTTGCTAACCAAGTGAAACATTCAGAACAACTGACTTGTTCTTGCTATTCCCAGATTATCCCCAGACTCATTCAGCTATAATCTGAATGTTTCACTCAGAGACAAACAGTAGCAAATATCCCAGAGGGTTTGGGAAGCAATATTTTAAGCTGAATCAGACAGATTTGCACTTGACAGTGTTTGGAGCTGCAAGTCGCTTTTGTACAACACCAGGGGGGCCGGGTAGTCCCCGGAAATACACATTGCCTTTTTTAAATAGCAGCAAGGTATACGTTTCAGATTCGTTTACACTGCACTTATTGTGAAAGACATTTGATAAATGTAAATTTTAACTGTCTCTGGCCAGCTGTCATTAAACATAATGAGCGCTAATACTGGATAAAGCTTCTTTTCATTTTGTGTTTGGCTTTCTGTTGCTTTATTAATTTGAGGTCATTATCCATAAAAGAAATGTAAGAAGTCAGGGAGTTTATTTGCTAAGGTGTAACTGAATCTCATTCACTTTACCAGGGGGCACTTACCACACGTTTTGTTTGAGCTCAGTGTTCAATGCCAGTGCAGGAACAGTCTGAATTTAATCAGTTAGAAGCCAAGGTAAACATGAATTGTTTTCAGATCATTTAAGCCTGGGCTTGGAAACAGGGCTGTTTTTATGTTTAATAAAAGTGAAAGTGCTTGTACGTGTATATCTCTAGTAATCCAACACCCAACACAAGTCAGCCCTTGATAATGAAAATGGTTATTAAACTGACCAGGATAAAGGCAACTCACAAAATGAAATCCTGGGTTACTTCTTACAACAGCATTGGGCACTATTCAATCATTGGAGCCTTTCCCTTCCAATTATGTTCAAGTTTTATGAATTCTAACCTCCCCTAATCATCAGACCTCCTGCAAACTTTACAAAACACCAAATGATAAATCTCAAAGCTGTAGGAATTTAAACTTGGCGAGTTCTGGTAATACTGTGTCTGGAATGTTAAACTAAAGTGTTTCCATCCTAGCTCCAGAGCAGAGAAATAGACTTCTCTATTCTGACATGTCACACTCACGCTGAAATTGTAGAGAGGGCAGGCAGTGGATGAGACAGTTTCGCTCAGAATACAGACTCAATGCTGCTTCTTCCCTCACACATTACGAAGCCAGTCAAGAGCATCAGGGAGATTGTCACCAGCTGTACCGAGTGACTGTCGTCACCCTCCACTCTGTGCTCTGGATATCTGCTGGAAATGATGGACAGGCAGAAAAAGCATCCCAGTTATAACCACTTTCTGATTGGCTCAGCTTTATCTGCAGGACGTGGCCTTGGGAAGGATGTGAAGGTTTCCAAAAAGGTACAATAATTGTTCACAACAATACTTCCAGGGATATCCATAGAAGTTGGGAATGTTCCCCTTGGAGTCATAAGGCTAAAGAGAGATTTGATTGAAATGTTCAAAACCCTGAGGGCTCTGAATGGAGTGAATAGGAAGAAACAGTTCCCAATGGTGGATGAGAGTTGCATGAATACCAGAGGGAACAGCTTAAAGAGAATTGGATAATGGTGGCATAAAGAAACTTCAGGCAGAAAATTACCAAACAGGGCAACTTGCATGACAAACGGCATAAGCAGACAGACAAAGCTAAGTGATCCCATGACCAACGGATCAGATCTAAGTTCTGCAGTCCTGCCACATTTAGTTGTAAATGGTGGTGGATGACTAAACACCTCACTGGAGGAAGAGGCTCCATAAATATCCCCATCCACAGTGATGGAAGAGCCCAGCACAACCATGTAAAAGATAAGGCTGAAGATCTTTTGGAAGGAGCAACAGGAATAAAGATTACTGGGCTGATGGTCAGATTCTTGGTAGTGTAGATGAGCAGAGACATCCTGGTGCCCATGTATACAGATCCCTGAAAGTTGCCACCTAGGTTGATAAGATTGTTGAGTAGGTATACAGTGTTTTAGCTTTTATTAATAGAGGGATCGAGTTCCGGAACCATGAGGTTATGCTACAGCTGTACAAAACTCTGGTGCGGCTGCACTGGAGTATTGTGTACAGTTCTGGTCACCGCATTATAAGGAGGATGTGGAAGCTTTGGAAAGGGTGCAGAGGAGATTTACTAGGATGTTGCCTAGTATGGAGGGAAGGTCTTACGAGGAAAGGCTGAGGGACTTAAGGCTGTCTTCGTTAGAGAGAAGAAGGTTGAGAGGTGACTTAATAGAGACATATAAGATAATCAGAGGATTAGATAGGGTGGATAGGGAGAGCCTTTTTCCAAGTATGGTGACGGCTAGCATGAGGGGACATAACTTTAAATTGAAGGGTAATAGATATAAGACAGATGTTAGAGGTAGTTTCTTTACTCAGAGAGTAGTAAGGGTATGGAACGCATCGCCTGCCAGAGTAGTAAACTTTGAGGAGAAAGTGAGGTCTGCAGATGCTGGAGATCAGAGATGGAAATGTGTTGCTGGAAAAGTGCAGCACGTCAGGCAGCATCTAGGGAACAGGAGAATCGACGTTTCGGGCCTGAAGAAGGGCTAATGCCCGAAACGTCGATTCTCCTGTTCCCTAGATGCTGCCTGACCTGCTGCGCTTTTCCAGCAACACATTTCCATCTCAGAGTAGTAAACTTGCCAACTTTAGGGGCATTTAAATGGTCATTGGATAAACATATGGATAAAAATTAAATAATGTAGAATAGATAGGCTTCAGATTGGTTCCACAGGTCGGCAAAACATCGAAGGTCGAAGGGCCTGTACTGCACTGTAACGTTCTTTGTTCTATATTCTGTGAAGCTTTCACAGCAATCTTCAGCCAGAAATGCTGAGTGGATGATCCATCTTGGTCTCCTCCAGGGGTACCCAGCATCACAGATACAAATCTTCAGCCAATTGATTCATTCCATGTGATAACAAGAAATGGCAGGAGACATTGGATGCTGCAAAGCCTATGGCCCCTGACCACATTCTGGCAATAGTAATGCAGACTTGTGTTCCAGAACTTGCTGCTCCCCTTGCCAAGCTTTTCCTGTACAGTTACATCACTGACATCTACCAGACAATGTGGAAAATTTCCCAGGTATGTCCTGTACACAAAAAAAAACAGGAAAAATCCAATCCAACCGATTACTGCCCCATCAGTCTACTCTCAATCATCAGTAAAGTGATGGTAGGTGTCATCCACGGAGCTATCAAGCAGCACCTGCTCAGCAATAACCTGCTCAGTGACACCCAGTTTGGGATCCACCAGGGTCACTCAGCTCCTGACCTCATTACAACTGTGCTGCAAACATGGACAAAAGAGCTGAAATCCAGAGGGAAGTGGAGAGGGACAGTCCTTGACATCAAGACTCCATTTGACCAAGTGTGGCATCAAGGACCCCTGGTAAAACTGGAATCAATGGGTAAAGGGGGCAAACCCTCGCTGGTTGGACTCATACCTGACACATAGGAAGATGGTTGTGGTTGTTGGTGGTCAGTTATCTCAGCTCCAGGCCGTCTCTGCAGGAGCTCCTCAGTGGAGTATCCCAGGCCCAACCATCTTCAGCTGCTTCATCAATGACCTTCCCTCCATCAGGTCAGAAGTGGGAATATTCATCAACATTTACACAATATTTAGCATCAGTCATGACTCCTCAAATGCTACAAGATCTAGACAATATCCAGGCTTGGGCTGAACAAATGGCAAGTAACATTTGTGTTGCACAAATGCCTTGTGGAAATCTGAATGCAATACATCCACTGGTTCCCCTATATCCACAGCACGAATTATTTCCTCAAAGAATTCCAGTAAAATATCAAACATAATATCCCTTTGTCAAACATAACATCCCATATGGCTCTGCCTGATTACCTCAAACTTATCCAAGTGCCCGGTTACGTCTTTAATAATAACTTCTAACATTTTCCCTGTGTCAAATATTAAACAAACCGGCCTATAGTTTCCTACTTTCTGCCTCCCTCCCTTTCTGAATAAAGCAGTTACAAACATTATTCCAATGTAATGGAAACTTTAAGATCATTCTGAAAAATTAAAATCAATGATGCAACAACTATCTCACCAGCCACTTCTTGTAAGACCCCAGGATGAAGTCCACTAGGACCTGGACACCTGCCAGCCTTAGCACCAATGTTTACCCAGGTTCAGTCACAATCTTAAAAAGAGAATTGGATCTCTGTCTGAAGGGGAGGCATTCACTGGCCTCCAGGAGAAACGGTGTGGCAGGAGGTAAATTGCTTCTTTGGAGGGCTAGCACAGACACGATGTGTTAAATGTCCTCCACCTGTGCTGTGATCCTTCTCTGATTCTGTTGAACTGAAAGGGTTTGTAGAATATTAATGATTCCCTTCTCACTCAATGCTTTTTCTTTCAGCATATTTGAATCTGGGATGTGTGCATAGTTGGACATTGCCTGAAATAGTTTACTAGAATAATGTCAGTGAGAATTTCATGAACAGGTCACAATGTTCAAGTGTAAGAAATGGATTAATAGGTGGTTCTACCCCAATGCAACTTCCTGCAGCTTTAGAGATTGGAGGAATGCTTTATTCCCTTATAGGATGTGAATAGTGTAGATTTACCAGGATGGCACACACACTGGGAAACAACTTGAGTGAAGAGAAATTTGGGAATTTGTAAAGAAACACACTAGGTATTGGGATGTCAAATTCAACAGAAAACGTTTCCTATACTGTGTTCAGTTCAGGGTACGACGTTTAGGAAAGATAGCCTGGATTTGGAGGGAGTGCAGTGAAAAAAAATTGGACTTGGAGCAGAGGCTGAACATTCTAATGTCTTCAAACATAGAACATAGAACAGTATGGCACAGTACAGGCCCTTTGTCCAAGGATGATGTGCCAAGCATTTATCTTAATCTAAGATCAACCTAATTTACACTCCCCTCAACTTACTGCCATCCACGTGCTTGTCCAGCAGTCGCTGAAATTTCCCTAATGTCTCTGACTCTACTACCACCGCTGGCAGTGCATTCCACACACCCACCACTCTCAGTGTAAAGAATCTACCTCTGACATCTCCCCTATATCTTCCTCCAATCACCTTAAGATTATGACCCCTCATGACAGCCATTTCTGCCCTGGGGAAAAAATCCCTGGCTATCTACTCTATGTATGCCTCTCATTACCTTGTACATCTCTATGAAGTCACCTCTCTTTCTTCTTCTCTCCAGTGTGAAAAGCCCTAGCGCACTCAACCTCTCTTCATAAGATATGCCCTCCAATCTGGGCAGCATCCAGGTAAATCTCCTTTGCACTGTCTCTAAAGCAGCTACATCTTTCCTATAATGAGGTGACCAGAACTGGACACAATATTCCCAAGTGTGGTCTAACCAGGGTTTTATAGAGCTGCAGCAAAATCTCATGGCTCTTAAAATCAATCCCCCTGTTAAATGAAAACCAAAACACCAGACATCTTCTTAACAACCCTACCAACTTGGGTGGCAATTTTGAGGGATCTATGTACATGGACCCCAAGATCCCACTGTACCTCCACACTGCCAAGAATCCTGTCTTTAACCCTGTATTCGTTCAAACTCAACCTTCCAAAATGAATCATTGGGGATCACTGGGTGTTGGAATCACTTAGTGCTAGAATCACTGGGTGCGGGGATCACTGGGTGTTGGAATCACTTAGTGCTAGAATCACTGGGTGCGGGGATCACTGGGTGTTGGAATCACTGAGGAAATATTTTATAAGATGTACAAACAAGGACCACAAGGAGCTGCACAGTCCCTCAAGCGGAATTGGCTGATCTGATGTCTTCACATTTTCACTAAACCCCGATAATCTTTCCTTTCCTTCCTAATCAAGATGTGGAGGTGCTGGTGTTGGATTGAGGTGGACAAAGCCTATCATCTCACCCTTGAAGATAGTCAAGGCCTCTGCTTCCTCTATCTCGAAAGACTCACATCTCTCACCTCTCTGAGAGCAGGGACCTCACCTCATCACTATTTAAGTGGTGAAACAGTGACATGATCAACCTGGACTCTTTCCCTGTCTGATTCCTTGAAACAGTCTGGGGATGATTTGGAAGTGGGCCTTCAATTGGAGCAACACCTACTTTGTCAGCTATTCCAGTCCACCCCAGGATGAAGAAAGGACCCAAAATCCCTCATTAATCAGAACAAAGTGGGATCATTGGATTCTGTGCAGACACATAGAGGAAAATTAATGAGGGAGGAGCAGAATGTTCCAGAATTCTAGTCATCAAGAGGGAAAGGACCATTGTGGGAATGAGAGAATGTGATGAAAGAAAGGCCAGAGTTAATGGAGGGGAAAATGATTAAAAAAAAAGTCACAGACCATTAGGAAATATGTAAAGAGGAAATCTAAATCAAATATGTTCCTGTAAGGAGGAAGAGATTGTTCAGTAAATTGGTGGCAGATTAGATCAAACATGAAAATCAAAAGGAAAGTTATCTTCAGCAGGACGGTGGACAACGTAAAAGTAGAAAGTCAGGAAAACTACAAATAAAAGATAGAGAAAGAACTATGAAGAGACCGTAGAACATAGAACTGTACAGCACAGGAACACGGGCTTCGGCCCACAACATTGTGCCAAACATGCTGCCAAATGAAACTGATCCCTTCTGTTTGCCCTTGGTCCATATCTCTCCCTCACATATTCATGTGTTTATCTAAAAGCCCCTTAAACACCACCTATCATATCTCCTTCCACTATCACCACCACTGACAGCGTGTTCCAGGCTCCTACCACTCTCTGTGTATAAAACTTTCCCCTCACATCTCCTTTCAATTCCTGCACCCCCCACCTTAATTGCATGCCCCTAGTATTAAACATTTCAACTCTGGGAAAATGATTCTGACCATCAACCCATCTATGTATCTCATAATTTTAAAGGCTTCGATGAACTGTCCCCTCAGCCTCCGCCGCTTCAGAGAAAACAACCCGAGCTTTTCTAGCCTCTCCTTGTAGCTCATTCCCTCTAATCCAGGCAGCATCCTGGGAAACCTCTTCTGCACCTCGTCAAAGCCTCCACATACTTCCTATAATGTGGTAACCAGAATTTAATGCAATATTCTAAGTCTGGCTTAACCAAAGTCTTATAAAGCTGCAACATGACAACCTGATTCTTGTACTCAAGTCTGAAAGTGTGTTGCTGGAAAAGCACAGCAGGTCAGGAGAATCGACGTTTTGGGCATGAGCCCTTCTTCAGGAATCTCCTGTTCCTTGGATGCTGCCTAACCTGCTGCGCTTTTCCAGCAACACATTTTCAGCTCTGATCTCCAGCATCTGCAGTCTTCACTTTCTCCTCTTGTACTCAAGTCCCCAATCAATAAAGGCTTCCTCTTTCCCACCCTCTCTACCTGCGTGGCCACTTTCAGGGAGCTATGGACTTGAACCCCAAGATCCTGCTGAACATCAATGCTGTTCAGGGTCCTGCTATGAACTGTATACCTTTCCTTAACATTTGATCTCCCAAAGTGCAGCACCTCACACTAACCTGGATTAAACTCCATCAGCCATTTCTCTGCCCATATCTGCAACTGATCGATATCCCACTGCAATTGATCGATATCCCACTGCATCCTTTGGCAATCTTCGACACTATCCACAACTCGGCGAAAGTGGGTACTGCAGATGCTGGAGATTAGAGTTTAGATTAGAGTGGTGCTGGAAATGCACAGCAGGTCAGGCAGCATCCGAGGAGCAGGAAAATCAACGTTTTGGGCAGAGCCCTTAATCAGAACTATCCACAACTCCACCAATCTTTGTGTTGTCTGTGAACTTACTAACCCACCCATCTACATTTTCATCCAAGTCATTTATATATATCACGAAGCGGTCCCAGTATGGATCCCTATGGAACACCACTAGTCACGGACTTCCAAGCTGAAAAACACCCTTCCACCATTACCCTTTGTCTTTTGTGGACAAGCCAATCCTGAATCCAAGTGACCAGGTCTCCATGGATCCCATGCATCTTAATCTTTTGGATGAGAGTATCATGAGGCACCTTGTTGAAAGCCTTACTAAAATCTACATAAACAACTCTACCCTCATCAATTCATTCATGGGGCATGAGTATCACTGGCTGGATTAGCATTTATTGCCTGTTCTTAGGTAGTGATGAGCTGCCCTTGTCCTTCTAGATGGAAGTGGTCATGAGTTTAGAAAGTGCTGCCTGAGAATCTTTGGTGAGTTTCTGCAGTGCATCTCGTAGACTGAACACACTGCTGCTACTGAGCATCGGTGGTGGAGGGAGTGGATGTTTGTGGATGTGGTGCCAATCAAATGGGGGCTGCTTTGTTCTGGATCGTGTCAAGCTTCTTGAGTGCTATTAGAGCTGTACCCATCCAGGCATGTGGGGAGTATTCCATCACACTCCTGAGTTGTGACTTGGAGATGGTGGACTGGCTTTGGGGAGTCAGCAGGTGAGTTATTCCCTGCAGTATTTCTAGCCTCTGATCTGCTCTTGTAGCCACTGTGTTTATGTGGTGAGTCCAGTTGAGTTTCTGGTAACCCCTAGGATGTTTATAGCAAGGGATTCAGAGAAGATAATACCATTGAATGTTAAGGGCCAGTGATTAGATTTTCTCTTATTGGAAATGATTATTGATTTGATTTAATTTATTTATTGTCACATGTACCTTGGTACAGTGAAAAGCTTTATTTAAGAGCAGTACAGGCAGATCATAGTAAGCTAGGATGTACAGATCATAGAGTGAAAACAAAATCTTAGAGAGGGGCATACAGGTTATGTTACACAGGGTGTGCACTAGGCAAGATCAACATTAGCACGGTCAGCATTATCAGTCCATCAGGCTAATAACAGCCAGGAAGAAGCTGTTCCTGAACCTGCTGGTGTATGCGTACATGCTTCTGTATCTTCTGCCTAACAGAAGAGGTTGGAGAAGATCATTACCGGGGTGGGAGGGATCTTTGATGATGTTGGCAGCCTTTCTGAGGCAGTGACCCATGTCACTTATGGAAGGTTGGTTTCCATAATGTCTGGGCTGTGCACACCACCTTCTGTAGTTTCTTAGTCATGGGCAGAGCAGTTGCCGTACCAGCCCATTATGCACCCAGATAGAATGCTTTCTATGGTACATCTTTAAAAGTTGTTGAGGGTCTTTATGGACATGCCAAATTTCTTGAGCCCCCTGAGGAAGAAGAGGCATTGTTGTGCCTTATTTACTATTGCATCTATGTGGGAAGTCCAGGACAGATTGTCATTACTCCAAGGCACTTGGCACACTCAATCCTATCAACTTCTGCTCTGTTGATGTAGATGGGGGCGTGATCTCCTCCTTTCTTTCTAAAGTCAGTGATTAGTTCTGTTGTTTTGTCAACATTGAGAGAGTGGTTGTTCTCATCGCACCACATCACCAAACCCTCTGTCTCCTTTCTGTATGCTGACTCGTTGTTTGATATCTGGCCTACCACAGTGGTATCATGATTGAACTTGTAGATGGCATTCATTTGGAATTTGGCTCCACAGTTGTGGATGCACAGGGGGTACAGCGAGGGCTGACAGTGCATCCTCAGGAAGCTCCAGTGTTGAGTGTTATTGTGGAGGAGGTGCAGTTACCTATCTTCACTCATTGCGGTGTATGGGTCATGAAGCTGAGAATCCAGCTGCAGAGGGCTGAACAGAGACCCAGGTCTCTGAGTTTTGCTATCAGTCTGGAGGGGATCATGGTGTTGAAGGCGGAGTTGTAGTTGATGAGCAGAAGACTGATATAGGTGTCCTTGTTGGGAGAAAGTGAGGACTACAGATGCTGGAGATCAGAGTCAAAGAGTGTGGTGCTGGAAAAGCACAGCCGGCCAGACAGCATCCGAGGAGCAGGAAAATCGATGCCTTGAGCACAAGCTTTCCATCAGTAGGTGTCCTTGTTGTCCAAATGTTCCAGGGATGAGTGCAAGGCCAGGGAAATGGCGTCTGTTACATCGGTGGGCAAATTGTAGTAGATCGCGGCAGGCTGGGAGGCTAGAGTTGATGTAGGCCATGACCAGTCTTTTGAAGCATTTCATTATTATGGAGATCAAAGCCACTGAGTGGTAGTCATTAAGGCACGTTGCATGTGCTTTCTCAGGTACCCGGATGATGGTGGTCTTCTTGAAGTAGGTGGGGACTTTGGCTTGTAGGAGGGAGAGGTTGAAGATGTTGGTGAATACCTCTGCCAGTTGGTCCACATGAGATCTGAGTGCTCGGCCAGGGACACCATCAAGGCCTGTCACCTTCCTTGGGTTGACATCCAGGAAGATTGATCTGATGTCTTTGGCGATGACAGTGGGCACAGGTGCATCCTGAGCCATCAGAGCAGGTGACACCATGCCTCTGGCATTCTGCTTGAAATGCTCAGTGAAGGCATGGAGCACATGAGGCAGGGGCAAAAGCCTAGCATTTGTAACTTTTTGTCTGCTCTTAAGCCCGCCCAACCCTCTGATAACTCTTCATTCCCAATATCAATGTGTTCAAGCACCTACATTCCCTCTTCCCAAATTCTGTACCTATACCCTCCTTCCCCAAACTGAAGACAAATCTGAAGTATTTGTTTCATGCCCCACCAATGTCCTTTGATTCTATGCACAGGTTTGATCCCTAATAAGCCCTACTCGTTCCCTAATTATTCTCTTCCTCTTGATATATTTATAGAATAGATTCTCCCTAATCTTTCCCACTGACCCACTTAGGACATCCAGGATTCCCTGGGTTTGTTGCTCCAGTATTTCACCCTAAAGGAAACATGTTGGGCCTATACTCTCCCCATTTGCTTTTTGAACTCCCCCCCGCCCCACTGTTCTATTGTAGATTCACCCTCAAGTCGCTGTTACCAGTCTATTTTCATAGATTCTTCCTTATTTTAATAAAATCTGTCTTCCCCAAATCCCAAGTACTTTTTACAAGCCATCTTTCTCCTTTTCCATAACCAATTTAAAGCAAACCTAAAACAAAACCTATTCAACAGAGATGCTGAATCAGTTAACACAGTTTTCAGGATAAAAATAAAAATGTCTAATCTGCATTCTGGAAAGGCAAATCAAATCAAGGCAGGACTTATACACTTAAATGATATGATCATGGGGAGTGTTGTTGAACAAAGAGACCTTGGAGTGCAGGTTCATAGCTCCTTGAAAGAAGAGTCGGAGGTAGATAGAATAGTGAAGAAGGCGTGTGGTATGCTTTCCCTTATGGCCACAGCCTTGAGTACAGGAGTTGGGAGGTCATTTTGCGGCTGTACAGGACATTGGTTAGGCCACTTTTGGGATATTGTGTGCAATTCTGGGCTCCTTCCTATCGGAAAGATGTTGTGAAACTTGAAAAGGTTCAGAAAAGATTTACAAGGATGTTGCCAGGGTTGGAGCGTTTGAGCTACAGGGCGAGGCTGAACAGGCTGGGGCTGTTTTCCCTGGAGCGTCAGAGGCTGAGGGGTGACCTTATAGAGATTTATAAAATCATGAGGGGCATGGATAGGGTAAATAGGCAAGGTCTTTTTCCTGGTGTGGGGAGTCCCGAACTAGAGGGCATAGGTTTAGGTGAGAGAGGAAGAGTTTACAAGGGACCCAAGGGGCAACGTTTTTCACACAGAGGGTGGTGCATGTATGGAGTGAGCTGCCAGAGGAAGTGGTAGAGGCTGGTACAATTACAACATTTAAAAGGCAGCTGGATGGATATATGAATAGGAAAGGTTTAGAGGAATATGGGCCAAATGCTGGCAAATGGGATTAGATTAGGTTAGGATATCTGGTTGGCATGGATGAGTTGGACAGAAGGGTCTGTTTCTGCACTGTACATCTCTACGACTCTGACTGTCTGAAAATAATCCAAAAACAAACAAACAAACAAACACACACACACACATACACACACACACACAAAAACACACAAACACAAACACACACACAAACAAACACACACACACACACTCACTCTCTCACACACACACACACACACACACACACATTTGTTGGGGGTGGCACAGTGGCTCAGTGGTTAGCACTGCTGCCTCACAGCACCAGGGTCCCAGGTTTGATTCCAGCCTCGGGCAACTGTCTGTGTGGTGTTTGCACATTCTCCCCGTGTCTGTGTGGGTTTCCTCCGGGTGCTCTGGTTTCTCCCACAGTCCAAAGATGTGCAGGTCAGGCGAATTGGCCATACTAAATTGCCTGTAGTGTTAAGTGCATTAATTAGAGGGAAATGGTCTGGGTGGGTTACTCTTCAGAGGGTCAGTGTGGACTGGTTGGGTCAAAGGGCCTGTTTCCACTCTGTAGGGAATCTAATCTAATAATGATTAGTTCTTGAAAGGAAAAAGAATAAATTATGGAATGTTCACATGGTCTTCCATTGAACCCAATTCTGGAGATCACAGTCAGGTTGCTTAGTCACATGCAATTGTCTCTGGTATATTGGCAGAAACATTCCTGATGAAGGGCTTTTGCCCGAAACATCAATGTCCCTGCTCCTCAGATGTTGCCCCACTTGCTGTGCTTTTCCAGTGCCACACTCTCAACTCTAATCTCCAGCATCTGTAATTCTTACTTTCACCGATTGGCAGAAACAGCTTCATCAGGAAACACAGTATCACAAAGTCTTCCAGATGTTCTTTGAGAGGATAACCATGTTTTACAAAATCCTCACAACACGAGTGCTCACAACTGAAAACCAAACAATTTCAAGCAGCATAGAAAACTCTGCTCAAACAAAAACTAGTTCTCATCCAATATTAAACTCATGTGATATTTTCCCAGAAATGAGCCCTAGCAATTAGCTGAAACCACATGGAGAGCAGGGTTCTGTGTGGGTCCTAATGACTGCACTTTTCATGGAGAGCAGGGTTCTGTGTGAGTCCTAATGACTGCACTTATCATGGAGAGCAGGGTTCTGTGTGGGTCCTAATGACTGCACTTTTCAGAAAAGATGATTCCTTCTTGAGAAGGCCATCGATAAACTTCACTCTTTATTAAAACATTAATAACTGAGATGTTGTGATTTATTCAGTTATTGCCATGGGATATAAACCAACCTCAACTATTCCACCCCCACCCCCACATACAGAATCAACCATTTCAGAGAGAGAAACCATACAGAGTGAAGGAAAGGAAGACAAACCTGCATTTATATAGCACCTTTACAATCTCAGGCTGTTCCAAAGTCTTTTACATTTAACCCATTACTTTTTAAGTTTAGTCATTGCTATAAAGTGCGACAAGGGAAACTGGTTTCTAAGATAGAGCAAAATAGATGTTAGTTTATAGTGTGAATATCTGACATGTCTTTTGTTGATTAAAGGTCAGAAAGACATTGGAACAGTGAGTTTAAAAAACAGTATTTCCATGAAGTCACATGACTTTAGCAAACCGAACAGCAAGCCATGTGGGAGGTAAATTCTGGAGTGTTTACTGACTTGCCTTTTACGTTCCAGAGAGAGAAAGAAGGATAGGAAGCTCAGAAGCGTGTTCATTATGACTGGAACAAGTCAATTCAGATAGTAACAGGTTCACCTACCTTCAAGCCTGCTAAAATCACAAATACCTCCTCCCTGACAGTGTTAATTTATTCAAGTCTATCTTATCTAGTCAGTTACAAAGTCATAGAGTCATACAGCACAGAAATAGACCCTTTGATCCAACTCATTCATTCCGACCATGTTCCCCAAACTAAACTAGGCCCACTTGCCTATGTTAGGCCCATATCCCTCTAAACCTTTCCTATTTATGTATGTGTCTGTTGTAACTGTACCTGCATCAACCACTTCCTCAGGCAGTTTATTCTACACAATAACAACTCTCTCTGTAAAAAAAGTTGCCCTTCATGTCCTTGTTAACTTTATCTCCTCTCACCCTAGTTTTGAATTCCTCCACCCTGCGAAAAGGACCCTTACTATTTATCCTATCCATCCTCCTTATGATTTTATAAACCTCTATAAGGTCATCCCTCAGCTTCCTATGCTCCAATAAAATAAGTCCAACCCTATCCAGCCACTCCTTATAACTAAAATCCTCCATTTCCAGCAACCTCCTGGTTAATCTTTTCTGAACCCTCTCCAATTTAACAATATCTTTACTGTAACATGGCAACCAGAACTGGATACAGTATTCCAAAAGAGGCCTCATCAATATCCTGCACAACCTCAACATGACATCCCAAATCCTGTTCTCAAAAGTCTGAGCAATGAAGACAAGTGTGCTAAAAATCTCCTTCACCACCTTGTCTACTTGTGACACAAATTTCAAAAGATTATGTACTTGAATCCCTAGGTCTCTCTCTGTTCTACAACGCTACCTAGGGCCCTACCATTAATTGTATAAGTCCCATCCTTGGCGAAAGTGAGGACTGCAGATGCTGGAGATTAGAGTCAAGATTAGAGTGGTGCTGGAAAAGCACAGCAGGTCAAGCAGCATCTGAGGAGCAGGAAAATCGTCATTTTGGGCAAAAGTTCTTCATCAGGAAATTCTTGCTCCTTGGATGCTGCTTGACCTGCTGTGCTTTTCCAGCACCGCTCTAATTTTGACTCTAAGTCCTGTCCTTGTTTGTTTTACCAAAATGCAGCACCTCGCATTTATCCAACTTAAACTCCATCTGCCATTTCTCAGCTCATTGACTCAAGCTTGGTGCTACGAGCTAGTGAGGGCAGGAATAGGAGCAGATGAATGCAAGGCTGAGGAGATGGTGTATGGGAGAAGGATTCACATTTTTGGATCATTGGAATCTCTTTTGGGGTAGAAGTGACCTGTACAAGAAGGACGGTTTGCACCTACATTGGAAGGGGACTAATATACTGGCAGGAAGTTTTGCTAGAGCTGCTCGGGAGGTGTTAAACTAGTATGCTGCCGGGGGGGATCCAATGAGATAGTGGGGAAAGAGATCAATCTGAGACTGGTACAGTTGAGAACAGAAGCGAGTCAAACAGTCAGGGCAGGCAGGGACAAGGTAGGACTAATAAATTAGACTGCATTTATTTCAATGCAAGGGGCCAAACAGGGAAGGCAGATGAACTCAGGGCATGGTTTAGAACATGGGACTGGGATAAAAGAGCAATTA
>NC_057734.1:307937-322650 GCF_004010195.1 Chiloscyllium plagiosum | reverse complement strand
GCCTATTCAACCTCTCCCTGTAGCTCAAATCCTCCAACCCTGGCAACAGCCTTGTAAATCTTTTCTGAACACTTTCAAGTTTTACAACATCTTTCTGATAGGAAGGAGACCAGAATTGCATGCAATATTCCAACAGTGGTCTAACCAATGTCCTGTAAGCCGCAACATGACCTCCCAACTCCTGTACTCAATACTCTGACCAATAAAGGAAAGCATACCAAACACCTTCTTCTCTATCCTATCTACCTGCGACTCCACTTTCAAGGAGTTATGAACCTGTACTCCAAGGTCTCTGTTCAGCGACACTCCCTAGGACCTTACCATTAAGTGTATAAGTCCTGCTAAGATTTGCTTTCCCAAAATGGAGCACCTCACATTTATCTGAATTAAACTCCATCTGCCACTTCTCAGCCCATTGGCCCACCTGGTCCAGATCCTGTTGTAACCTGAGGTAACCTTCTTCGCAGTCCACTACACCTCCAATTTTGGTGTCACCTGCAAACTTACTAACTGTACTCTTATGCTAACTTTCAAATCATTTGTATAAATGATGAAAAGTAGTGGACCCAGCACCAATCCTTGTGGCACTCCAGTGGCCACAGGCCTCCAGTCTGAAAAACAACCCTCCACCACCACCACCCTCTGTCTTCTGTTGGACTATAGCCTGGTATTGTGTGATTTTTAACTTTGTCCACCCCCGTCCAATACCGGCTCCTCCACATCAAGGTTTTAAAGTAGTGTATTCTTTTGGTTCCTTTTTAACTTTGAGTACTGCTGCCATCTGCTGGGTCACATCATATTCATGTTTCCCCTGCATGTCTATGAGGTTTCACCTTATTTCCACTGGCGATTAACTTGTATTTTTTAATGCGGTTCTCCATTCCCTGTTAAATATTAGCAGTTTACAAGCTAACTCTCCACATCTTTAATTGGAACATCAATTTTCAGTAAATTACAGAAATCCAAAGATTCTTGTACAATTTTCAGTTTTTTTTTGTTTATTTTCAGTTTTACAAGCATTATTGAATTTTCTGAACCCACTGGCAATGGCAATGCCTTATTCCTAGTTAGAGCATTTTTCAACAGAAAATTGACACCTTTCATAAGTAAATTAGATAGAATCTCAACAATGAAAACTAGGGATTGAACACATAGCCTGAGCTCAACCCTTCACCTGTCATTTGCAAGATTTCAAAAGAACACATTGACATGAAGCTTAATAAACAGATTGTTTGTTTGTAAAGTGTGAATGCCATTCAGATGACAAGGCAAAAGTGGCATCTGCAAATCTCATTCTAAAAGCTGTGCCCACATCTTCCACATTGTGGTGGTCATCAGAGCAGATTTTATATACAAAATCATTGATAATTTCAACTAACAAAAATCATTTTAAGACTCTAAGACCAAATGACAGAAGAGTTCTGGTAAAGTTGTCAGCCATGGTTTCCCCTTCATGAAGCCCTGTTGATTCTACTTGATCAGGTGATATATCTCAAAATGCCCTGATATTGCATCCTTTATATTTGACTCTGACATTTCCCCAAGAACAGACATAAGCTAATTGGCCTATTGCTACCTGTTTTTTTTTGCCTCCTTTCCTTTTCAAATAAGTGTTACGCTGATGATTTTCCAATCCTCTGGGACTTTTCTACAAGACAGGGACTCTTGCAGCATATGACCAGTATATCCACTATCTCTCTGTAGCCACTCCCTTTAAAATCCTACAATGCATCCCATCAGGTTTAGGAACTTCTCAGTCTGTAGCACTATCAGTTTTCCTAATACTTCCTCTCTAGTGATAGTTCCTGTATTTATTTCCTTTTCTCTACTCCCACTTTGGCCCCTTAATCATTTAATAATTTTGGAATGTTATTGGTGTTTCTACGTGAAGACTAATGCAGAGTATTTATTTAACTCCTTTGCTATTTCATGGTTCCTCATTATTATTGCCCTAGCCTCATTCTCCAAGGGGCCTATGTTCACTTTGGCTTCTCTTTTCATTTTTATATATTATAGAAGCTCTTGCTGTTTGTCTTGATATTACTTGCTACTTATGTCTTCATAGTTTATTTTCTCCCTCTTTTTTGTTTTGGTCATCTTTTGTTGGTTTTTAAAACTTTCCCATTCCTCTGTTTTACCACTAACCTTTGAAACATTGAACTTTTAAAAAATTTGATACATCCCTAACTTCCTTAATTAACCATGATTGGTTTATTCCCTTTCTAGTATCCTTCTTCCTCACTAGGACATATCTTTGCTGTGAATCATAAACTATGCTTAAAAAATGTCTGACATCGTTTCTCAATAGTCTTTCCTGCTTAGCTCCTTTTCTAATTCACTCAAGCTAACACTTGCCTCATCCCTATGTAATTACGTTTAGCACAGGATGTAGGTTTGCTCGATGAGCTGGAAGGTTCATTTCCAGACATTTCATCACCATACTAGGTAATATCTTCAGTGGGCCTCCGGGTGAAGCACTGTTGATGATTCTATTTACATGTTTGAGTTTCTTTGGGCTGGTGATGTCATTTCCTGTGGTGATGTCATTTCCTGTTCTTTTTCTCAAACCCACCAATACACTAAAACAGTAGCTAATGAACTTGAAAGACCCTATACAGAAAACAAGCAAAACTAATGTCATTTACAAAATACCGTGCAAGAACTGTAACAACCACTACATTGGACTAACAGGCAGAAAATTAGCCACCAGGATACATGAAGATCAACTAGCCACAAAACAATATGACCTTCTCTCGCTAGTATCCTTACATGCAGATAAGGAAGGACACCACTTTGACCGGTACAACACATCCACCCTAGGACAAGCCAAACAGAGACACTCATGAGAATTCCTAGAAGCATGGCATTCCAGCCATCAACAAACGCATTGAGGTAGACCCCATCTACCACCCCGTTGAATATTTGAGTCCTATCTTTGATCCTCTTGTAGCCGTATTTCCATAACAAATCATACTCATTCATCTGACTATCATTATCTCACTTTTTTAGTGAGTTCACAGGTGCCAATGGCTGGACCAGCCTTTATTGTTCATCTTTAATTGTGCAGAGGCAGTGAGGAGTCAATCATACCACTGTGGGTCTGGAGTCATGTGTAGGCCAGACCAAGCAAATATGGCAGATTTCTTTCCCTAAAGACATCTTTCCCTAAGGACAATGGGCGGCACAGTGGCACAGTGGTTAGCACTGCTGCCTCACAGCGCCAGAGACCTGGATTCAATTCCGACCTCAGGCGACTGACTGTGTGGAGTTTGCACATTTTCCCCGTGTCTGCGTGGGTTTCCTTCGGGTGCTCCGGTTTCCTCCCACAGTCCAAAGATGTGCAGGTCAGGTGAATTGGCCATGCTGAATTGCCCTTAGTGTTAGGTGAAGGGGTAAATGTAGGAGAATGGGTCGCGCTTCGGCGGGTCAGTGTGAACTTGTTGGGTCAAAGGGCCTTTTTCCACACAGTAACTAATCTAATCTAATCAGTGATCCAGATGGGATTTACAGAAATTGGCAGTGGTTATATGATCACCAATAGGCTGGTTTTTATTATGGATTTTATTGAATTCAAATTTCACCATTATGGTGGGATCAAATACATCACCTCCTTTGGTTGTTCTATAAATGACAGACATTGAAGAGCCTTTAATGTTCTAGGAGAAAGTGAGGACTGCAAATGCTGGAGATCAGAGCTGAAAATGTGTTGCTGGAAAAGCGCAGCAGGTCAGGCAGCATCCAAGGAGCAGGAGAATCGACGTTTCGGGCATGAGCCTGAAGAAGGGCTCATGCCCGAAATATCGATTCTCCTGCTCCTTGGATGCTGCCTGACCTGCTGTGCTTTTCCAGCAACACATTTTCAGTTCGAGCCTTTAATGTTGCCTTTTTACCATTAGCCTCTTTACTACAGTTTTTGATTGTATACTTGTCGATTCTTGTCCCACACTGCACACTGTTATTCAAACAGCTATTGTGTAATGCGACCATATCTTCTTGTTTTCCAAGCCTACATTCCCTCTGCCAATGCCCCTCTTCCACACCATTAGTTTAAAACCCCATGGAAAGCCCAAATTATTCCATCCACCGAGACACTTCACTGATTCCAATGGGACAGCACCCTTCTGACCCTGTACTGCAAGTACCCTATGCACTGAAACCTATTCATCCCACACCAGTCCTTAGGTCATGTCCAACCTCCTGACTTTATTTCCTCTGATCCAGTTTGGCAGTGCCTCAGGCAGAGATTACCATCTGGGAGGTTCTACTTTTTAACCCAACTCTGGACTGTTCAAATTCTTAATTTCTTTCTAATCCTACCCAATGTTATTGGTACCGATGTGGACAATGACATCTGGATCCATCCCCTCCCCGTTTGGCGCCCTCTCTAACCCACAATGACCTGGCAGGGACCCTCACTCTGCCTTTAATATCCATGCTGTGGTTCTGTTCGCCGAGCTGGGAATTTGTGTTGCAGACGTTTTGTCCCCTGTCTAGGTGACATCCTCAGTGCTTGGGAGCCTCCTGTGAAGCGCTTCTGTGATGTTTCCTCCGGCATTTATAGTGTTTTGCATCTGCCGCTTCCGGTTGTCAGCTCCAGCTGTCCGCTGTAGTGGCCGGTATATTGGGTCCAGGTCGATGTGTTTGTTGATGGAGTTTGTGGATGAGTAATATCCATTACAGATATTGTAATGGATATTGTGTAATATCCATTACAGATATTACAGATACTGTAATGGATATTGTGTAATATCCATTACAGATATTACAGATACTGTAATGGATATTGTGTAATATCCATTACAGATATTACAGATACTGTAATGGATATTGTGTAATATCCATTACAGATATTACAGATACTGTAATGGATATTGTGTAATATCCATTACAGATATTACAGATACTGTAATGGATATTGTGTAATATCCATTACAGATATTACAGATACTGTAATGGATATTGTGTAATATCCATTACAGATATTACAGATACTGTAATGGATATTGTGTAATATCCATTACAGATATTACAGATACTGTAATGGATATTGTGTAATATCCATTACAGATATTACAGATACTGTAATGGATATTGTGTAATATCCATTACAGATATTACAGATACTGTAATGGATATTGTGTAATATCCATTACAGATATTACAGATACTGTAATGGATATTGTGTAATATCCATTACAGATATTACAGATACTGTAATGGATATTGTGTAATATCCATTACAGATATTACAGATACTGTAATGGATATTGTGTAATATCCATTACAGATATTACAGATACTGTAATGGATATTGTGTAATATCCATTACAGATATTACAGATACTGTAATGGATATTGTGTAATATCCATTACAGATATTACAGATACTGTAATGGATATTGTGTAATATCCATTACAGATATTACAGATACTGTAATGGATATTGTGTAATATCCATTACAGATATTACAGATACTGTAATGGATATTGTGTAATATCCATTACAGATATTACAGATACTGTAATGGATATTGTGTAATATCCATTACAGATATTACAGATACTGTAATGGATATTGTGTAATATCCATTACAGATATTACAGATACTGTAATGGATATTGTGTAATATCCATTACAGATATTACAGATACTGTAATGGATATTGTGTAATATCCATTACAGATATTACAGATACTGTAATGGATATTGTGTAATATCCATTACAGATATTACAGATACTGTAATGGATATTGTGTAATATCCATTACAGATATTACAGATACTGTAATGGATATTGTGTAATATCCATTACAGATATTACAGATACTGTAATGGATATTGTGTAATATCCATTACAGATATTACAGATACTGTAATGGATATTGTGTAATATCCATTACAGATATTACAGATACTGTAATGGATATTGTGTAATATCCATTACAGATATTACAGATACTGTAATGGATATTGTGTAATATCCATTACAGATATTACAGATACTGTAATGGATATTGTGTAATATCCATTACAGATATTACAGATACTGTAATGGATATTGTGTAATATCCATTACAGATATTACAGATACTGTAATGGATATTGTGTAATATCCATTACAGATATTACAGATACTGTAATGGATATTGTGTAATATCCATTACAGATATTACAGATACTGTAATGGATATTGTGTAATATCCATTACAGATATTACAGATACTGTAATGGATATTGTGTAATATCCATTACAGATATTACAGATACTGTAATGGATATTGTGTAATATCCATTACAGATATTACAGATACTGTAATGGATATTGTGTAATATCCATTACAGATATTACAGATACTGTAATGGATATTGTGTAATATCCATTACAGATATTACAGATACTGTAATGGATATTGTGTAATATCCATTACAGATATTACAGATACTGTAATGGATATTGTGTAATATCCATTACAGATATTACAGATACTGTAATGGATATTGTGTAATATCCATTACAGATATTACAGATACTGTAATGGATATTGTGTAATATCCATTACAGATATTACAGATACTGTAATGGATATTGTGTAATATCCATTACAGATATTACAGATACTGTAATGGATATTGTGTAATATCCATTACAGATATTACAGATACTGTAATGGATATTGTGTAATATCCATTACAGATATTACAGATACTGTAATGGATATTGTGTAATATCCATTACAGATATTACAGATACTGTAATGGATATTGTGTAATATCCATTACAGATATTACAGATACTGTAATGGATATTGTGTAATATCCATTACAGATATTACAGATACTGTAATGGATATTGTGTAATATCCATTACAGATATTACAGATACTGTAATGGATATTGTGTAATATCCATTACAGATATTACAGATACTGTAATGGATATTGTGTAATATCCATTACAGATATTACAGATACTGTAATGGATATTGTGTAATATCCATTACAGATATTACAGATACTGTAATGGATATTGTGTAATATCCATTACAGATATTACAGATACTGTAATGGATATTGTGTAATATCCATTACAGATATTACAGATACTGTAATGGATATTGTGTAATATCCATTACAGATATTACAGATACTGTAATGGATATTGTGTAATATCCATTACAGATATTACAGATACTGTAATGGATATTGTGTAATATCCATTACAGATATTACAGATACTGTAATGGATATTGTGTAATATCCATTACAGATATTACAGATACTGTAATGGATATTGTGTAATATCCATTACAGATATTACAGATACTGTAATGGATATTGTGTAATATCCATTACAGATATTACAGATACTGTAATGGATATTGTGTAATATCCATTACAGATATTACAGATACTGTAATGGATATTGTGTAATATCCATTACAGATATTACAGATACTGTAATGGATATTGTGTAATATCCATTACAGATATTACAGATACTGTAATGGATATTGTGTAATATCCATTACAGATATTACAGATACTGTAATGGATATTGTGTAATATCCATTACAGATATTACAGATACTGTAATGGATATTGTGTAATATCCATTACAGATATTACAGATACTGTAATGGATATTGTGTAATATCCATTACAGATATTACAGATACTGTAATGGATATTGTGTAATATCCATTACAGATATTACAGATACTGTAATGGATATTGTGTAATATCCATTACAGATATTACAGATACTGTAATGGATATTGTGTAATATCCATTACAGATATTACAGATACTGTAATGGATATTGTGTAATATCCATTACAGATATTACAGATACTGTAATGGATATTGTGTAATATCCATTACAGATATTACAGATACTGTAATGGATATTGTGTAATATCCATTACAGATATTACAGATACTGTAATGGATATTGTGTAATATCCATTACAGATATTACAGATACTGTAATGGATATTGTGTAATATCCATTACAGATATTACAGATACTGTAATGGATATTGTGTAATATCCATTACAGATATTACAGATACTGTAATGGATATTGTGTAATATCCATTACAGATATTACAGATACTGTAATGGATATTGTGTAATATCCATTACAGATATTACAGATACTGTAATGGATATTGTGTAATATCCATTACAGATATTACAGATACTGTAATGGATATTGTGTAATATCCATTACAGATATTACAGATACTGTAATGGATATTGTGTAATATCCATTACAGATATTACAGATACTGTAATGGATATTGTGTAATATCCATTACAGATATTACAGATACTGTAATGGATATTGTGTAATATCCATTACAGATATTACAGATACTGTAATGGATATTGTGTAATATCCATTACAGATATTACAGATACTGTAATGGATATTGTGTAATATCCATTACAGATATTACAGATACTGTAATGGATATTGGGGGGAGGGGGTAGGGGGGTGTAAAGCTAGAGGGTGGGGAGTTGGGGGAGGGGTTGGACGTGTGCTGAGGATAACTGAATCTCTCTGTCTGGTGCAGTCGCTTTTGGGCCTGATTCTGATGTGAAGTTTGATCCTTTTGTGTGAAGGGACAGCTGCTTCAGAAGAATTGGGAATTAAGTTGTGTTTTTTTTTGGGAATGTTATTCTCTCCTTGATACAAACAAATACATCATCTGTTCCAACCATTCTGCCTCGACAGTGTAAATGGATGACAGGCTCCTGGGTGCAAAGACAATTTGCCTGCATCAAGGTCAGAACTTCAATCAGTCAAAGTCTGAGTAACCCGGTAAGTTGTCTCCTTTCACTGCCCTGGTATGGGACGTTCTGCTGTGACTGCACTGGCACTAGGCTGAGCTGGTTTCAATTTTTTCTTCTTGGAATGTGCGTGTTGCTGATTAATGGTTAGCACCTATTCCTATTTGCCCTGAAAAGTTGGGTGAGTCCCCTCTTGCACCACTGCAGTCCTTGGGGAAGAGGTACTCCAGGTATTGTGAAGGAGTTTTGTTCGACAAGCGTGAAGGCACCACAGTGTAGTTATAAGTCAGATGATGTGTGGCTTGGGAGGGAATTTGAAGGTGGTGAATCCGTGTGCCCCTTGTCCTACTAGTTAATAGGGGGGTAGGGATTGGGAAAGTTTCTCAATAACCTTGTTAGTTATTCAGTGCACCTGGTAAATGGAATATACTGCTGCGACGGGGAGAGGCACAGAGAGACCCTCTGACAGAGCAGTGCTTGCTCAACGCTGACCTTCCAACAGTGCCACACTCCCTTGACACTGACACTGTGACAGAGAGGTTTATAAAACCATAAGGGGCAAAGGTCTTTTCCCCAGAGTAGGGGATATCAAAACTGGAGGGCATATTTTTAAGACGAGAGAGGATAGATATAGAAGGGACCTGAGGGGAAACCTTTTCACGCAGAGGGTGGTGCATGTGTGGAATGAACTGCGAGGAGGAAGTGGTAGAGACTGGTACAATTCAGCATTTAAAAGACATTGGAACAGGTACATGAATAGGAAAGGTTTAAAGGGATATTGGCCAAATGCAGGCAAGTAGGTCTAGTTTAGTTTGGGAAACTTGGTCAGCATAGACTATTTGGACTGAAGGGTCCGTTTTTGTGCTGTATGACTCTATGACTCTATGTTGAAGGTGGTTGATAAGGTGCCACCTGTTTTTGTCCTGTATACAGTTGAGTTTTTGAACATAGTTGGAGTTGCATTCATCTGGATAAGTTGGGAGTACGCTATCACATCCTGACTTGTAGATGGTGGACAAGTGTTATGGCCCAGGCCAGACCCCCTCAAAACATTTCAAGAAGGTAGCCCAGACCCTAACTTTGCTAGATGTTTTAAGCACGTGTAAAGTGTGTATTCCAGGAGAATATCAGCTGGTCAAACCACTTAGTTTAAACAAAACAGAATTTATTTACAGGATTACCAAATGAAACACAAACAACAGAAAATAGAATACCGAATAACTTGCCCGAAAATCCAACAGATCATCCCACTTAATGATGCTGTTCCAAAATACTTGCAACAATCCCCATAAACACCCCTTGGCACAAAAGATAAAATCAAACACAACTTCTTACAGGCTAGGAGTTAGAGAGAGAGAGAGAACCAGCCAGAGCTTGCTTCTAAGTTCCAGTAGCATTTCCACACAACTACTGCTAAAAGAAACCAAACCAGAGAAAAGCTGAGCTGGGAGAACTGGCCACATCCCTTTCATTATACAAGTGTTTTTAAACTTGAAAGGCTTCTGCCTGAGGCAGTATCTGTCAGTTGTAAGCAAATTGGTCCTGAAACCCATCCAAACTCAGACTTTTCGGAACCTGTGTTTTTACAACTTCCTGAAGGAAAAAACCAAGCACAATCTAATCTTGTTAAAGGAGCAGCTTCATCACACAAGCTTCAGGGAGTCAGGAGCTGAATTACTTCCTTGCTGCAGAATTCCAAGGTTATAACTTACTGTTGTAGC
Organism: Chiloscyllium plagiosum; assembly: GCF_004010195.1. Classification (NCBI taxonomy): domain Eukaryota; kingdom Metazoa; phylum Chordata; class Chondrichthyes; order Orectolobiformes; family Hemiscylliidae; genus Chiloscyllium; species Chiloscyllium plagiosum. The sequence continues at coordinate 312,133 of NC_057734.1, read as the reverse complement.
CATAATATTAATATGGTACGTCCTGTTCCGTTTTGGGTCAACGGTAACTCCCCAGGATGTTGATAGCAGGGGATTCAGTGATGGTAATGCCATTGGATATCAAGGGGTGATAGTTATATTCTCTCGTTGGAAATGGCCATGTTATACAAAGAACAAAGAAAGTTTACAGCCCAGGAACAGGCCCTTCAGCCCTCCAAGCTGGAGCCAATCCATATCTAATGTCTATACCTGTCGCCCAGTTCCTAAGCATCTGTATCCTTCTGCTCCCTACCTACTCATGCATCTGTCCAGACGCATATTAAATGAATCTATTCTGCCTGCCTCTACCACCTCTAATGGCAACGCTTTCCAGGCACCCACCACCCTCTGTGTAAAGTACTTGCCGCATGTATCCCCCCCTTTAACTTTCCACCTCTTACACATACTTTTTAAAGGTTGTAAGGTTTCCTTCCTCAATTATCCTCCCACAGGTAGTACATTCCAGATTCCTACCACCCTCTGGGTGAAACAAGTCCTCAAATCTCCTCTCAATCTTCTGTCTTTCTCTTTAAAATTATGCCTCCACCTTGTTTTGGTCCTTTGACTGAGCTGCTTTCTTTCACCTGGTCCATTCCCCTCATAATCTTATACACCTCTATCAGGTCTCCTCCCAGAAACAACCTGAGCCTATCCAGCCTCTTTTCAGAGCTAGAATGCTCCATCCCAGGCAACATCCTGGTGAAATTTTCATCTCATGTTAAAATGTTATCCAGGTCTTTTTGCAGCTGGACACAGAATGCTTCAGTATCTGAATTGCTATGAATGGTGCAGAACGATCTAAAAGTTGAAGTTCTAAATTGGAGAAAGGCCAATTCTGACGGTATTAGGCAAGAACTTTCGAAAGCTGATTGGAGGCAGATGTTCGCAGGTAAAGGGACGGCTGAAAAATGGGAAGCATTCAGAAATGAGATAACAAGAAACCAGAGAAAGTATATTCCTATCAGGGTGAAAGGGAAAGCTGGTAGGTATAGGGAATGCTGGATGACTAAAGAAATTGAGGGTTTGGTTAAGAAAAAGAAGGAAACATATGTCAGGTATAGACAGGTTAGATCGAGTGAATCCTTAGAAGAGTATAAAGGAAGTAGGAGTATACTTAAGAGGGAAATCAGGAGGGCAAAAATGGGACATGAGATAGCTTTGGCAAATAGAATCAAGGAGAATCCAAAGGGTTTTTACCCTTTGAGCTATAGGGAGAGGCTGAACAGGCTGGAGCTTTTTCCCTGGAGCGTCGGAGGCTGAGGGGTGACCTTATAGGGGTTTACAAAATCATGAGGGGCATGGATAGGATAAATAGACAAAATCTTTTCCCTGGGGTGGGGGAGTCCGAACTACAGGACATAGGTTTAGGGTGAGAGGGGAAAGATATAAAAGAGACCTAAGGGGCAACTTTTTCACGCAGAGGGTGGTACGTGTATGGAATGAGCTGCCAGAGGATGTGGTGGAGGCTGGTATAATTGCAACATTTAAGAGGCATTTGGATGGGTATATGAATAGGAAGGGTTTGGAGGGATATGGGCCAGGTGCTGGCAGGTGGGACTAGATTGGGTTGGGATATCTGGTCGGCATGGGCAGGTTGGACCGAAGGGTCTGTTTCCATGCTTACATCTCTATGGCTCTATAACTGGAACTCATCATCTGTAAGGTGGTCGAGACAGAAACTCTCATAACCTTTAAGATGCCAAGGACCACAAGGCAATGAGCCAAGTGCTGGAAAATGGGATTGCAATAATTCGATGGTTGGTTTTGATGAGTGTAGACTCGATGGGCTGAAGGGCCTTTTTTCTGTGCTGTAAACCTCTATGACTCCAACCAGTGAAGAGATTTCACTCAATTCCCATTTAATCCACTTTTTATCTTTGATGCCACACTCGGCTCAATGGCGCCTTGATGTCAGTATAAGTTACTCTCAGCTCTCCTCACTTACTCTGACACTGTCTCCGTTAATCACTTGAAATCCCTAAAATGAGTTCATCCAAAATCTGCCATGTGCATCTAAACCCTCACTTGGTTGTGTTCACCCATCATACCCTGTGCTAGCTTAACCTGTATTGGCTCCTGTTTCAACAATGCTATTCATCCCGTTTTAGCTCACTTATGTTGTCATCACAGACACGACTCCCTCATTAAGGATCTGAAACCTGAACTGGTTGTAGAATAATTCCTGGGTTTTTGCCACACTGCATTTTCTGGTTGACAGTTCCATATATTAGCCGGTTTTGCAGCGATTCCTGGTTCCCGTTATAGATTTGCCTTGAACTAGTCCGAACCTAATGTCTCAAATTTTATTTTTGTATTTTAATTGCTTCGAAGTATTTATTTCCCATTCTTATCTTGCAATACAGTGATACAGGTTCAACATGTATTATTGTGTAGAAGTTTGAGCTTTGAAGTGGTCAAAACTGCGTCTAGCTTTAATTTCGGTTTGTATTTCTATATTACATGTGTTAAGATCGGGAGACATGATTTTTATTTTCGTTTTCGATTTGTTCTGAGAGCGATGTCTGAAATTAATTAGTGAGAGTTTACAGCCTTGCAGTGGAGTTTGAAATGAGCCATTTAGTGTGTTAGTGGGAAAAAAAAGGTTAGAAGAGAAAATTGCTGTTGCCCAGCTGTAGGAGTCCAGTATGATTGCAAGTCAGAACCATCCAGAAGGTCAGACAGTGTGTGGGCAGGTTCATCAGAGTATCAAGGTGCTGTTGGTTTAGCAGTCTCCAAAACATCAGACTGGGGAAAATAGTACTGAGTAGCTTTGAAGACCTATAGAGAAGCAGTAAATGGCTGGAAGCTGAAGGTATTTTGCTCTGAAACTGCTTAGAAGTTAGGAAGAAGAAAGCTCCATGAGTTATAGCGTAACATTGTTAGTATTCTTTTCCTTATGTGTGTAATAAACATTGGTGTTCTTTTGTTGTATGTACTTTGGCAGCCTCTTACAAATATAATTAGTCACAGTAACAAAATTGCAAAAGTAAAACTTCTGGTCCATGAGAGCCATGAGCTAACAGCATCCTGCAGGTCCCCTTGTTCAGTGAGACAAGGGGCTCATTATGTTATCATTGTTATTGTTAAATCTCTCACCTACCCAATTTGAACAATATTCTCCCTCTACATGTGACACATCATCCCCTTCATTCTTCTCATTTTGGACTGGTACTATGTCACTAATCTGACAGCCATTAATTTCTTATCCTCTTGATCTCTCTCCCAAAGCTACTGTGTCCTCACAACTTAATCTCTAAATAGGAAACCTTTTTTCAGTATCCTGTTGTGTTGACAAACCTATGGCCTTCTTTGGATATGAAGGAAAGCCTCCAATCCTTGCCTGCTTTCTATCAATTCTTCAGTTTCCTGTAAATTTATTGTAAGAAACATGGTCCGATAGCAATGTTCTCACCCAAACCAATGCCTCACACTGAGGCAGTAATCACTTCATCAGCTGCACTGTGTTGGACATGCAGCAGAAACCTTGCAGCAGGATAGCAGAAACATTTTAGCAATGTTCTTAAAATCACCCTGAAAAGATTGAAGATTCCCTGAAAGCTCATAGGATACCCAGGCTGGTAACTGACTGAAACAGACAAGGTTTATTCAGGGACGTACTGAGCACATCGAGAGACTTCGCAAGGAACACAAGAGGCAAAGTTGAAGCATCAGACAGAATGTACAATCCTCCAAACAATACATTCACTCAACCCTTTGAACACTACCTGCTCCGCCATGACAGAGGCTGCAGATCAGGCATTAGACTCATCTGCTATCTCTGAAACCATTGACCTGGAGCAAGTCATCCTGACTTCTGGGAGACTGCCTAAGGTGAAGTGAACATTATAACAGAGCACCATATCAATGTAGCCATAGGATCATGGAATGATAGACCAACAGAGGAGGTAATTGGCCCATTGTGCTTATGTGGGCTCTGTGAAAGAACTGTCCAATTAGTTCCACTCTCCTCTCCTCATAGTCCTGCAAGCAGGTTTTCATTAGCTCAGAGGATGAATTGTATTTCTTCATTATGTTACAGCACAGCCCCACTGCCTCCCTCGCTGCCCAGCTCCTCCCCCACTGCCTCCCTCGCTGCCCAGCTCCTCCCCCACTACCTCCCTCACTGCCCGGCTCCTCCCCCACTGCCTCCCCCGCTGGCCGGCTCCTCCCTCACTGCC
>NC_057734.1:286601-304827 GCF_004010195.1 Chiloscyllium plagiosum | reverse complement strand
CCCCTCTCCCTCCCTCGCCGCCCCTCTCCCTCCCTCGCCGCCCCACTGCCTCCCTCGCCGCCCCACTGCCTCCCTCGCCGCCCCACTGCCTCCATCGCCGCCCCACTGCCTCCCTCGCCGCCCCTCTCCCTCCCTCGCCGCCCCACTGCCTTCCTCACTGCCCGGCTCCTCCCTCACTGCCCGGCTCCTCTCCTCCCTCACTGCTAGTTGCAGTTAGTGTTAATCCTTTTTTTTTCAAAATCCCTCCCTCGCCGCCCCACTGCCTTCCTCACTGCCCGGCTCCTCCCTCACTGCCCGGCTCCTCTCCTCCCTCACTGCTAGTTGCAGTTAGTGTTAATCCTTTTTTTTCAAAAAATGTACTTGAATTTGTCACAAAGCTTCCCTGTTTAGGTGAATGACTGTGCATCTCTTGAAATCAATGAAAATATGATTCACCATGGCAACTGATAATGAGATGCAATAAAATAAGCAGATGTGTTGCTGGTGCTGGGTGTTTGCTCACAGGGAATCTAGAGGCGTGTAGTTTCAGGTGGGCTGAATGAGCCTCATCGCAATCAGAAGCGGTGCTGTCTGCATGGTAATATCTGCTGTACATTGAGACTTGAGCTTGGGCTGGGAATGGGGACAGACAGGAGTTGAACATTTTGTAGACGAAGTCATGTTGAATCACTATGACCTTTTGATCTCCGTGTAGCTGCAGCTCCATTCATTACTGATCATTGTGGATTTGCCATGGCGTTGCTGCAAAGCATTCTGGCAGTAAGGTGATAACATGGTCCTCTTTGTGAGTGCAGGCTGATGAGTCACCTTTTCTGTCCAACTCCTGAAAGCAATATTTCTGGTTTATACATGAGTTTGTCCAGTGGAAACTGCTGTGGGTGCACTGTGCCTTTAAATTGAGGGAGTAGGCAGATTGCCAAAGGCATCTTTTCCTCTTGCAAACTGACTGCAGATGCTTATATTCTGCTGACCTGTTCAGCAATTGCAATATGCCTGGTCAGCTTCTCACTTAATGTGCATACTTGCTGTGAACCCATTTTGTTGAACAATTAACAGCCCTAGTAGCTTTCTCGCTAATAATTTGGATGCTCTTATTCCACATGGGGTGTTTAGTGTTATTTACATATTTTTAAAAGATTAAATATATTGTGTTATTGAAACCAGCGTAGGACCAGTTTTCATCGACCAATAGAAACAGCACTCTTCCTAATCATACTGCTACTTCTCAGGTTTCCATTTGTTAATAGCATCAACAAATGCTTAATCTTGCTGCTACTTCCAATCCCAGACATGCTCTTCCCTCAGTTGCACTTGCTGAGATTATCATATCAACTGGTGTTCACCAATTGTAATTGTATATTTTTCACTTTATTATATATCATACTTTCATACCCATGAAGTATTTAGTTCTCTTCTGATTGCATTTCAAATTTCCACTATCCACAGTATTTTCTTTAGTCCATGTATCGGTCTGTACTTAAGCCATATTCCCAATGAATGTTATCCTTAGTGAAATGCTTTTATATCTTGTTTAGTTATATTATAATCTTTCAAAGTTTCCTAGATTCAGGAGTCATCCCACTGGATTGGAGAGCTACACATGTTGCTCCGCCTTTTAAGAAGGCTAAAGAGGAAAACCAGGGAATTACCAGTTAGCCTAATATGTGAGGTGGGAAAATTGTTGGATGCTATAATCGTGGATGGGAGTAATTGAACACCTCAATAGTTTTCAGTTAATCAGTCAGAGCCAGCATAGGTCATGTCTCACAAACCTCATTGAAACGTTTGCAGAGTTGAAAGGATAGTGGGCTGGTAAATGTCTATGGATGTTGTTTATATGGACTTCCAGAAGCCACTGGGAAAGCCCCACATAAGGGATTGTTAACTGAGGTCAAAGTCCATGGGACTGAGGGCACGTTACTGACATGGCTGGGAAATTGGTTGAGTGGCTGGTGTCAGAAAGTAGATAATGGGTAGGTACTTGTTAGAAACGAAAATCGCCTCTCAATAATCGCTCTAAGACAAATTCAGGAAAACAAAGTTTTATTACAAGTCTGCAGAGTTGGGCACTCCTTCAAGAGAAAGAGAGCCCAGAGGCTTACAAAGTTCTCGTTTAAATACAGTATAAGCTCCTCCCCTCTATAGCTCCAAAGAGCCACGAGGTTCACATTTTAAAAGAAATCATTATTTTAAAGTCTGTAACAAATGTCTCCAGACCCTCCCCTCCCTGGCTCTAATGAGCTATAAGGTTCACATTCCTAAATTGTCACGATACTCCAATTTTCACCCTTATCTCAAAGTCCGCAACAAATGTCTTCAGAGTCTCTAGAGTTGTTGTTTTTCTCACCCCGTAGTCTCATTAGTCAAAGACCTATTCTTCTTTGTCTGTCTAGGGTCTTATCAGCAGATGTTTTCTGCATTAATTTGTAACTGATGTCTTCTCGAGTCGTTTCGCTATCCTCAGTCTTATCAGCCAAGGTCTCATTCTTCCCTGTCTGTGTTCATCAATCAATTGCAGCTTGAATTGTTAGACACTATTCTACTTTTAAATATATAAAATGTTAAAATGTTCTAAAGGAAACACAAGCTTTGTCTTTTCTGTGGTTTCTAAAGGAAACACAAGCTTTGTCTTTTCTGTGGTTCAGGCACATCTTAAAGTTCAAACCAAAATCACTTCTCACAGTACTCAACTTGACCAGTGGTGTCCCACAAGGATTCACATTATAAACAATTTTGATAATCGTATATGAAGTCACATATTCAAATTGGTTACGACACAAAGTTAGACAACATTATAGACCGTGTAGATAGCATAAAATGACAAAGGGATATTGGCAGACTAAGTAAGTAGGCAAAACTATGGCAGATGGGTTTCACTGTAAGCACGTGTGTGATCATCCATTTTTAACTGTAAAAGGATAGATCGGGGTACTGTCTAGATAGTATGTAGTTAAATACAGTAGATGTCCAAAGAGGCTTGGAGTTCAGATGCATAGATCTTTAAATGTCTGGTGCAGAAAATAATCAAGAAAACTAATGGAATGCTGGGCTTTATATCTAAAGGACTGGAGTAAAAATACACAGAAGTTATGCTGTGGTTAAACAAAACCCTGGTTAGACCCCACTTGGAGTGCTGTGAGCAGATCTGGGCACCATACCTTAGGAAGGATATCTTGGCCTTGGAAGGAGTACAATGTAAGTTTACAAGAATGACACCTGGATATGAAGGGTTCAGTTATGAGGAGAGATTATACAGGCCTCTTCTCTAGAATTTAGAAGATTACAGGGTGACCTGATGATCCAGAGTATGAATACTTAACTGGGAAAATGTTACCCTCAATGGTTAAGAATTGAGTTAAGCCAAATAAATTTGAGTCACAGCTTATCAAGAATTAAAATAACTGAACAATGGTCTGCCTCCAAACAAGAGTTAAATGTGGCACAGTCATGTTCCCTGACAAGTGCATTGAGTAAAGGAGTTGGGAGGTCATGTTGTGGCTGTACAGGGCATTGGTTAAGCAACTTTTGGAATATAGCATGCAATTCTGGTCTCCCTGCTATAGGAAGGATGCTGTGAAACTTGAAAGGGTTCAGAAAAGATTTACAAAGATGTTGCCAGGATTGGAGGGTTTGAGCTCAGGAAGAGGTTGAATAGGCTGAGGGTATTTTCCCTGGAGAGTCGGAGGCTGAGGGGTGACCTTATAGAGGTTTATAAAAACATGAGGGGCATGGATAGGGTAAATAGCTAAGGTCTTTTCCCCGGAGTGAGGAAATCCAAAACTAGAGGGTATAGGTTTAAGGTGAGAGGAGAAGGATTTAAAAGGGACCCAAAGGGCAACTTTTTCACACAAAGGTTGGTGCATGTATTGAATGAACTGCCAGAGGAAGTGGTGGAGGCTGGTACAATCACAGTATTTAAAGGATGTCTGGATGGGTATATGAATAGGAAAGGTTTGGAGGGATATGGGCCAAATGCTGGCAAATAGGACTAAATTAATTTAAGTTATTAAGTCAAGTTGGACTAAAGGGTCTGTTTCCGTGCTGTATAACTCAATGAACCTAAGTGAAAGGCATACCAGGATATTCCAAAAATAGAAATAACGATAAAGAAAAAAGAAATTGGGCTTATGACTGATGTCAGCTAAAAAATACAATCAAGAGTCCAGCTGAATTTCAGAAGGGAGCGAATAAAAACTAACTGCTAACGTAAAAGGGAATCTCAGTCTTCCATTAGGATATAAATAGTAAAAGAGTGGTCGAAGATGAAATTAGGCCATTAAGAAATAAGAAGGAGATGTAGACTGGGGCATAGCTCCGGTGTTGTTAATACTTTGCATCAGTCTTTACCAAAGAAGAAGATACTACCCAGGCCTTGATGCAACAGGAAACAATTCAGTCACAAAGAGGGTTTAAAATTAATAAGGTGGAAGTATTGGTTAGGCTGTCTGTTCTTGTTGATTGGGCAGCAAGACCAATATCGATAGGCTGAACAGTAGCAAATTTAATCCTGAAATGTGTGAAGTGATGCATTTACAAGGCAAGAGAGTGCACATTGCTTGGTAGGACCCTGTGAAATATGGAGGGTCAGAGTGACCTTGGTGTGCACATCCATAGATCCTTGAAAGCAGCAGGGCAGGTAAATGAGATGGTTGAGAAAGCTTATGGGATGCATGCCTTTATTAGTTAAAATATTGAATACAAAAGGGGAGCAGTTAGTTAGGCCAGACCTTGAGTATGGAATTGTGGTCACCACACTAGGAAGAGTGTAATTGTGCTGGAGAAGATTCAAGGGAGATTTACTGAGCTGGAGCGATTCAGCAATAAAGAGAGATTAGAGACTGGGTTTATTTTTCTTAGCACAGAGAAGGCTGAGGAGAGATTTGAGCTGGACAAAATTGAGAGCAAAGGCAAAGTAGGTAAGTAGCTCATTCCTGAAGAAGGGCTTATGTCTGAAACGTCGATTCTCCTGTTCCTTTGATGCTGCCTGACCTGCTGCGCTTTTCCAGCAACACATTTTTAAGCTCTGATTTCCAGCATCTGCAGTCCTCACTTTCTCCTAGGTAGGGATAAGGCAGCATCTGAGGAACAGAAGGGAAGTTGACACGTTCGACCACCAGGCGATGGGGTTGGTTGGTGCGGATATCCCAGAGATGTTCTCTGAAGCACTCCCCCTCCCACACCGCCAAAGACATGCAGGTCCTGGGTTTCCTCCATCGCCACTTCATTACCACCCTAAACCTGGAGGAAGAACATCTCATCTTCTGCCTCTGGACCCTCCAACCCCATGGCATCAATGTGGACTTCACCAGTTTCCTCATTTCCCCTGCCCCCACCTTATCCCAATTCCAACCTTCCAGCTCAGCACCGCCCTCATGACCTATCCCACCTATCCATCTTCCTTCCTACCTGTCCGCTTCACCTTCCCCTCCGACCTATCACCTTTACCCCCACCTTCATCCACCTATTGCACTGTCAGCTACCTTCCCCATTGCCCCACCCCCTCCCATTTATCTCTCCTAGCCTCATTCCTGATGAAGGGCTTATGCCCGAAACGTCACTTTTCCTGCTCCTCGATGGTGCATGACCTTCTGTGCTTTCCCAGCACCACACTGTCAACTCTAATCTCCAGCATCTGCAGTCCTCACTTTCACCAAAATAGGGAGTAAGCTTTTTCCCTTTAATAGAGGAACCCATAACTGGAGGCACAGTTTCAAGGTAGAAAGCTGGAGGGTATATACAAAATACCCTGCAAGGACACCAACAAACACTACATCGAACAGACAGGCAGAAAACTAGCCACCAGGATACATGAACTCCAAAGACATGACCCACTATCACTAGTGTTCTTACACACAGTCAAAAAAGGACAACACTTTGACTGGGACAACACATCCATCCTGGGACAGGCTAAACAGAGACACGCAAGGAAATTCCTGGAGGCTTGGCATTCAAACCAGAACTCCATCAATAAACATGTTGATTTGGAGCCCATTTATCAACCTCTGAGAAAAAGAACTGGAAATGATATCACCCACCTTAACAGACCAAGGCACATAAATAGAAAGTGGGACAGAACACCAGCGTTTCACCAGAGGCTCACTGATGATGTTACCTAGCATGGTGACAAAACTTCTTGAGAACAAACCTACCAGCTCAGCAAGCAAATTTACAACCTGAACTATGGCCAAATGTTGGAAAATGGGGTGAGAGTAACTCAGTGTTTGACCAGCATAGATGCAATGGGTCAAAGCGCCTATTTTTGTGCTGTAAAACTCTGTGACTACGACCCCATGGAATGTATTGAAAAAAGTGAGAGTGGGATTCACAGAGGCACTTGACATAATCTTTCAATTTTCTTTAGGTTCATGGGTGGTGCCTGAGACGTCGTTAAATTCACTCTAGGATGTGGATGTTGTGGCCAGTATTTTTATTGCCCTGTCCTTAGTTGTCTTTGAGAAAATGGTGGTGAGTTGCCTTCATGTGCTGTAGGTAGACCCGCAATGCCCTTAGGGAGGGAATTCCAGGATTTTGACCCAGTGCTACTAATGATATGGTGATATATTTCTAAATCAGGATGATGAGTGACTTGGAAGGGAACTTGCAAGTGATGGTGTTTCCATTTAACTGCTGCCTTTGTCCTTCTAGATGGAAGTGATTGTGAATTTGGAAGGTGCTGACTTAAGATCTGAAATAACTTGATAGAGGCCAATTTCCTGTCGCAAAGTTACCCTTTATTTACACATGGAGAATCCTTGACATTGTTCCAGCTCCCAGAGTATACAGAATGTCTAACATTCCAGTTCTTATCTGTCAGCAAGGGGTCCCTGATTGGGGCTGTTAATCTGGTCCAATCAGTGAACTCATTCTGAGGTTCATCTGGCTCTCCTTATTACAGTCACTACACCCGACCCTGATCTGAGTCTGAGGGCATAGGCCAATTCTGGAGCATTTTACGACTGGGTCAGGTTCCTCCAACTGCCTCTGATGGGCGATGTGTAACACACAATAGCTCACCTCTTGCACCCGAAGCATCACGGAAGAAATTTATCCTCTTTAGGTGGCAAATGTGCCAAGCTGGTGACGTCCGCCGTGTCCATGTCAGATTCCAAGGTATCTTCAACATTTGACACAGAGGGAGAAAACAGAGGGTGCCAGAGCAGTTGGAAAGGCACCTTTTGTGAGATTGTAACCTTCATGTGGTCCATGTGTTTGTTCAGAACTGTGAAACATTGGATGTCACTGGACGTGACCGTAAGCTGGCCATGCTTCTTTCCAATGCAGAGCCATTCCCATGGTTCCTACACCAAACTTTGTCCCCTGAAGTAAACTGTCTCTCTCGCCAAGTGGATCTCTTCCTGATGCCATTTCACCTTCTCTCCCCACCCCGTCCTCCCACCTCAAGGTCCGGGAAGATCAATTTAGTTAGGTGTGGAGTCTTCACCCCTTTAGCAACTCTGCTGGAGCTAGCCCTGTTGCTGCATGAGGTAGTTGTATAGTCAAAAAGGAACCAGAACAGTTTGGTATCCAGGAAAGCTGTAGGCTGTTTCTTTAAGCTTGCCTTCAAAGTTCAGACTACACTTTCTGCCAGACCATTGAATGATGAATGGCATGGAACTCTCCTTATATATTGAATACCATTAAACATTAGGAAATATTCAAATTCCTGCTGGGAAATGATGCCCCATTATCTGTGACCAGCACTTCCCACTTTGAGTGGGGCTCCACAATGACCAAGAAGTTTGGGCCCATGAAAAAACCTGTATAGTCGACACGTAACTGAGTCCAGGATATACCCCGCCATTCCCACGAATGTGGGGGAGATGCTGGCAGTAATTTTTGTCCTTATTGGCACTCTGGGCACTGCCCCATCAACACAGCTATGCCTGTATCCAGTCCACCAGACAACTTCACACCAACATCTTCATTTTGGAAACCCCTGGTGGAGTTCAGCCAGTATCTGGCTGTGACCTTTGCTTGGGACAATCATTCTTGCTCTCCATAATAACATGCTACCCTCGACTGTGATCTGGTCTCTCCAAGTTCAAAAAGGTTTCAATTCTGGTAGTGACGGCCACCAGCTGTATGAACTTTCCATAATAGGTGTCAGGATGGAGGACAGGTTATGTACGAACTTTCCATAATAGTTCATCAGCTCAAGGAAACACCTAAGCTCCACTACTGATGTGGGAGTTGGGGAGCTTTTGATTGCCCTCACGTTACCTTCCAATGGGTGTAACCCGGTCTTGTTGACTCTGTAACCCAAGAAGGTCATTTGGGATGCCTTCCACACAGTTGTTCTCTGCTAAGGTGTGCACCCGCCTGGTAGAAATGTCTAAAGACTATGTCCAAATTTTCTAAGAACTTCTCGTTGGTCTTCCCTGTTATCAGCACATCATCCAGATAAATGACAACCTGGAGTAGACCTTGTAAAATGTTCTTCGTCGTCCGCTGAAAAATGGCACAAGCTGATGATACACATAAAAGTGGTTTTATGTATTGGTATAAACCCTTATTAATTGTAGCATACTTCTGGGAATTCTCAATTGAAAGTACACATGGCTCACATTCAGCTTCATGAAGGACGGTCCACCCACCCCGTCCAGTTTTGCTTATAAATCCTCTATGAGGGATTCTGTATTTATTCAAATGCAGAAAGCGGTTTACCATTTATTTAAAATCCCCACAAAGGCAACTTGGCCCATCTGGCTTCACAATCGGTACGAACGGTGCTGCCCAGTTTGCAGATTGCTCTAGATCGATGGTTCCTTCGCTTTCCAGCCTTCTGTCTTCTGCCTCTGGCTTTGCTCATAAGGCAAATAGCTCTGGGTGGGTCTTTCAGAATAATGGAATTGTTCCTGGTCAACATGCATGGCTTCTTAGATAGTCCCTTGACCTTCCTGAAAAACTTCCGGATATTTAATTACGACTTCACTCAGGCAGCCATTTTCTAAATGAAAAATGTTGAGCCAATCAAAGTGAATCTTTCTCAATCAATGTCACCCCATCAAGCTTGGGCCTGAGCCTTTTACTATAATCATTGGGAACTGAACCAGCTGCTTCCCATATGAGACTGGAACCAAAGTTGTACCCTCAGTCTCGAAAGGTTCCCTGGTATAGATTCTCAATCCAGCTGAGGTCTTGCACAAACAGAAGGATTGGAGTCCAGAGTGAGTTTTGTTAAAGACTGGTTCTGCGATTACTGAAACAGCCACACTGATATCAACCTCCTTCAGAACCAAGTGACCATTTAACGAGGCGTTTATTCTGATTGGTTCTGATTTGGATGTTGCTAAGCAATTCAGTTGTTCCAAGCCAGATATCGGTAGACCTTCCAGGGTATGCACGTTCCTGGATGCAGCCTAAGAGTTTTCTTACTCGGTTTATGTCTAATGGGACTCATTTGTCATCTCAAGTCTGTATACTGGCAGCAACTACAAAGGCTTGCCGGCTCAGATCCTGAAGAACCTCTTTAACATTTGACTGAGGCTTGGCTTTGTTTTGGAGTTTTGCTGTGGGCTGACCAGTTTGAAGTCCAGTTAGTTTTCAGCTAGTAGGTGCTTTTGCATGGTTATATCATTATTCCCACGTACCAATCAACATCTCAGCATCTCATCAAGGGTTAAACCAAAGTCATGTGCCTTTGCAGTACATCTAGTAAATAGTACACACTGCTGCTACTGACTTGTGCATTGCAGATGGTGGACAGCTTTGGGGAAGTCAGGAGGAGAGTTACTTATTGCAGCATTTATGGTCTCTGACCGGCTTTTGTCACAGGTTTTTATGTGGTCCAGTTGATTTTTGTCATTGGTAACCCCCAGGATGTTGATAGTGTATGTTACAACATGGAGTAAAGATCCCCCCCCACTAATTTAAACCAGCAACACAGAAAAGATTCACCCCATGCTGTAATGTGTTAAAATTCGAGAGGCAAAGAACTATCCCAAAGTCACTATTTAAAGTACAAAAGATTTAAGAACTTTATTCTTTAAGTCTAACAGAGAGCAACTATTTACAATTCCTTTCTCTAAACCTATCTTTTACCTTCCCTTCTACAATACTGGTCCAATAAAACCCCCGACGTTACAAAAATTACAAATTTCATTTTCAGCCATCTGTTGAATCTTCTCTTTGTATTTTCCTGTGTAGATTTTCTCTCCTGGTTGGTGTTGATGTTTTTTTTCTATGCAAACACTTTGTCCAGACAGATACCTCTCAGAGAACTCTGAAACTAGCAGCCTACATCTGTTAGTCTTTTGGCTGCTCTGGCTAACTGTTCCAAAATGTTTGATATTTATACCCCAAAACATCGGGTTGTTTCATTGATTTTAATATTATCAAAATATTAAATTCAAACTTGATTGGAGTTTGGTATCTTGGGACATAATTTAAACAGCTGAAAATTCCTGAAGAAGGGCTTATGCCTGAAACGTCGATTCTCCTGTTCCTTGGATGCTGCCTGACCTGCGCTTTTCCAGCAACACATTTTCAGCTCTGATCTCCAGCATCTGCAGTCCTCACTTTCTCCTCGCATAATTTAAACAGATTGGCCGAATTTAGATTTGTTTTTTTATCCAAGCAACACAATTCTTAGCTAGTTGTGTCACCAAATTTTACATTGTTACCTTAGAACATAGAACATAGAACATAGAAGAATACAGCGCAGTACAGGCCCTTGGGCCCTCGATGTTGCGCCGATCCAAGCCCACCTAAACTACACTAACCCACTATCCTCCATATACCTATCCAATGCCCTCTTAAATGCCCATAAAGAGGGAGAGTCCACTACTGGCAGGGCATTCCATGAACTAACGACTCGCTGAGTGAAGAACCTACCCCTAACATCAGTCCTATATCTACCCCCCCTTAATTTAAAGCTATGCCCCCTTGTAATACCCGACTCAATACGCGGGAAAAGGTTCATACTGTCGACCCTATCTAACCCCCTAATCATCTTGTACACCTCAATCAAGTCACCCCTAAACCTTCTTTTCTCTAGTGAAAACAGCCCCAAGTGCCTCAGTCTTTCCTCATACGATTTTCCTTTCATACCAGGCAACATCCTGGTAAACCTCCTCTGCACCCGTTCCAATGCCTCCACATCCTTCCTATAGTATGGCGACCAAAACTGCACACAATATTCCAGATGCGGCCGTACCAGAGTCTTATACAACTGCATCACCTTGTTCAGAACACTATGCTAGCTAGAACATTGAGCTCCCTTAAAGTAAATTACACCCACAACTTCAAAATATGTGGGATTCAATGATGATTCCACCACTGAATGTCAAAGGATATTGATTAGATTGTCTCTAATTGGAGATGGTCATAATCTGGCATTTATGCGGCATGAATACTACCTGCTACTACCTGCCTGGATATTGCCCCGATCTTGTTGCATTTGACTGCTTCAGTACCTAAGGCGTTATGATTGGTGCTGAACACTGTGCCATCTTCGGCAAACATCCCTACTTCTGACCTTATGCTGGAAGGAAGGTCATTGATGAAGGAGCTAAAGATGGCTGGTGGGACGCTATAGAGATATCCTGGAGCTGAGATGACTCCTCTCCAACAACCACAACCGCCTTGAGGTGGCACGGTGGCTCAGTGGTTAGCACTGCTGCCTCACAGCACCAGGGACCCGGGTTTGATTCCCGCCTTGGGCAAATGTCTGTGTGGATTTTTCACATTTTCCTCGTGTCTGCATGGGTTTCCTCCAGGTGCTCCAGTTTCCTCCCCCAATCCAAAGATGTGCAGGTTAGGTGAATTGGCCATGCTAAATTGCCCATAGTCAGGGGTAAATTTAGAGTAAGGGAATGGGTTTGGGTGGGTTACTCTTCGGAGGGTTCGTGTGGACTTGTTGGGCCGAAGGGCCTGTTTCCATACTGTAGGAAATCTGATCTAATCTTCCTATGAGCCAGATGTGATTCCAACCAGCAGCAAAGTTTACCCCAATTCTCATTGATTGCAGTTTTGATTTGACTTATTTGTTGTATCTCCTTACAAATACAGTGTAAGGTATGGGATAGTTTCAACATACTCAGTGCCATCTTTAAACACAGAAAAATAAACCAAAGTAGGCAGTATGAAGGCAGAAAAAATGAAATAAATAGTGTCCTACTTTACAGTCCTTTTTCAATGGAGTGAACATCACCACACATCAGCGCCATCTGTACCATCGTCACTAGAGTGAACATCACCACACATCAGCGCCATCTGTACCATCGTCACTGGAGTGAACATCACCACACTTCAGCGCCATCTGTACCATCGTCACTGGAGTGAACATCACCACACATCAGCGCCATCTGTACCATCGTCACTGGAATGAACATCACCACACATCAGCACCGCCAAAACTCTTCCTATTTTATCTTCACTGAACTTCACCAATGCAGACACCATTGATTCTGTTGGGTACCACACTGGCTCAAAACCACTCCACCACTACCATTGGTCCACATCAGGCCCACCTCACCAATACAGCCCCTGCCTACGTCTCCTACTGGACCCAAACCTGTCCCCATTTGCCGCAACAGGTCCACATTGCTGGGCCCACTTGCCAAGCTGTCACCATGACTGAGCTCTTCAACAAGAGCAAAGTAAAATAAAATAGACCAAAAGACGAGAGAAGAGAGAAGAAAAGGAAAAGGAAAAGTGGATGGAGTGGTCGGGCCCTTGGATCAGAAGCCCTACACCACCCCCACTTTACCAGACATAAGATTATGGAAGTTTTTGCTGGGGTTCCTTAATACCACAAAGAATAAATAAATCTTGACACAATTGCAGAGAATGTTGGTGAGACTACCTGCAGAATGCCGTGTTTGGTTTTGATCTCTGAATTTATGAAATGATGTGCTAGAGGCTATACAGAGGAACTTTGATTATCCAACGGACACGGGCAGGGAATATTTTGTTCAGTTATTTGAATGCTGGATAATCGAGTTCTGGATAACATAGTTAACCAAGTATTAGGACCTTATGATCTTGATTGGATAATGTACATTGAAGGCTCAGTAAGTTAAAGCCCTGGGATCAGGGGCTGTCCTGTGATGTGAGCCTCGATAAATTAGGAATACGTTGTTTGGAGTTTAGAGCAATGAGAGGTGATCTCATTGAATTCCGAATGTGATTAATGGACTAGATGCTGAGAGATTGTTTTCCTCTGACTGCAGAATTTAAAACATAGGAGGGCAGTGTCAGAGAATGGCAGAACTGAGATCAAAGGATTATGAATTTGTGGATTTATTTGCTTCAGAAGTTTATGGAAGCTCCATTGTTGAATATATTTAAGGCTGGGACAGACTCAGGGAAACAAAGGAGATGGGGAGTGAGCAGCAAAGTAGAGTTGAAGATCAAGCTCAGTTAAGATCATATTGTAGAGCAGATTTAATGGGCTGAATGGTCCCTTGCTGCTGCTGTTTATGTCCTGTGTGTATCTTTCTTCGTGGGCATTTATTATACCAATGCCTACTACTTGCAACATTTCCACTGCTTCCAGCAGCTTGGTACAGGTGTTGACAGTAAGTTTGTGCTCAGGCCACATGCACAGCTGGTCTGAGCTACCTGGGCTTGCAAGATAAACAGTAAAGACCTTGTAAAATCACCAATAGGACAAGTCAACAGGGAAACGTAGAACGAAAATGAATGCATTCCTCTTTCACGATGTATTAGATTAGATTGGATTCCCGACAGTGTGGCAACAGGCCCTTCGGCCCAACAAGTCCACACCGACCCTCCGAAGAGCAACCCACCCAGACCCATTCCCCTGCACCTAACACAGTGGGCAATTTAGCATGGCCAATACACCTAACCTGCACATCTTTGGATTGTGGGAGGAAACTGGAGCACCCAGAGGAAACCCATACAGACACGGGGAGAATGTGCAAACTCCACACAGACAGTTGCTCGAGGTGGAAATTGAACCCGGGTCCCTGGCGCTGTGAGGCAGCAGTGCTAACCACTGAGCCACCGTGAGAAGCATACTCGCCATGGAGACAGTCTTGGGAGTTCGAGACTCCATCCAAGACCTGACCACAAAAACCATGATTGACGTTCCTAATGCAGCAGTGCAGTGAGGGAACGCTGTACTGTCGGAGGGTCAGTGCTGAGGGAGCACCACACTGTCGGAGGGTCAGTGCTGGGTGAGTGCTGCGCTGTCGGAGGGTCAGTGCTGAGTGAGTGCTGCGCTGTCGGAGGGTCAGTGCTGAGTGAATGCGGCACTGTCAGAGGATCAGTGCTGAGTGAGTGCCGTGCAGTCAGAGGGTCAGTACTGAGGGAGTACCGCATTGTCGGAGGGTCAGTGCTGAGGGAGTACCGCACTGTCAGAGGGTCAGTGCTGAGGGAGTGCTGCACAGTCAGAGAGTCATTGCTGAGGGAGTGCCGCACTGTCAGAGGGTCATTGCTGAGGGAGTACCGCACTGTCGGAGGATCAGTGCTGAGGGAGTGCCGCACTGTCAGAGGGTCATTGCTGAGGGAGTACCGCACTGTTGGAGAGTCAGTGCTGAGGGAGTACCGCACTGTCGGAGAGTCAGTGCTGAGGGAGTGCCGCACTGTCGGAGAGTCAGTGCTGAGGGAGTACCGCACTGTCGGAGAGTCAGTGCTGAGGGAGTGCCCCACCGTCTGAGGGTCATTGCTGAGGGAGTGGCACACTGTCTAATGTGCTGTATGTTGGATGAGATGTTAAATGAGACCACATCTGTAATCTCAGAATAATCAATCCCATGGGACTAATTTGAACAATCAAGTTGTTATCCGTAATAACTAGGCTATGTTTTGTACCTCAGTGAACATCACCAAAGTGGCTGATCACCTTGATGTTTATGGGAGCCTGTTATGTATAAATTGCCTGCTTTTGTTTTCTACATTATAACAGTGACTACAGTTCACAATATCCTCTATTAGCTGCAAAGTCTGTATATCTTTTTATTAATTCAGTATGAAATATGGACCTATCTATTTGGACAGTGCAGTTTGTCCCTGGAATTTATTGATGTGGTTGACCGAGCTTCAGTTGGTGGGTGCATTGTGATGGTGTCTTGCTGTGACCTCGTCTTGCTGTGACATCAATCCACACCACAGTGACATCAGTGTCAGGGACCAATGATATGAGGTTTCCCGTTAGATTCCACATACTGATTGCATGTAGTTTTAATCTGGAAATTAAAATTGCTTTTAGTGATAAGTGTCACACTCTGAACCCTCGTGATTATTCTAGGCCAGTGAGATTTTAATAGATCTTATGGCAGTGTGCCATGTTGAGTTGAAGGTGTCTTCAGCAACAGAACGGCACCCAGACTTCAAGCAACCAGCAGACTGTGATCTCAAGGTGATGACTTTCATCATTTTCTCCTGTTCTCACTGTACTGAGTTGTGAAAGTGCATGGCTCTTGTCTTTGGCATAACTGGGGGCTGCAAAAAATAGGGCTTGTGAAACCTTTAATTTTTGACTGTGGCACGTGCTATGTGTCAGACAGATGTTTTCAGATTTCAGACATTAGAAAGCTGACCTTAATTTATGATGAAATAGCATTCCAGTAAATGCAGCAATCAAATCTTTTGTTTCTGCGTTCATCTGCAGCACGCATATTGCAGGCAGTCCAAATTGTTTTAAAATGGAAAGTGGGTGATGCCTGGCTCTAATTACAAAGCATTAGTTCAGTTTGAGTGGTTTTAAATATCTTCCTGAATAATTAGTGAAATTTGAGGGCTTTTAAAATGTTGTCAAAAATTGAAATACAATGTCTTGTGATTCTCCTCAACCTCTTTCTTTTTAAATGTTTGCTATTGCGTTTTTCAAGGACAAAAGGTTTTGAAATATTTCTGTTGCTGCCTCGGCTCATCTCTCAACTTGAATAGCTTTCACGTCTGCCTCTTCTGCTCTCTCTCTCTCTCTCTCTCTCTCTGCTCTCTCTCTCTCTCTCTCCCTTCTCCATTTGTATTTGCCAATTCTCTGTCTCTGTCTTTGTCTTTCTCTGTCTTTCAACCTCTGTCTTCCTTTCCTATTTGTTTCCTCATTCTGGCCTTTTTAAGTCAGGACAAGAAATGTTTCTGTTTTTAAATAAATGAATATTTATCTTGCTCTTCTAGGAATTTTAAATGCCACTGCAAGGTTTTTATTTAGGCAAATATGCCTCCATATCTAACAGTGGTAATGGCCTTATCTCATTGCAGATTAGATTTCCCAGCACTCCCCCAGGCTTGTTTATTTTCCAATATTGGAATACTTGGCTGCTGAGTGTTTCCTGATCAAGCTGTAGTCTGAAGAGACCTGGGCTCAGGGAGTAAATGCTGAGGTGTAGGACTTTGAGGTGGAGGTCAGACAGCAGTGATCCTCAGAATATTTAAGTTAGATGAGAAGTACCAAAGGTATAAGGAGAGAGGAAAACTGGAGACCAGGTCTAGTCAGATAGACTCTTGTTAGCTCTGAATGAATTCTCACATGGGACCTTCCTTTGGTTATTTTTGTTTTTCTCTTGATTGGTCATTAGTCTGCTCTGGCTGTGAACAGAACACTCAAACAGCCCAATCAGCTCGCTAGAAAGTGACCCGTGACTTTTTGTCTGATTTCTAATGTGATTTCATTTGCCTTGTCTTCACCACAGTGCATAGGTAGCTATGTTAGACTTCCCTCCTGGACTTCTGCCTTGTAGCATGTGTGTTATATTTGAATTTGCATAGAAACATAATAGGAGTAGGTCATTCGGCTCTTTGGGCCTGCTATGCCATTCATTGTGATCATGGTTGATCATCCAACTCAATAGCCTATTCCTGTTTTCTCCCCCATTTCTTTGATCCCCTTAGCCTCAAGTGATATTTCCAATACTTTATTGAAATCATACAATGTTTGGCCTCGACTGCTTTCTATGGTAGCAAATTTCACAGAGTCCCCACTCACAGAATGAAGAAATTTCTTATCTCAATCCTGAAAAGTTTATCCTGTGTCCTCAGACTGTGACCCTGGTTCTGGACTCTCCCACCATCAGTAATGTCCTTCCTGCAAAGTGTCCTATTAGAATTTTATGGGTTTCTATGTGACTCCCCCCCCCTCGTTCTTGTAAACTTCAGAGAATATAATCCTAATCGACTG
Source organism: Chiloscyllium plagiosum (assembly GCF_004010195.1). Classification (NCBI taxonomy): domain Eukaryota; kingdom Metazoa; phylum Chordata; class Chondrichthyes; order Orectolobiformes; family Hemiscylliidae; genus Chiloscyllium; species Chiloscyllium plagiosum. The sequence goes on along the minus strand of NC_057734.1, from coordinate 287,741 downwards.
AACCTCTTCCTATCCTTCAGTCCTGCCATCCCAGGAACAGTTTGGTGAACTTTCACTGTGCTCTCTCTCTAGCTAGAACATTCTTCCTCAGATAAGGAGACCGTATTCTATGTGTGGTTCCCTCCACGGCCCTGTATAATTGACCTCCCTGCTCTTGTACTTGAATTCTCTAACTATGAAGGCCATATACCATTTGCCTGTTTGATTGCATGATGCATCTGCGTATACCACCTATCTGTCTGAAGATTCTGCCTGTACCTGATGCGGTAGAATAATTGTTTGTATGCCAACCTGGCAGAAAGCATATTGTTTCATCAAAAAACATAATTGCCTTAAATTAAACGGTGTCTTTTCTTGTCCTTTGTTCCTCTCTCCGTTAGTGGGATTGAAAGCTGGAGAGCTGGGACCAGGATGTGGGGGTGGGTAAAAAATGTGGACGGAAGGAATCGGGCTGTTAAGTTATTGGACTTTATATTGAGTCCCAGAGGCTGCAAGGTCCCAAGACTGAAAATGAGATGTTGTTCTTTGAGCTTGCGCTGAGGCTCAAACCTCACTGCAGGAATACTGCAACAGAAATGTTGGCCAGGGAACATGGGTAGCAGGCAACTCTAAGCTCAGGGTTATTTTTATGGAAGTAGATGTTCTCCAAAATGGTCACCCAGTCTGCTTTTTGTCCCCAGTGTAGAGGAGACTACAGTGTGTGCAGCACATACAATACACTATATTGAATGAAGTGCAGATAAATTGCTGCTTCACCTGAAAGGTATACCTGGGGCCTTGGTTATTGAAGAGGAGTGAGGAAGTAAATGAGTAGGTGTTATAGCTCCTGTGATTGCATGGGAAAGTGCCATGGGAGTGTGGAAAGGTGTTGGGAGTGGAGGAGGAGTGGACCAGGACACTCAGGTGGAACAGTCCTGCAGAATACTGACAAGGGAGGGGAGGGGAATATGTAGTGGTGGTGTCCCATTGGAGATGATGGAAATGGTGGCTAATGATCCTCTGGATGTGGATGCTGGTGAATGGTAAGTGAGGACCGAGGGATCCTATTATTGTCATGGGAGGGGATGAGAAGGGGTCAGGGAAGAAGTGTGTGTGAGAGGTCGGATGTGGGGTGGATGCTTTTCTGATTTTCCCCCCCCC
>NC_057734.1:285560-286468 GCF_004010195.1 Chiloscyllium plagiosum | reverse complement strand
GGAAACCCACGCAGACACGGGGAGAATGTGCAAACTCCACACAGTCAGTCGCCTGAGTCGGGATGCAATGGAGACATAGCAACTGGAAGAATGGTAGAGTCTTCACATGAAGCAGGGTGTGAGGATGTATTCTGGATCAGTAGTGCTGGAAGAGCACAGCAATTCAGGCAGCATCCAACGAGCAGCGAAATCGACGTTTCATGCAAAAGCCCTTCAGGAATAAAGGCAGAGAGTCTGAAGCGTGGAGAGATAAGCTAGGGGAGGGTGTGGTTGGGGAGAGAGTAGCATAGAGTACAATGGGTGAGTGGGGGAGGGGATGAAGGTGATAGGTCAGGGAGGAGAGGGTGGAGTGGATAGGTGGAAAAGAAGCTAGGCAGGTCTGACAAGTCCGGACAATTCAAGGGACAGTGCGGAGCTGGAAGTTTGAAACTAGGATGAGGTGGGGGAAGGGGAAATGAGGAAACTGTTGAAGTCCACATTGATGGCCTGGGGTTGAAGTGTTCCGAGGCAGAAAATTAGGCATTCTTCCTCCAGGCGTCTGGTGGTGACGGAGCGGCGGTGAAGGAGGCCCAGGACCTCCATGTCCTCAGCAGAGTGGGAGGGGGAGTTGAAATGTTGGGCCACAGGGCGGCGTGCTTGATTGGTGCGGGTGACCCCGAGATGTTCTCTAAAGCGCTCTGCTAGGAGGCGTCCAGTCTCCCCAATGTAGAGGAGGCCGCATCGGGAGCAACGGATACAATAATTGATATTGGTGGATGTGCAGGTAAAACTTTGATGGATGTGGAAGGCTCCTTTAGGGCCTTGGATAAAGGTGAGGGAGGAGGTGTGGGCACAGGTTTTACAGTTCCTGCGGTGGCAAGGGAAGGTGCCAGGAGGGGAGGGTGGGTCGTAGGGGGGCGTGGACCTGA
>NC_057734.1:269691-284890 GCF_004010195.1 Chiloscyllium plagiosum | reverse complement strand
AGGGATTGGATATCCATGGTAAAGATGAGGCATTGGGGGCCGGGGAAATGGAAGTCTTGGAGGAGGTGGAGGGCGTGGGTGATGTCTCGAACGTATGTGGGGAGTTCCTGGACTAGGGGGGATAGGACAGTGTCGAGGTAGGTAGAGATGAGTTCAGTGGGGCAGGAGCATGCTGAGACAATGGGTCGGCCAGGGTGGTGAGGATGTATTGTTAAGGTAACTATGGGAGCTGGTGGGTTTGTATGGATATCAGTAGCCAGCCTATCCCCAGAAATGGAAACAGAGATGTCAAGGAAGGGATGAACCAGGTGAAGTTGAGAATGGGGTGAATGTTGGAAGCAAAATTGATAAAGTTTTTCAATTCCAGATGAGAGAGGGAAGCAGTACCAATGATATCATTGATGATTAGATTAGATTAGATTCCCTACAGTGTGGAAACAGGCCCCTTAACCCAACCAGTCCACACCGACCCTCTGGAGACTAATCCACTCAGACCCATTTCCCTCTGACCAATACACCTAACACAACGGGCAAGTTAGCATGGCCAATTCACCTGACCTGCACATCTTTGGATTGGATTGTGGGAGGAAACCGGAGCTCCCAGAGGAAACCCACACAGACATGGGGAGAATGTGCAAACTCCACAAGGACAGTCACCCAAGGCTGGAATCGAACCCTGGCACTGTGAGGCAGCAGTGCTAACCACTGAGCCACCATGCCACCCGTATGCATTGTCTGATAGACCAGACAATGAGTTGTGGGCGGGAGTCTGAATAGGATTGGAGCAAATTATAGGATATAAAGATAGCTTGGAGAATTTGGGGCTGGTTTCCTTGAAGAACAGAAAGCTAAGTGGAAATTAAATGGAGAGGTTCAAGATCATGAGGGGGCTGGATAGAGCTGATAAGAAGAAACTATTCCAACTTGTGAAAGCTTAAGAACAGAGGGACAGATTTAAAGTAATTAGGGCAAGAAATGAAGGTGACATGAGCTGAAACTTTTTTTCACACAGCGGGTGGTTATAAATTATACATTAGAGAACCTCTTATTTGAAAAGGAAAAATGTGCTGGGTACAAGAAGATGGCAAGATACTAGGACGAGATGACATACTCATTTTGAGAGCCAGTGCTGACATGATGGACTGAATGGCCTCCTGTGTTTTATAATCGTATGAAATTCTGAGACCTTCACCATGTCATGAAACAGCAGTGTGAGATTTTCTTTAGTTCACTTTTCTTTCAAGAGAAAGTAAGAGAAAACCAGTTGATGTCAGTCTGTCTAGCAAACATGGGCACTGTAAACATGGCTGAACACCTACTGCTAGGGCTCAGTCAGGGTATCTGATCTATTCTAGCCTTTTTGGTCTTAAAGGTTTTACCACTGCCCTACACACGAACATTTACTGAAAGTGGAAAGTGATCAATCCAGAGCAGTATGCCAAAGTACCTTGTTGCTGTGGTTAGCATGACCTGTGATTGAATGAGTCTAATGGCCCAAAGTTCACTTGTCCTGCTTTTGTTATTTTTGGTTTGCTGGACTGATCTTGAACTTTGTGTTTCAGTAAATATGTGTGATAATACTGGTAGGCCAATCTCCTGCCATGACCCTGCATCTCAGTGTATTAAAAATGTTTGAATTAGAAATGTGTTGGTTCTTTGGCCTAACAAGTCCAGAACAACTCTCCGAAAAGTAACCCACCCAGACCCATTCTATATTTACCTCTGACCCCTGATTTTTCTGTTCCTCGGATGCTGCCTGAACTGCTGTGCTTTTCCAGCACCACTCTAATCTAGAATCTGGTTTCCAGCATCTGCAGTCCTTGTTTTTACCACCCTGACTAATGCACCTAGCCTACACCTCCCTGAACACTATGGGCAATTTAGTATGGTCAATTCACCTAACCTGCAGATCTTTGGATTGTGGGAGGAAACCGGAGCACCCGGAGGAAACCGGAGCACCCAGAGGAACCCCACGCAGACATGATGAGAATATGCAAATTCCACACAGATAATCGCCCAAAGCAGGAATTGAACCCATTGTGCCACTCCATTTGCTGATAATTCCCTGGAGATTATTGCTATAGCAATAGGGAGCAGCCTGTGTGCCGAATATTCAGCCAAGAAACCAGTTCAGCTTCAACCTGTGTGGAAAAAATGCTCATTTTTTTTCTTGTCCTCTAACCTTATTGTTTTGTATGGGAAGCAATCTAAATGTAACTCAAGGCAATTCTGAGCTGCTTAAACCATTTAGAGCTTCCAGTGTTCATCTCAGTGGGGTTGTAAGTGTAGTATAATGTTGAATATTTTTTGATTTTGTTTTTGTGATTATGTTTACTTGAAGTAAAAGGAAGAAATTCTGAACTGTAGTTACACTAACCTTATTAAAGTTATAAACCACATACCCACAGTTCACTCAACATTCTAGTGGAATGTTTTTAGAAACACAAACTAATTACACCTTGTTTTTAAAGTTGTCATCCCTATTTTCAAATCCCCATAGCTCTGACCTTTTCTTCCAATTCTGACCTCTTGTGCACTCCTGATTTCCTTTGTCCAACCATCAATCATGTCAGCGTCCTGGGTCTGAAACTCTGGAATTTCCTTCTGTAACCTCTATTTGCTCCTTTAAGTTGCTCAAGCTTTTAATCACCCATCCAAGTATCTATGTCTAAGTCTTCTTATTATATGTTTTGATAATAATTGAGGACTCTTGGGATGTTTAACTACTACAAGATATAGCTGCAGAGTACTTACTATATTGGTCATCTTTGACCTGGATCAAGGATACAAGTTCAAATCTCCTCATGACAGGTGGCAAACGTAGATTTAAGTTCTTAAATTATTGTCATGAAATATGGGCAGGCAGCACTACCTTCCAGATGGTAGTGTTCATGGGTTAGGAAGGTGATTTTGGAGGGAACTTGGTGAATTTCTGCAGTGCACCTAGTGGATGGTATACTGTGTCAGTGCTGAAGGGAATGAATGTTGAAGGCGATGATTTGTAGTGTCAATCAAGTAGGCACCTGTGTCTTGGATGGTGTCAGGTTTCTTGAGTGTTGTTGGACCTGGACGCCTCCAGGCAAGTGGGGAGTAATCTGTCACACTCCTGACTTGTGCCTTGTAGATGGTGGACAGGCTCTGGGGAGTCAGGAAGTGAGTTATTTCTAACCTCTGAACTGCCGTTGTAGCCACTATGTTTATGTGGTGAGTTCAGTTGAGTTTCTGACCAATGGTAACCCCGCACAATGTTAATAGTAGGGGATTCAATGATGGTAATGCCATCGAACACAAAGGGGTAATAGTTAGATTCTCTGTTATTGTTCACAGATTATTTAGGACAGAATCAAAATTGCTCATATTCCCAGATGGCACTAAACTAAGGAGTGCAGGGAGCAGATCTTCAGCAACTACAGTGTATTGTTATTTGAGCAAGCAGCTGAGAGCTGGCTGATTAACTGCTGGAAGACTTGGGTACAGTGGAGAACTAGGCTGCTGAGTGATATTTAATTATACAGTATTTTTCCAATTAAGTGGCATTTTTATGGAGCATGTTATTCTGCAGCAAAGAAATGGAAGAGAGAGTTTGGGTCTGGTCAAGAACATCATTGAAGGGAGCAAGAGACTGAGCACAAGCTTGAAGGACATAACAAAAACAGTTGCTGGAAAAGCTCAGCAAGTGGGCTGCACGGTGGCACAGTGGTTAGCACTGCTGCCTCACAGCGCCAGAGACCCGGGTTCAATTCCCGCCTCCCAGTGTCTGCGTGGGTTTCCTCCGGGTGCTCCGGTTTCCTCCCACAGTCCAAAGATGTGCAGGTCAGGTGAATTGGCCATGCTAAATTGCCCGTAGTGTTAGGTAAGGGGTAAATGTAGGGGTATGGGTGGGTTGCGCTTCGGCGGGGCGGTGTGGATTTGTTGGGCCGAAGGGCCTGTTTCCACACTGTATGTAATCTAATCTAATCTAATCTAATCTAATCTAATCTAATCTAATCTAAAAGTCTGGCAGCATCTCTGGAGATAAATCTGAGTTAATGTTTCTGGTTTAATGACCCTCAGAACTGATGGTAGCTAGGAAAAGGTTAATTTTAATGCAGGTGATAGGTTGGGGGGTGGGAATAAGGAGTAAATGATAAGTGGCGATAGACCTCAACGAGAGAGAAGAACAGTTGGACAGACAAAGGAGTAGATAATGATCAGCCTGGGAGAATGAAAAGCTGGTTTGAAGTACATATTCTGCGTTTGTTTAGTCACTAGTCCCACACTCCGTGTCCTGGTTACAGTTTGTTTTATTCATTTCTGAGATGTGGACATTGCCGACATTGCTTATAAAACAATTTTTAAAGTTTCATTTTAGGGCAATTCTGCAGGGTTCTTAGCTGAAACAGGATGTGTAAAAGCAGTTGCTCCTGAGGAAGGGAGAATATAGTTTGGAATTGTTAAAAATAGGTTGCCTCAGTATAAAATGGTCAGTTTAAACATTTAAGACCAGAAGCTGTTTGTTAAAAAGCTGGAGGGGTTATTTGAAACTGTGAATATTTAAGCTCCATTAAATGATGAATCACAAAAGAGACGATGTCAGCTTCACACAACTGGGAATTGAAGCTACAACCAAGTCAAACCCTATAAGACAGAGAAGGGCATTCTCTCTAGTGTTTGAGTACTGTTTGGGATGCTATTACAATTAATTGGATTATATTTTTACCATGTGATTCAAAATCTTTAAATGTGTGTTATATGTAAATAATTTGGTTTATTCCATTGTGGTTTCATTCTTTTGCATAATAAACTTCTGTTTTATTGTTTAAACCAAATCCGCAGCATAGCGTGCTTTTATGTCTCTGAAAGATCATTTTGTAAAAAACAAAAAAAATCTATCAAGCCAGATTTTTGTGGGATCTGCTTTATCCAGTAACAACATCAGCTGTGATCATAATAGTACACACTGCTGCTACTGTATGCTGGTTGTGAGGGAGTGAACTCTTCTGGATGTGGTGCCAATCCAGTGGGCTACTTTGTCCTGGATGGTGTCAAGCTTCTTGAGTGTTTTTGGAGCTGCCCCCATCCAGGGCAAGTGGGGAGTATCCCATCACACTCCTGACTTGTGCCTTGTAGATGGTGGACAGGCTTTGGAGAGTCAGTAGGTGAGTTACTCTGCAGGATTCCTAGTCTCGAACTGATCTTGTAGCTATAATATTTATATCGCTAGTTCTGTTCAGTGAACACCCCCAACATGCTAATAGTTCTAGCTAATCAGTTATAGAGTGTGTGCAGCTAAGGGGAGCAAACAAATCACTAAATTAAGGACCTGGGTTATGAGGAGAGACTGCAAAAACTGGCAGTGTTCATTTTTTTAAATGCACTTTGGAGAATGTGTGCATTACTGGCTGGCCAGCATTTATTGCCCGTCCCTAGTTGCCCCTTAAGGTGGTGGTGAGCTCTCTTCTTGAACAGCTGCAGTTCATTTTATGCCATTCAGGAAGTAAATCCAGGATCTTGATCCAGCGACACCTAAGGAATGATGATTTATTTCTAAGTCAGGATGTGGAGTAGGAGGAAGAGAAAGAATTCTCAGCTGACCTCATGGAGAAGATAAATGTCCATGTGTTTAACTTAATCCCAGATTCTCCAACAGACCAGACTAGTACATCAGCCATGCATTTTGCAGGCAATGTCCAATCAGATTGGATTCCACCTCAACAACTTTATTCTGCTCTGAATCTGTGGATAAATACCATGTGGCAACACTGTCTCACTGTCTCAGTTTCTGTTTTGAGCTAGTTTGAGGGTCTTGTTTGTTCCTTCATGGAGTTTAGCATTACTGCGGCAGTTTGCTGCATAAATAATAGTCTGGAGATTAATATGGGGGTTGCCTGGAGCTTGCTATATTCAGTGTTAGTATTTAGAAATGTACAGTTGTGTGATCCAGTCAAGTAAGGTGAATGCTACAGGAGGAGCACAGAATCTACATCGTACATGTAGCAACATGACAAAACTTATACCAGATTTATTTTTGTAAACAAATTTTTGATTTAATAGAAGCACAATATTGAAGCACAGGGTTTTTTTAAAGGTCTAGTTGAGGCCCAGGGTTTTGTTTAAAGGTCTCAGTTTGCAGTGGCTTTGTTCCTGTTTCCTGGTTATTGTCAATGTGCTGTATACTCTTGTTGCTAGGTTTATCCTGGCAGCATATTGAAGGTGGGAGACACGGACTAACGCTGCAGAATTTTCCTGATGAAGATCTTATGCTCGAAACATCGATTCTCCTGCTCCTTGGATACTGCCTGACATGCTGTGCTTTACTAGCACCACACTCTTCGACTCTGATGTCCAGCGTCTGCAGTCCTCACTTTCTCCCTGCAGAATTTGCTGTTGCGTATCAGATGAAAGCGAGTCTTTAACTAAATCTAGCTTGACAGTTCAAACTTCAAACTGTTGGGATCTGGGGGTAAAGGGTGAGGGCTGGAGGCAGGTACAGGGAGTGAAGATTGACCTGTTATTTTATTATGTTCAGAGAGTGAAGCCACCTGCTGTAAAACAATATTATTTCCAAAGTTCTAACTTCCCTCAGGAGAGAACCTGAGATCTGATGTTTTGGAGGAATGTAATCAGTTGAGGATTATCTAGTTTATTTCCAGCTTGTTTTATTTTGGTCATTTTTGGAACTTGTTAGATTTTCCTACATTTCAGAGATAACATCAGAAGTCAATTAAAAGTTAACCTGCTGGTGTGCATCTTCATTACCCAGAATGGACCTTTATGTAAATTTGTTGGATTTTACAACAATGCACAGCTCCATGTTCACTTTTACTGATACCAGTTTTATATCATTAGAGTTTTTAAACACAATTCAAATTCTCAACCTTGCCTGATGCAAGTTAAACTCAAGATCTGACTCATTATAGGAACAAACACTATATCACTGTCCTCTTGGAGATGGTCTGCCCTAATTCACAGTGCTTGTATTCTCACGTATTCTTGGACAGAGTACACTTCAGAAAACTTCACACCTGTGTGCTCAGTTTGAACCTTTCATATAACCATAAAAAATAGGAACAACTGTAGGCCATTCAGCCCATTAGGCCTGCTTACCCAGTTTTAATTTGGAGAGCTGGTAACCTTGCAACTTTAAGCATGATATTGTGTAGCTGTGTATGGATAATTGATTACATTTGCAGTTTTTAATGCAGTGAGATGCGTCTGGATGGGGCAGCGATGATATTGTGGTGAGTTTTGATCTGATTGTGTGCTTTGTACTAAGCACTGCCTGTGCCACTGACGGTGGTGCTCTTTCCCCTTTAGGTCACTTAACTGCACCATGGCGACATCAAATCTGGAGATGCAGTTGCACAGTGCCCAGAAGAACCTGCTGTTCTTACAGCAAGAACATGCCAGTACACTGAGGGGGCTACACACCGAAATCCGTAAACTGCAGCAGCACTGCTCAGGTACGTCATGACAACTCTGCCCCCGCACACCACGCACACATACACACACTGCACCGCGCGCACTCCAATCAAGTGAAACTAATACAACCTCCATAATCTTCGCCAGAAGGTGTGAACAAGTGGGATTTAATCCACTACTGGCTTTGTATGTTCTGGGAGTGATAGGATCATAAGACACAGGAGCAGAAATTAGGCCATTCAGCCCAGTAAGTCTGCTCCACCATTCAATCATGGCCAACAAGTTTCTCAACCCTATACTCCTGCTTTCTCCCTGTAACCCTTGATACTTAAGAACCAAACAGATCTACTGTATCCTGAAGATAAAGCATGATCTAATTCCATCTTGTCATGCTAACATCAGTTATATTTTCCTAAAATGTTTCATTTTCTCTGTTTCTAGATTTGGCCTTTGAATTGACTATGACATCATCACCTTGCAACCAGGCTGGTAAGGACTGTAACTCACCACCACTCCTTGTGCTACTCCTGTGCTGAGCTCTCAGACATCCCCACCCTCGTACATGCCCAAAACTTCCACCCTGCCTCCAAACCTACACATCTGTTATCCCCACAGCCCACCTCCCCCTAACCTGGTGTCAGTGTCTGGATTGACAATGATGTGTCACATAGAGAGTATAGTCCTAATATCAGGTGACTTAGTGCTTTTCACAATTTCAGTACATTGTCATTTTGTTCACTATTCCACATTATTTTAGAATTTATATATAAAGCTTCAGTTTCTCCATGTGGAAGTGTTCATTTTTTGGGATGCCTCTATAACTGTCCAGTAAGTTTAACATTTATCAACAAGTCTGGATGAGATTAAGGGCTGCAGGGTGAATGACTTCATCACCATAACAGGAATTAATTCAAGTGGGAGCTGGGGACAATATGATGAGGAGGACTGACACTGTTCTGTGCAGTAAAGAGCATGGCTCCTCGCCAATGCCAGGATTTAGGAAATCTGCTTTGTGCTGGAGTGGGAAGATTGAGTAATTGAGTAGGTATCTACTCCATTGGCAAGACAAGTATGAGGAACAAGGTACTAAATTAATTAGTATAATCTGTGCAAAACTAGCATTGAGCAAATCAGATTAGAGAGCTGAATGCATGGCCTAAAGACTAGTGTGTGAGAGGTTGGTTCTGGTTCATGAGGCACTCACATCAGTACTGTGGAAAGTGGAATACAAGTTTCCTGATTGGGGATGTTAATCTGGTCCATTCAGGGAGCCCTGGCTAATATAAAAAGGTTGTGTCAGAGATACTACCTGTATCTATAGTCAAGGACTGTTCATTAGTAAATAAAGGGTAACTTGATGTTGGGACACCAGCCTCTTGAGTTATTTCAGTGGAAGCGAGAGTAAAGTATAATCCTGAAGAAACTCACTTGCTGCAAGGTAAGCATTTCTTACACAATGCCTTTGTTTGGGAACCTTGACTCAATCCTGCTGTTGAGGACTGGGTCCAGCGTATGTAAAGAATGTTATTTTTTTCTGGACAAACACCATTGTGACAGATGAAACACAACATGCAGTTCTCCTTGATAATCTGTGAAGCTGCTGCTTTTTCTATCACTAAGAGCATAATTTTCTCTGAGGTACCAGATACTAACATCTTTCAAGAATTGACGGATTTATTTGGGGAGTATTACAACCCCAAGTCTTCTCTGGTTCTGAGATGCTGTCGGTTTTACTCAGCAATTTGACAATCAGGTTAATTTGCATCAGGATTTTGACTAGGTTGAGATGACTGGCAGAAGCCTTTGAATTTGGTTTAACCCGTAATGAGGTGCTTAGAGACCATCTGATATGTTGGATTAATTATGTCACTGCACAAAAATGCCTACTAGCTGAAGTCAGCTGGACTTCAAATGGGTGCTACAAATGTATTTTGTAAAATGCAGCAAGTGGAGCATACGAGTTCCAGGGTATTCTGATGGAAGTGGATACTGTCGCCAGTCTCACTGAGCTTGGGGAACATCACTTGAGTTCAGGTAATTGCACAGCCTTAGTCAGGACATATCCTGATCAGAGGAACTTTAGGTCAGTCCACAGCAAAACCCCAAAACAAACCAAGCCTCAGCCAAATGGTTAAAATTTTCTACAGCATTCTGGCCGGCAAGCCAGTGTAATTGTTGCCGGTTCTTGGACTTGAGACAGCAAAGGAGTCCTCCTAGACCTGATTTGAGTAAAACAGCTCAAAGGCTGGCATCTAGGAGAGTTCATACCCCGGAAAGTCCACTTACGTCTGATTGGAAACAGATAAGTTGCTTCGCAGCATCAAAATCAGAACCAATGAAGATAAACGTCTGGTTAAATGGTCACCTGGTTCTAATGGAGGTTGATACTGGCGTAGCTATATCAGTAGTCACAGACCTAGCCTTTATTAAGATTTGCTCTGGACTCCAGCCCTTAACTCAGCTAGACTGAAAACCTATGGCTGGGAACCTTTACAGATTAAGGTTCTGGTCTGTTAGGAAAAGCAGCTGGTTCAGTTATTAATGATTGTAGTATAAGGTTCAGGCCCAAGCTTAATGGCATGAAATTGGTTGTGAAAGATTCATCTGGATTGGCTCAGCTTTTTCAATTATAAAGGGGCTGAATGAAGTCCTAATTAAATACCTAGAAATTTTCCAGGAAGGTTTAGGAACTATCAGAGAAAGCCAAAGCATATTGAGCAGGAAGCAATTCCATGATTCTGCAAAGTGTGCCCAGTGCCATTCGCCTTAATGGGAAAATGTAGAGGCAGAAAGCTGGAGAGTGAGAAAATTGTCAGTCCAGTCTAATTTGTAGAATAGGCTGCACTGGTCATACTGACTTTGAAGTTTGCCTTTGTGGGGATTTTAAACAAATGGTAAACCATTTTTCACAGCTGGATAAATACCCAGTCTCTCGGAACTGTCAAATGTTGCCAGAACCTGTGGATTCGCTCTCTCTCCATCAAACATTGTCAAGTCCCCCGAATCAGAGATGGACATGATGGAAGTAGCTGCCTCAATGCCTTTGCTGAAGACGAAAGTGAAACTCTGTCGAGGTGCTCCTGGCGCAAGAAGCGAGTTCCCGAGCATTATACGCTGCCTGTATCAAATACCAAGTCAGAAAAACCTGACCCAGTGCTAAACACCCCAGGGGGCACAGGGATGGATAGACAGTATGAATCTAAGAGTCAATTAGCAGGTTGGTCTAGAGGTCACAAAAGTTGGAAAAAGTCAAAATTGACGGCTCCAGTATCTGAATGCACATAGCTTTCAAAGCAAAGCAGGTGAAGTGCTACCATGACTAGAAATGAGTAAGTGTGATCTGATTGTCATTACAGAGACATGGCTTCAGGATGATGTAGACTGGGACTAGAATATTGATGGGTATATGACATGGAGGAAAGAGGTGAATCTAAGAAAATGTGGAGAGTTGGGTGTTTTAATTTATTGATGGTATTCACAGGGATACGTTTCATTGAGGAGATGAAACAGTCTCTATTCCCAAAGCAACTGCAGTCAGTCAGGTCTGAGTTGTAAAATCACAGTCTCTATTCCCAAAGCAACCGCAGTCAGTCAGGTCTGAGTTGTAAAATCACAGGCTGATGAACTCTTTCTCCTGTCATTCATTGGCTAACTTCTCTGTGGTGAGAGAGGAATGGAGTGGGTTGTAATTCTCCTGAAGGAAGTTCATGAATGTATCAATTGGAATGTAAAAAGATGTCTGCATTGTTCTATAATCACTTTTGATAAGGAAAGGTTTTGTAGCTGGCTAGTATTTCATGGTTTTCTGGGAACTGGGTGTGTTGTGTTCCGGAAAGTACAATGACCTACATCCTGATCCAGGAGAGAAGCTCTGATTAGACTTGGCCTTGCTGGAATGTTCCAAATAAGCTATGGGGGGGGGGGGTTAAACAAACTTCATGATACCATTTAGCCCTCACACCCCTCAGTTGTCATTCAGTTTGGACATAAGCAGAGGGCTAACCAAATAGATAGGTCACTAACCCAACAGTTATATCCTTACACTTTGTTAATATTGTTTGCTAATTGATGTGATCATTAGGGGGGTGCTTATTGATGTAGTTATATAAAGTTCGTTTTGCATAAAGGACGGCAATGCAGGTAAGTGAAATTGGAAGTAATTTAGTTAGGAAATTGGGCAGGAGAGTCGGGTTAATGGTCCATAAGCTGAAAAATGTGTTGCTGGAAAAGCGCAGCAGGTCAGGCAGCATCCAAGGAGCAGGCGAATCGACGTTTCAGGTATAAGCCCTTCTTCAGGCTTATGCCCGAAACGTCGATTTTCCTGCTCCTTGGATGTTGCCTGACCTGCGCTTTTCCAGCAACACATTTTTCAGCTCTGATCTCCAGCATCTGCAGTCCTCACTTTTTCCCTTAATAGTCCATAATCCAATTGGCTGATGCGATCAGTTGTCTTCTCTAGAGGCCTGCACTGGAAACTCAGGGTATCATGGTTTTCAGAAAAGGCTGAGGGGATCCATATCCAAGTGTATCCATTAGTCACTGATGCTACCAAGGAGATGACAGCCTAGGAGTATTATCACTGGACCAGAGATCCAGGTAATATTGTGGAGACCTTGGTTCAAATCCAGATGTTGAAATTGAATTCATAGAACATAGAACATAGAAAAATACAGCGCAGTACAGGCCCTTTGGCCCTCAATGTTGTGCCGATCCAAGCCCACCTAACCTACACTAGCCCACTATCCTCCATATGCCTATCCAATGTCCATTTAAATGCCCATAAAGAGGGAGAGTCCACCACTGCTACTGGCAGGGCATTCCATGAACTCACGACTCGCTGAGTAAAGAACCTACCCCTAACATCTGTCCTATACCTACCACCCCTTAATTTAAAGCTATGCCCCCCCGTAATAGCTGACTCCATACGTGGAAAAAGGTTCTCATGGTCAACCCTATCTAAACCCCTAATCATCCTGTACACCTCTATCAAGTTACCCCTAAACCTTCTTTTCTCTAATGAAAACAGCCCCAAGTGTCTCAGCCTTTTCTCATACCATCTTCCTACCATACCAGGCAACATCCTGGTAAACCTCCTCTGCACCCGTTCCAGTGCCTCCACATCCTTCCTATAGTATGGCGACCAAAACTGCACACAATACTACAGATGCGGCCGCACCAGAGTCTTATACAACATGACCTCAGGGCTCCGGAACTCAATTCCTCTACCAATAAAAACCAGTACGCCATATGCCTTCTTCACCGCACTATTTACCTGGGTGGCAACTTTCAGAGATCTGTGTACATGGACACCAAGATCCCTCTGCTCATCCACACTACCAAGTATCCGACCATTAGCCCAGTACCCCATCTTTTTGTTACTCTTACCAAAGTGAATCACCTCACACTTAGCTACATTGAACTCCATTTGCCACCCTTCTGCCCAGCTCTGCAGCTTATCTATATCCCGCTGTAACCTGACACATCCTTCCTCACTGTCAACAACTTCATCGACTTTCGTATCATCCGCAAACTTGCTCACCCAGCCTTCTAGCCCATCCTCCTGGTCATTTATAAAAATGACAAACAGCAATGGTCCCAAAACAGATCCTTGCAGAACACCGCTAGTAACTGCACTCCAAGATGAACCTTTACCATCAACTACTACCCTCTGTCTTCTTCCAGCCAGCCAATTCCTAATCCAAACCTCCAACTCACCCTCAATGCCATACCTCCGTATTTTTTGCAGTAGCCTACCATGGGGAACCTTATCAAACGCCTTACTAAAATCCATATACACCACATCTACCGCTTTATCCTCGTCTACCTCCTTAGTCACCTTCTCAAAGAATTCAATAAGGTTTGTGAGGCACGACCTGCCCTTCACAAAAAAAATCAGTTTAAAAAAAAATCTGGAATTATGAGTCTAATGATGCCCATGAATCCATTGTCGATTGTCAGAAAAACCCGTCTGATTCACTAATGTCCTTCAGGGAAGGAAACTGCCATCCTTACCTGGTCTGACCTACATGTGACTCCAGACCCACAGCAATGTGGGTGACTCTTATCTGCCTGCTGTGCCATTAGGGATGGGTAATAAATGTGAATGAATTTTTAAAAATTAGGAGGTGCAATATGTTGTGTCAATGGGAGCAGAAAGTTGCAAAAGAACATTACTGAAGTTTAACTGTGATAGTTAAAATTCAGTGGGAAATATGAGGTTACTCTCTTTGAAGCCAGAATTTTAAGAAGCTGAAATAGTGAAGGAGCAGAGATTTATAGATCTAAGTAAAGGCTCCACTGAATGTTAGTGAACGCTAAATAAAAATTAAAGACTAAATGAAATGTTGACTTATAAAAAGGGGCTGGATATATAGAAGTGGAAATTATATGAAACTGGTTAGAAGCCAGACTGTGTTCAGTTCTGGGATCTGAAGCTCAGAAAGGTTAAACTGGCTTTAGAGTAGCTGTAACTGAATGGTCCAAGGCTGAAAAGATAGATTACACTAATTAGAAAATGTTTAAGATAATAAAAGGTTTCAGTGAGGCAGGTAAAGTGGAGTTATTTATGTTGATGATGGAGTTGGGAAAATGGTAGTAGAATCTTCAAGTTAGAGGTAAGCCGTTCAGAGGAGATGTCAGGAAACATTTGACACAATATGACAAATGCCCGGAAAACTGAACAGACCACTGCCAATTTCTAGGTTCATGTGAAAAGGGAATGATAGTATAAGATTTCATGGCATGTAGGGTTAGGATACTATTTCTGAGGAGATCGAGCACCCACACAGACTGGTGGAGCTCAATGATCTGTTTTCACATTGAAATTCTGTCCTATGTCTGTAAGGAGATTCCCCATTGAATTTTGTGAGGGTTTTTTGGTTTCCACAGCTGCAGTTGGAGACATTTTTAGAGAAAGGAAGGTGTGTACTTTTGTATCTGTTGCAACGAGGTAAGGACGAGCTTAATTACCTACAGCCCTGAAAAAAATAATTAACTGTAACAACAAACATAAACACCACACAGATAACAAACTTACAATGAAAGTGGGGGTAGTGGTATCAGGTACATACATGAAGGTAAAGGAAGGTGCACTTTACTATGGGGTTGCTGTCTTGTTTACTCTGTAAGGTCACAGCTGTCCCTGACCTGGTGTTATAGAGTCATACAGCATGGAAACAGATCCTTAGGTCCAACCTGTCCATGCCAACCAGATATCCCAACCCAATCTAGTCCCACCTGCTAGTACCCGGCCCATATTCCTCCAAACCCTTCCTATTCATATACCCATCCAAATGCCTCTTAAATGTTGCAATTGTACCATGCTCCACCACATCCTCTGGCAGCTCATTCCATACATGTACCACCCTCTGTGTGCAAAAGTTGCCCCTTAGGTCTCTTTTATATATTTCCCCACTCACCCTAAACCTGTGCCCTCTAGTTCTGGACTCCCCAACCCCAGGGAAAAGATTTTGCCAATAATCCTATTCATGCCCCTCATAATTTTGTAAACCTCTATAAGGTCACCCTTCAGCCTCCAACGCTCCAGGGAAAACAGCCCCAGCCTGTTCAGCCTCTCCCTGTAGCTCAGATTCTCCAACCCTGGCAACATCCTTGTAAATCTTTTCTGAACCCTTTCAAGTTTCACAACATCTTTCCGATAGGAAGGAGACCAGAATTGCACACAAAATTCCAACAGTGTCCTGTATAACCGCAACATGATCTCCTAATCCTGTACTCAATACTCTGACCAATAAGGGAAAGCATACCAAACGCCTTCTTCACTATCCTATCTACCTGC
>NC_057734.1:230312-269599 GCF_004010195.1 Chiloscyllium plagiosum | reverse complement strand
CATGCCAGAGAATTCCTAGAGGCCTGGCACTCCAACCACAACGCCATAAACAAACACATAGATCTAGGTACCATCTATCAACCCCTCAGAAAACGAACAGGAAATGACATCATCACAAACCATAGGAACCCCATCCAGGAGAAAGATATAAATAGAAAGCATGAGACAACAGCTTTGCTTCACTTGGAGATCGCCACTGATGATGTTACCTAGCCAGGTAATGAAACATCTGGATATCAAACCTACAGCTCAGCGAGCAAACCTACACCCTAAACAACCCTCCACCACCACCCTGTGTCTTCTCCCTTTGAGCCAGTTCTGTATCCAAATGGTTAGTTCTCCCTGTATTCCATGTGATCTAACCCTGCTAATCAGTCTCCCATGGGGAACCTTGTCGAACGCCTTACTGAAATCCATACAGATCACATCTACTGCTCTGCCCTCATCAATCTTCTTTGTTACTTCTTCAAAAAACTCAATCAAGTGTTCTTGGGAGTTGTAGTTGTTCCATCAACTTGTTTTTCAATGACAAGTGTCTGAGAGCCCCACAGTTAGACTCCGATCTTTCCATTCTCATAATTGAGACACTCTTAACAGTAAAGTGCATCTTCCTTTACCTTCTTGTGTGTACCTGACACAAGAGCTTCCAGTATTCTTGTTGTTATCCATCTGTGGCTGTCTCCCTCAGTCTTATTGCTCTAAGTAAGCTGCTGAATATGGAAGTAAAATACTGCAGATGCTGGAGATCTGAAACAAATGCAGAATGTTGGAGAAACTCAGCAGTTCTGGCAGTATTTGTGGAGAGAGAAATGGAGTTAACGTTTCAAATCCACTATGACAATGGAACTGCTTTCAGTTCTGTTGAAGAGCCACCAGATTTGAAGTTAGCTGTTTCTCTTTCCACAGATGTTGCCAGGCCTGCTAAGTTTCTCCAGCATTTTCTGCTACTGAATTCTAATCCCACTGTCTTTTTCAAAACAAACAATTTGTAGATAATCTTTCATCTCCAATATGTGGAGTTATACAAGTTTGAGTAAAATCAGAGATGCACATTTCTTGACACTTCACTGAATGTTCGTTTCTCTTAACTTTAATATCTCGATTATTCCAGTGCAGTTGGTTTCATATACTCCAAGTAGGGTGCTCAGCTGATCACAGCAGCCATTTTAAATCACTAGTGTAACCCATTTGCAGTCCATTAAAGTTCTTGGGTATTAAAGTCAAACGCTGAAAGTTGAGTATTGATAGCCCACTCTCACGACAATAGGGTAAAGTGTAAAAGTGCAATTTGAACCTTTGCTTCAAAGAGCCACTTTTTTGGAAGCCACTTTGTGTTTTAACAAGGAATGTGTGAGAACTGCTCTACATCCATTACCTTTTAAGATAATCTTTGAGTATGATCATATGTAACAATTGTTATATTGTATTCCAGGGATTTTTCAAGAAAGCATATTTTTGTCATGAAGGCAGTTAGAGATCAGCAGCAAAGGCTGGCTTTTCTAGCAATGTCTACATACCATGAAATTGTTTCTCATTCATTCATGGGATGTTGGCATCACTGTCTGGGCTAGTATTCATAGCCTGAGTTGCCCCTTGAAAGTGGGGGTGAGCTGCCTTCTTGAACTGCTGCAGTCCATGTGCTGCAGGTAGATCCACAATGTGCCAAAGTGAGGGAATTCCAGGATTCTTCCAGTGACACTGAAGGAACAGTGATATATTTCCAAGTCAGGATGTGGAGTGGCTTTGAGGGGAAGTGCAGGGATGGGGTTCTCATGTATCTACTGTCCTTGTCTTTCTAGATGGTAGTGGTCATGGATTTGAAAAGTGCGAAGGATCCTTGGTGAATTTCTGCAGTGCATCTTGTACACACTGCCGCTACTGAGCATCGGTGGAGGAGGGAATGGATGTTTGTGGATATGGTGCCAATCAAGTGGGGGTTGTGTTGTTCTGTTCCTGAGTGTTGTTGGAGCTGCCCCCATCCAGGAAAGTAGAGAGCATTCCATCACAGTACTGAGCCTTGGAGATAATGCCTGGTCTCTGAAGAGTCTAGAGGTGAATTCAGGATTTCTGGTCTCTGTGCTGATCTTGTAGCCACTGTTTCTATGGTTAGCCCAGTTCAGTTCCTGATCAGTAATATGTTGATAGTGGACGATTCAAGAACACCACCAACAGAGTCGAGCTGGAATGGGAACATGTAACCTCTGAAAACCGTCTACTTACCTGAAGTTGCACCCACTGTTTGCTGGGATGTCCTGTTGGGATATCTTCAGATATAAAAATCTGACATCAAATACTCCTGGTTCCCCTTTAAGGTCTAAAATGTAATCCTTGGCTGTATTATAACCCCAAAGCAATGCTGGCCTTGTATAATGTTCAAGGCTATAGGCCAAGAGCTGGAAAGTGGGGGCCAGTGGTAACAGACAGGCTCAGGCTCGATGGGCTGAAGGGCCTCTTTGACTGAATCTTAAACAGTTGACCCTTCAACATTAGCAGAACAGATCTGTAAAAGCTAGTACCATTTGTGACAGTCATGATGAAGGTGTTGTGCTCAGTTAAAAACTGAGTTAAGACATACTCAACCCTGGATTCATGTTGTGTTTATGAACTGATACCAGTGGTAAACAAGTTAGTTTAATGGTGACTAGGATTGTAATTTTCTCAAATGAGAAATTGATATGAGATCCAATTTGTTTTTAAAATAGAGTTTGACAGTAAAATATAGTTAACAATTCAGTGAATGAGTTGTTTGGCATCTCCGTGGTATTAAGATTTGAAACCAGAATTAAAATTTTAAAGCTTCATCCCTCACTGACCTGCTTATGACCTTCCAAATAGAATAATTAATCTCTGAGCTATTGCGATCTCTTGTCATGTAACACCAAGTGCAGATAATCTTTCAGGAGTACTTTCCACACACTGACTCGGACTCAAGTCGCTGCATTGGTGGTTCAGTGGTAGAAGTCTCAGTACAGGCTCATGTGGTGCAGTGGTGCTGTCCCTAGCTCTCAGCCAGAGGGCTGAGTTAAAGTCCCAACTATTCTAAAGGTCTGTCATAACATCTCTGAGCAGATTGATTAGGAAAATATCTATCTACAACAGTTAATGCTGCATACTAGGCATTAAATTAATTGTACACTTATCCCCATTTGTAAAATAATACAACTATCATTAAAGGACTGTAAGGAATTGCAAACTGGTTCAGAACCTGTACATGTGAATAGCATTAAATCCTGTAGGCACTCCATATTGTTTGATATATTCACCATCAACACAGATTGTAAAGCCCTTCAAGTGGATCCTGTCCCATCTTCTCAGAGTATCTGCTGGGCAATTCATGCAGCTCACCAACAGCCCTCCGATCCAAGTCTAAAATATGCTGAGAGCGAAGTATTTTGTAATGAGTGTTGTTCAACAGAAACTGTTTGTTCCTGCAGTACACAACACCTCCGTGCACAGTGTTGATTGCTGCTGCTAGCCTGGCAGGGAACTCACATTACAGTCAACGTGAACAATTAAAATGGGCATTTTGCCTGTCATAAACCCACAAACCAATGGACTGCTTGGAAACCTTTTGGTTCCTGCACAGAGTTGGTACAGTTAATGGGACAAAGGGGTTTAGATGGAGTTAGGGTCAAGATCAGCTCTGATTTCGTCAAATAATGGAACAGACTCAAGGAGCTGAATGACCTCCCCCTGTTCCTATGTCCTTATGTTTTGTTTTTAATGTGCTAAATATCAGGCAGCTTTAAACATCAGAATGGACAATGGGTTTTAGTAAATCCCTCACTGACATAGGAACATAGGAGATTGGAGGAGTGGACTATAACAGTCCTCGAGCTTGCTTTGCCATTATTTAAGATGATAGCTGCCTTGTGTTTTGAATTCCATGTTTACACCTCCTCATGGTAACCTTTGTTACCCTTGCCTAATGAGAATCTAGCCACCAACACCTTATAAAGTAATCAATGACCTTCTGAAGCAAAGTCTCTCAACTCTCTGAGAGAAAGGAAGCCCACTTCGTCCCTAAAGCCAAAAGCAATACCCTACGGCCACCATTTAACCACAACACGTGATACTTTTTGAAAGAGCTCTAATCATCTAGTTAAACATGATTTCCATTTCTCAAAACCATGCTGACTCATCCCAATTACAACTGGATTTTTCAAATTGTGCATCTATAATCTCTAATGATTAATTCTAACCCATTTCCCTCAATAGATGTTAACTATCTCATCTGTATTTTACTGTATTCTGTCTCCCTCCTTCTTTCTCTCGAAGAGAGTGGTTATAGTTGGTACTTTACAGTCTGATGGAATCTTTTCTGAGCTAGGGAATTCAGGAAAGTTAACGGTAAAATTCAGGTGTTTATACTTCAGTTATGCAGGTCATTGGTGAGACTGTGTCTGGAACATACCAGTACTATTCACCATAATTACAGAAGGATGTTGATGGGAAGGAAGCAGTTCCGAGAAGGTTTATTAGACTGCTATCTGGAATGAGAGGATTGCCCTCACAATAAATGATTATTTGCTGCAACCTTTAGACTAACCTTCTATGATGCTGTGTGAATGACAACATCCAAATCCCTCCACATCTCAAGAGTTTTGCAACCTCTCACATTTTAGATAATATACTTATTTTTTTTCTGCCAAAATGGACAATTTCACGTTTTTCCACATGGTATTTTATTTGCCAGATCTTTGCCGATCCATATCCCTTTGTAGGTTCCTTGTGTCCTCTTTGCAGCTCACTTTCCTGCCTATCTTTGTGTCATCAGCAAATTAAGGTCCCCTTCCTTCGATCCTTTCAGACCTCAGAAGTAGTAATCTCAGGATTGCTAGGCGAAAATGAGGACTGCAGATGCTGGAGATTAGAGTCGAGAATCCGTTGCTGGAAAAGCACAGCAGGTCAGGCAGCATCTGAGGAGCAGGAGAATCGATGTTTCAGGCAAAAGCCCTTTATCAGGAATTGCTATTAGTGTCATGTGCTAGTCAGAGTAGGAATGATAGAATGCATGGCTTGAGAGATGGTGCAGGAGGGAGGGTTCAGATTTTTGGGACATTGGGACCAGTTCTGGGGGAGGTGGGCTATTACAAATTGGCCGGTCTACACCTGGGCTAGATTGAAACCAATGTCCTTGGGTTTTTTACTAATGCTGTTGAGGAGGGTTTAAACTAATGTAGCGGGGGATCGGAACCAAATGAGGAGGTTAGTGGACAGTACAGAGGTAGTAACTAAAGCCTGTAATGAACTAGATAATGAAGTCAGCATGACCAAGGGGAAGAGTAGGCAGGGAGCAGATGATGAATACAGCGGCGCTGGTGGTCTGATGTGCATTTATTTTAATGCAACAAGTGTATTAGGTAAGGCAGATGAACTTAGGACTTGGATTAGTACCTGGGAGTATGATGTTATTGATATTACTGAGACTTGGATGAGGGAAGGACATGATTGGCAACTAAATATCCCAGGATATCGATGCTTCAGGCAGGACAGAGAGGGAAGTAAAAGGAGTGGAGGAGTTGCATTACTGGTCAGAGAGGATATCACAGCTGTGCTGAAGGAGGGCACTATGGAGGGCTCGAGCAGTGAGGCAATATTGGCACAGCTCTGAAATAGGAAGGTAAGAATGTTGGGATTGTGCTACAGGCCTCCCAACAGCGAGCGTGAGATAGAGGTACAAATATGTAAACAGATTATGGAAAGACGTAGGAGCAACAGGATGGTGGTGATGGGAGATTTTAATTTTCCCAATATTGACTTGGATTCACTTAGTGTTAGACGTCTAGATGGAACAGAATTTGTGAGGGTTTTCTGGAGCAGTATATAAATAGTCCAACTCAGGAAGGGGCCATACTGGACGGGTGTTGGGGAATGAGCCCGGTCAGGTGGATGAAGTTTCACTAGGGGATTACTTGGGGAATGGTGATTATAATTCCGTAAGTTTTAGAATACCCATGGACAAAGATGAGAGTGGTCCTAAAGGAAGATTGCTAATTTGGGGGAAGGCCAACTATAGCAAAATTCAGCAGGAGCTGGGGATTGGGAGCAGCTGTTTGAAAGTAAATCCACATTCGAGGCTTTTAAAGAGAGGTTGGTTAGAGTTCAGGACAGACATGCCTCTGTGAAAATGAGGGACAGAAATGGCAAGATTAGGGAACCATGGATGACAGGTGAAATTGTGAGACTAGCTACGAGAAAAAAGGAAGCATACATAAGGTCTAGGCAATTGAAGACAGACGAAGTTTTGGAGGAATATCAGAAATGTAAGACCAATCTGAAACGAGGAATTATGAAACTAAAAGGGCCCATGAAATATCTATAGTGAGCAGGGTTAAGGAAAACCCCAAAGCCTTTTATTTGTATATAACGAGCAAGAGAGTAACTAGAGAAAGGGTTGACCCACTCGAGGGCAAAGGAGGAAAGTTATGCGTGGAGTCAGAGAAAATGGGTGAAAATCTTAATAAGGACTTTGCATCAGTATTCACCGAGGAGAGGGGCATGGCGGATGTTGAGGTTAGAGATAGATGTTTGATTACTCTAGGACAAGTCGGCATAAAGAAGGGGATAGTGGTGGGTATTCTAAAAGACATTAAGGTGGACAAGTCACCAGGTTTGGATGAGATCTATCCCAGGTTACTGAGGGAAGCGAGAGAGGAAATAGCTGGGGCCTTAACAGATATCTTTGCAGCATCCTTGAACATGGGGAGGTCCCAGAGGACTGAAGAGTTGCTAATGTTGATCCCTTGTTTAATAAGGGTAGGAGGGATAATCCAGGTAAGTACAGACCTGTGAGCTTGATGTCAATGATAGGGAAGCTACTGGAGAAGATATCAGAAATATATGCATTTGGAAGAAAATGGGCTTATCAGTGATAGGCAGCATGGTTTTGTGCAGGGAAGTTCATGTCTTACAAACCGAATAGAATTCTTTGAAGAGGTGACAAAGTTGATTGATGAGAGAAGGGATGTAGATGTCATATACGTGGATTTTAGTCAGGCATTTGATAAGATTCCCCATGGTAGGCTGATGGAGAAAGTGAAATCACATGTTGTCCAAGGTGTACTAGATGGATAGAGAACTGGCTGGGCAGCAGAAGACAGTAGTAGTGGAAGGAAGTTTCTCAAAATGGAGACCAGTGGTGTCCCACAGGGATCTGTGCTGGGACTGCTGTTGTTTGTGATATACCTAAATGATTTGGAGGAAGGTGTAGGTTGCTTCATTAGCAAGTTTGCAGATGGCACGAAGATTGGTAGAGTAGTAGATAGTGAAGGGCACTGCCATGGAATACAGCAGAATACAGATAGATTGGAGAGTTGGGCAGAGAAATGGCAGATGGAGTTCAATCTGAACAAATGTGAGGTGATGCATTTTGGAAGATCCAATTCAAGAGCCAATTGTACAAAAAATGGAAAAGTCCTGGAGAAAATTGATGTACAAAGAGGTCTGGGTGTTCAGGTCCATTGTTCCCTGAAATTGGCAATGCAGATCAGTAGAGTGGTCAAGAGGGTATAAGGGGTACTGAGTACAAATGTTGGCAGGTCATGTTACAGTTGTATAAGACTTTGGTTTGGCTACATTTGGAATACTGCATACAGTTCTGGTCGCCATATTATCAAAAGGATGTGGATGCTTTGGAGAGGATGGAGAGAAGCTTCACTAGGATGAGTGGAGGTGTTAGCTATGAGAAGAGGTTGAGTAGATTAGGATTATTTTCATTGGAAAGACGGAAGTTGAGGGGGGACCTGATTGACATATACAAAATCATGAGAGGTGTAGACAAGGTTGATAGCAAGAAGCTTTTTCCCAGAATGGAGGACTCCATTACTAGGGGTCACAAGTTCAAAGTGAGAGGTGAAAAGTTTAGGGGAGATATGCATGGAAATTTCATCACGTAGAGTGTGGTGAGTGCCTGGAATGCATGGCCAGTGGAGGTGGTGGGGTGGGAACGATAATATTATTTAAGATGCATCTAGACTGATACATGAATGGGCAGGGAGCAAAGGGATATAGATTCTTAGAAAATAGGCGACAGGTTTAGATAGAGGATCTGGATCAGAGCAGGCTTGGAGGGCCAAAGGGCCTGTTCTGGTGCTGTAATGTTCTTTGTTCATCCAAATCATTTCTGTAAATTGTAAACAGTTTAAGCCCCAGCACCGGCCCCTCTGGCACCTGACTTGTGACATCCAGCCAACCAGAAAAAGACCTCCTTATTCCTAATCTCTGTTTCCTGTTAGCCAACCAATCTTCTTTCCGCATCAATATGTCACACCCTACACCATGAGCTTTTGTTTTCCTCAGTAATCATTGATGTACCACCTTATCAAATACCTTGTGGAAATCTGAATGCAATACATCAACTGGTTCCCCTTTATCCACAGCACGAGTTACTTCCTCAAAGAATTCCAGTAAATTATCAAACGTAATATCCCTTTAACAAAACCAAATGACTCTACCTGATTACTAGAATGTATCCAAGTGTCCTTTTCTAATATCCTTAATAAAAGTTTCTAACATTTTCCCTATGACAGATGTTTAGATAACTGGCCTGTAGTTTCCTGCTTTTTGCCTCCCTCTCTTTTTGAATAAAGAAATTACAGGAGTTACATTTGCCATTTTCCACTTTAAAGGAACCTTCCCTAAATCTAATGAGCTCTGGAAAATTAAATTCAATGCATCTATTGTTTCACTGGCTACTTCTTTTAAGATGCTAGGATGAAACCCAACAATCAGGACACAGCAATTCCAACAACTTACTCCTTGGTAACTGTAATTTACTCACTACTACTTCTCTTGTAGCTGTAATTTTCTCAAGTTCCTCCCTCCTTTTTAATTCCTGATTTATAATTATTCCGGGTTGCTACTTGCTTGTAACCTCTTTAGTGAAGACCACTGCAAATTTTCAGTTCAATTCATCAATCATCTCTATTTCCCAGACTCATTTTCTATAGGACTGACACTTTGTTAACTTTTCTTTTTTAAGTATCTGGAGAAACATTTCCTATCTGTTTTTATATTTTTGGCCATCTTTCTCCCATATCTAATTTTTTTCTTCCTTATTAATCCGTCAGTAATTTTTTTTTATATTCTGTCCAATCTTCTGACCTGGGACCTATCTTTTCAAAATTATATACCTTTTTTTTGAGTTTGAGTTTTTCTTTAAGTTAGGCACAAGTTCTTGGCATTTGTTGAAATCTATTCTGTGTTTTCTGGAACATCCCCTTACATGTTTGCCATGTATCTCTATCCCTTAACTTAAATTTTGAATTTATTTTGTCGAGGTTTCATGTCCTCATCATTGCCCCTGTTTAAATTCAGAATAGTCTTGGACCCAGAGTTCGCTCCCTTGACCTGTATGTAAAACTCAATCATGTTATGGTCAGTGCTTCCCAAGGGTACTTGCACTGTGAGATCTGTAATTAATCTAATCTCACTGGCCAAAACCAAGTCTAGTATAGTCTGCTCTCTGGTTGGTACCATAATATGCTGGTCTAAGAAATAGTTCTGGAAACACTCAATGAATTTCTCTTCTAGACTACCTTTTTCTCATCTGATTTTTTTTTCAACTACACATAAATGAAAATATCCTGTGATATAATTGCTGGATCTTTTTGACAAGCCCCCATTGTTTCTTCCTTGATACTCTGTCCTCCCATGTAGTTACTGTTGGAGGCCTGCATGCAAATCTCATGAGTGACCTCTTGCCTTTGTCATTCCTTAGCTCTGCCCAAACTGCTTCTATATCCAAATTTTTTGAATTAAGGCCATCCCTCTCTATTGTGCTAATATCATCTTTAATTAACAGAGTCGCTTCCTCCCTTTCCTAGCTTCTTATCTTCCCTAAATATCACACACCCTTCAATATCCAGGGTTAAAAAGTGTGGCGGTGGAAAAGTACAGCAGGTCAGGCAGCATTCGCTGAGCCGGAGAGTCAGCGTTTTGGGCTTAAACCCCTGATAAAGGGTGTGTGCCTGAAACATTGATTCTCCCCCTCCTTGGATGCTTCCTTACCTGCTGTGCTTTTCCAGTGCCACACTTTGCGACCCTGACTTTCTAGCATCTTCAGTCCTCATTTTCTCCTTTTTCAATATCTAGGTCCCAATCTAGGTCATCCTGCAGCCATGTCTAAGGAATAGCCACATGTTTTTTTTTAGCTCAATTTGTACTCTGTTTTATTTCAAATGTTATATTCATTCACATACTGTGCATTACGTTTTGTCCTTTTATTAACAACAGTAAACAACTATGAACTGTTGACATATTGCTATCTAACTCTCTTCTAACATATTTCTAGGCACACACATAGACACAGACTGAAAGTAAAACATCGGAGTTATGGATAAAGAGGTAAAACAAACAGGGCAACAATTCGCAGGCTCCAGTTCACAGGGTGTGCTGAGGTTGTTTGCCAGGGTTTTCAATTCTTTATTCTCTTTTCTTCAGGTTCTTTACACTTCCTCACATGAGACACAAGCAATTGATCTCAAACTGCAAAGTGTCTTTGCTACTGTTTCCAACAATGTGTTGACTCTTAACATAGAACATGGAACAGTACAGCACAGAACAGGCCCTTCAGCCCATGATGTTGTGCCAACCATTGATCCTCATGTAAGGTAAACCTAATGTACGAACCCTCAAATTTCTGTGACCATATGCATGTCCAGCAGACTCTTAAATATCCCCAATGACCTCGCTTCCACAACTGCTGCTGGCAACGCATTCCATGCTCCCACAACTATCTGCGTAAAGAACCTGCCTCTGATATCCCCTCTATACTTTCCACCAAGCAACTGAAAACTATGACGCCTCGTGTTAACAATTTCTGCCCTGGGAAAAAGTCTCTGGCTATCAACTCTATCTATGCCTCTCATTATCTTGTACACCTCAATTAGGTCCCCTCTCTTCCTTTTTTCCAATGAAAAAAGTCCGAGCTCAGTCAACCTCTCTTCATAAGATGAGCCCTTCATTCCAAGCACCATCCTGGTAAACCTCCTCTGAACCCTCTCCAAAGCATCCACATCTTTCCTATGGAACTGGAACTGGACAGAACTGGACACAGTATTCCAAGTGCGTTCTAACCAAAATTTTATAGAGCTGCAACAAGATCTCATGGCTCTTAAACTCAATCCCGCTGTTAATGAAAGCCAAAACATCATATGCTGTCCACTTGGGTAGCAACCCTGTCCACTTGGGTGGCAATTTCAAGGGATCTATGTACCTGCACACCAAGATCCCTCTGTTCCTCCACACTGCCAAGAATCCTGTCTTTAATCCTGTACTCAACTTTCAAGTTTGACCTTCCAAAATGCATCACTTCGCATTTGTCCAGGTTGAACTCCATCTGCCACCTCTCAGCCCATCTCTGCATCCTGTCAATGTCACGCTGCAGCCTACAACAGCCCTCTAAACTATCAACGACACCTCCAACCTTTGTGTCGTCTGCAAATTTGCTAACCCATCTTTCAATCTCCTCATCCAAGTCATTAATAAAAATTGCAAAGAGTAGAGGCCCAAGAACAGAGCCCTGTGGAACACCACTCACCACAGACTTCCAGGCAGAATACTTTCCTTCCACTACCACTCGCCGTCTTCTGTCGACCAGCCAATTCTGTATCCAGACAGCTAAATTTCCCCGTATCCCATTCCTCCTGACCTTCTGAACGAGCCTACCATGGGCAACCTTATCAAATGCCTTGCTGAAGTCCATATACACCACATCCACCACTCAACCCTCATCAATGTGTCTCGTAACACCCTCAAAGAACTCAATAAGATTTGTGAGGCATGACCTGCCCCTCACAAAGCCGTGCTGACTGCATTTGATCAAACCATGCTCATCCAGATAGTCATAAATCCTATCCCTCAGAATCCTTTCTAACACCTTGCAGACGACAGACGTGCGACTGACTGGTCTGTAATTGCTGGGGATTTCCCTATTTCCTTTCTTGAAGAGAGGAATTACATTTGCCTCCCTCCAGTCCTCCGGCACGACTCCGGTGGAGAGCGAGGATGCAAAGATCTTCGCAAGCGGCGAAGCAATCACATTTCTCGCTTCCCAAAGCAGCCGAGGACAAATCTGGTCTGGCCCTGGCGACTTGTCAATCTTAATGTTTGTCAAAATGTTCAGCACATCAGCTTCCTCAATCTCTATCCGTTCCAGCATGCTTACCTGCTCCTCAATGGTTTCATTCACTACAAGGTCCTTTTCTTTAGTAAAGACAGAAGCAAAAAACTCATTTCGGACTTCCCCTACCTCCTCAGACTCTATACACAAGTTCCCTATGCTATCCCTGATCAGCCCTACTCTTTCTTTGATCATTATCTTATTCCTCACATACATGTAAAATGCCTTTGGATTCTCCATAATCCTTCCTGCCAAGCCTTTTTCGTGCCCCCTCCTGGCTCTCCTCAGACCATTTTTGAGCTCCTTCCTCACCTGCCTGTAATCCTCTAAAACTGAGCAAGACCCTTGCTTCCTCCACCTTACATAAGCTGCCTTCTTTCTTTTGATGAGAAGTACC
Organism: Chiloscyllium plagiosum; assembly: GCF_004010195.1. Classification (NCBI taxonomy): domain Eukaryota; kingdom Metazoa; phylum Chordata; class Chondrichthyes; order Orectolobiformes; family Hemiscylliidae; genus Chiloscyllium; species Chiloscyllium plagiosum. Next base: position 257,078 of record NC_057734.1, on the reverse strand, counting down.
TCTTCTCTCGTCATCCAAGGTTCCTTTATCTTACCCCTTATTGCCTGTCTCAGAAGAACACATTTATGCATCACTCGCAACAACTGTTCCTTAAACAGTCTCCACATGTCTATAGTGCCCTTTTCATGGAACAATTGCTCACAGTCCATGCTTCCCAACTCACGTCATAGTTTCCTTTTCCCCAATTAAATATCCTCCCATTCTGTCTGCTTCTCTCCTTCTCCATAGCTATGTAGAATGTGAAGCGGTTGTGGTCACTATCACCAAAAAGCTCTTCCACCGCAAGATCTGACACCTGCCCCAGCTCATTGCCGAGCACCAAATGCCCTCGTCGGCCTGTCAACGTACTGAGTTAGGAAACCCTCCTGAACACACCTTACAAAAACAGCTCCTTCCAAACCATCTGCTCGGAGGTTCCAATCAATATTGTAAAAGTTAAAGTCAAACATTACAAAACCCTACTACATTCACACTTTTAACCTCTGGACAATGGGAATGGGATACGGCATAATCTAGCCAGGGATATCTATATCTCATGATATGATATTTTAAAAAATAGCAAAATAGTTCCAAACCTTCTTTGAAAGAGTTGGTTAAATGATTCTGCCTGTAAGATGCTATTTGACTATAGGAAAAGTTTGTGTTGTTCATAAGAAATCAGACAGAACTGGTGTAGATTCTGGTTTGAAGAGAACTTTGTGCTGTTAGTGTCACAGTAAATCAACATAGTCTCAATATATGATTGGCTCAGATAAAGGCTGCCTGTAGCGATTAGGAGCAGAAACCTGAACCCATTGCTTGGCCTGCATCAGCAACTTCACGCAAATGTGCATCTACTCCGGTCCGAGAATTCACTTAGTGACTGGCTATTGGCATTTATCAATCACTAAAATGAATGTTCCTTTGTTACCATTCCAAAGGCCTTGGAGAGCAAATAATACTTTTGCTGTAGTGATACTGGGGCTGTTTTATGAAATTGAACCCACACAGAGGAGTTCCTTGGAGTTGGATGACAATCCTCCCAAAAATAAGAAGCTGCTACTGAGGACTGAATACACTGAATCTGTGGCCAGTGGTATCCCCTTTGCATTGCTTCTCTGCTAACGGTTCAAGTACCAGTCCTGGTTGTTTTTAGTCACAGATAGATTTCTATCCACATGGTGTGAATTCCTCATGAGCATTGATAATGGAACAGGGCAACAGCAGGAGGGTGTTGGCATGCTCCAAAGGGAGGGAGAGGTAAGAGAGAGACAACAAAGAGACCAAATCATTGCACAGTGAATGTTTCACTGGGGTGGGAAGCGATGGTGCAGAAGGTGAGCAAAGGGCAAACACATCTTGGAAAGTCCTGACTCTGAAGAGTGAATGGCTGTATCCACAGACTGATGGTGTTGTATGTAACCCAGAGAGAAACTGTGCCTTTTTAATGGAAAGCAGCATAATTCCTGATCTTTTAGAAAGAACACTTGTGACACATTTATAAGTGTCTATTGTCAGATAATTTGAGGGAGTATTTTTAAAACAGGAGTTCAGCATTGGCATGAGACTGAAAGGGTGAAGGAATTTGGCTGGGGTGTGGCCGACTGGCAGGCCAGTGATATCTGCATTGCAGCTTTGTGACTGAGGGATGAAACCACTGTTTCTTCATGAATATAATGCAGCACTTCAACATCTAGAAGCTGGGCAGGGCAAATATATTCTTGTGTGAAATCAGATTCTGTCCTACAACTCATAACTGATGAAGATTGTGGGCAAAGTGCCAATATTTGATAGATTTTACAGGTGATGCAGTCTAACCTCAATCATACACTGCAGAGCTTCTGAACCTCGAGTTATAGTTATTCCTGCCAGGTTGATATCAACAACTTTCTTCATCCAGCTCCTCCACACTTACAGTTTTTAAAGAAAGTGCTGGAAAGGCACTGCAGTTCTGTCAATATCTAAGAGAAGTTTGGAGCAGGACACTGACAGTTATTTTATTAATTCTGTTTAATTTTCACCTTCATCCCTCTGATTGTTTATGTTTTCTTTTGAAGGGAATGGTGATTCAAGAAGTGAGGAATTAAGAAAAAAATATGAAGAACTGGAATCTCAGCTAAAAGCCAAAGAAGATGAGAACAATGAACTGATAAAAGATTTGGAGAAGAAGAATGCAGTGATAGTAGTCCTGGAAAACACGATGAAGGAGCGGGAGAAGAAATATTTAGAGGAGCTAAAGTTGAAGAGTCATAAGCTCAGCATGTTGTCAAGCGAGCTGGAACAGAGGGCAAGCACCATTGCATACCTCACTTCTCAGCTGCATGCAACCAAAAAAAAGCTGATGTCGTCAGCCTCAGGAGCCTGTGACAGTCAGTCTGCTGCAGGTTCTGCATCTACCAACTATAAGCCATCGCCACCCAAAGACAAGATGCCTGAAACCCCAAGGCGTAGAATGAAAAAGAGTCTTTCAACTCCACTAAACACAGAGTTTGCAGAAGTTTACAGACTTGGAACTGATGGAAGAAAACTAATGTTGCGATCGGAGCCTTTAGATGCTATGCCAGACCCTACGCCATTCCTGCAAGCACGGGAATCTGCTGAAGCACACTTGATGAAGGAGAGGCCTTTGCTAATTCCACCCATTCCTTCTGAGCGTGGCGCTGTGGAGCAGCAGAGTCCAGCCAGAGACAAGCAGCACAAGCCACATCACATCGGTGTGGCTCACCGAATCCCACATATCACCACATCGCAGAGCCAGCCTGAAGTGGAAACACTGGCAGTTGACCAGGTTAATGATGGGAAAGTGGTTAGGAAGCATTCAGGGACAGACAGAACTGTGTAAAAGGACTGCTTTATCTTGGCTTAGTTGCTTTTATATGCTGTGCACAAATATAGACAAAACTTCACTTGCAGCAATTTTTTATTTTGTTTTTAATGACAGAGAATATATGAATGCCAAGCTCTGACACTTTACGGGAAAACAAACCTGCACAGACTCATTCGGAATTTCACTTTTTTTTTGTCAAGTTGTGAGTAGTTAAACAGTGGCCAAAATATGTAATCTTCAGCTTGCTTCTACTAATAATCTAATTGTACTTACGGTTTGAGAAAAGCAAGGCCACAATTCACTAGCCGTTGCACTAAACAGCTATAATTATTCAAAGAGAAAACATGGTATAAACAATGCTAACATACAACTTCGCAGCTAAAACTGAAACTATTTGCTCAAATATAATGTTAATGGTTGAAGGTATGAGTAGCTGTGACCTTAATATATACTATCTGTCACATTGTGTGTTAATGATCTCTTGACAAAGCCAGAACTGGCAGCATGTAAATCACTGTCTCCATGTATGTACTGTGTGTCGTGACCATTAGAAGAACAAATCTTTACAGGTTTCTTCAGGTCATAACTGCATTTATACTAAGTTTGATTTTGTAATCCAATTAAATGATTATTGATGATCTGATTCATTGGTTTCTGAAATTTATTCCCTTTTACACAGGAAGTTATATACACAGGATTTCAAAAAGACAATGAGATGCAGAAGAGCATGGTGATTAGCAAGCTCCTCACATTTACTATTTACAGAAGCTCTTACAAGTTTACTAATTGGAGGAACAATATTAAAATGGGCTGGTTGCACCAAACTGGGGAGGTCATAGTTGTGGGTCTGGTGAGTTTGGTAGGCTGCAGAAAACTAGGTTACTACAAATCAGGGCATAAAAATGTGAAGTAAAATGTGATGCAAGGATAGGAAGAGAAAACCTGTGTTGTATTGGAGTGGAGAAACAAAGAGGCAAAAACTGAAATGTTCAGACAGTCAAGCTACATCTATTTTAATAAAAGATCATCAAGATGAAAGGAATGGGCTGACATTTCCTGGCCCCAGGAAGATATTGGAGAATCATTCTGGACATAAAACAAAGAACTTCAGATACTGGAGATCTGAAATAAAAACAGAAATTGCTGGAGAAACTCAGCAGCTCTGGCAGTATCCTTGGGAAGAAAGCAGAGATAATGTTTTGAGTCTGGTGACTCTTCATCAGAACATTAACTTTGCTTTCTTCCCACAGCTGCTGAATCATTCTGGGAAATGCCCAATTTATTCCTATTGCCAGGAGATTTTCTCATGGACATTGGAGCATTCATCAGATGGTGGGTATCAACTTAAACAGCAACCGCCCCCCCCCCCCCCCCCCCCACCTTTCTTGATTATTTCATGGGATGCAGATGTTTGTAGCAAAGTCAGGCGTGTTGCAGAAAATAAAAACTGAAAAAAACTGTGGATGCTATAAAAGCTCAACTGGTCTGGGAGCATCTGTGAAGAGAAATCAGAATTAATGTTTTGGGACCACTGATCCTTCTTCAGAAAGTTTGGTTTAGCATATTGGCATGGATAGAAGTTTGGCTGGCTAACGGGAGTGGGAATAATTAGATCTTTTATTGGTTGGCACTGTTGCTGTGACTAGCCTTATATTCCAGATTTTAAGGTAAGAGGGCATAGATTTTGGGCCAATAAGTTTCGAGTGGATGTGAGTCATTTTTCTTTACACCAAGAGGGTGGTGGGAATCTGGAACTCTGCCTGTAAGGATGGTAAAGGAAGAAACTCTCATAACGTTTTACAAGTATTTAGCTGTGCACTTGTGATACCAAGAAATACAGGGCTATTGGCCATGTGCTGGAAAATGGGATTAGAATAAGTAGGTGGTCATTTTTGACTGGTACAGATGTGATGGTCCGTAGGGCCTTTTCCTGTGCTGTAAATCTTGCTGTTTATTCACTGAACTTTAATTCCAACAGCCGCTATGTTGAAAGATGAACCCATGACCTCTGAGCAGTGCTTTAGGAGTCAGCAGTCATGTCCAGAGTTTCTGACATTGTGCTGACAGACCCCCCAGTCCCAATGCAGGAGGATCACTAATGCAGGTTATTCCCTTGGGGGGATGGGTGTATGGAAAGGCAGCACTGAAGAGGAATGGTAAGAGTGACTGCCTCTGCAGCTCCAGTGTTGCATTTGGAGCTGCTTTCCCTCTGATCCTTCAGCCCTGCCTTTTCAATTATGTCGTTTTTACCTCTCTGGTACCCCCATATTGTAGCTGCTCTCCTCTCACCAGTTCCCGTGATGGAGCTGCCAGTGCTCAAGCGGGTGGTTCCCTAATTAAGCAGTAGCCACACTGCCTGTTGTACTTCATTATTAATTTATTTCAAAAAATAACTCCAGTGTTTGGTTTCAGACAAGGATTGTATCAGGATCCCCATTTGCCCCCGTGTTGGGTGTCTCATTTGCTGATGCTGCCACTCCTGAGTAATTGTAGCATATTGTTTTTCTTCCAGATTTTCAGCATTTGTGTTTTTTGATGTGAAATAAAATTGATCTTTAGTGGATCGAAACTCTCATCAGTTCCTGTTCATCCACCTTCTCTCGATTTGCTGATCTATACTGGCTTCCTCTTTGACACCATTTTAAAATTCTCATTATTGTTTTCAAGTCCCTTCATGGATAGTCAATTGTAAACTGGTATCACTAGACTATAACTCAGAAACCCAGGTAATGTGCTAAGGACCTGCTGAGGCAGATGATAGAATTTGAATTCAACAATAATCTGGAAATAAGAATCTAATGAAGACCATGAAACCATTGCCAATTGTTGGGGAAGCCCCACTTGGCTCACTAGTATCCTTTAGGGAAGGGAATCAGCCATCTTTACTCTGTCTGGCCTGCATGTGGCTCCAAACCCATTGCAAGTGGTTGAAGCTTAACTGCCCTCTGGGCAATTAGGGATGGGCAATAAATATTGGCCTATCCAGTGACATCCTCATCCTCATTAAAAAAACTCACTCATTCCCTATATCTGAAACCTCCACCAGTGCCACTACTCTTGATTTTGGCATCCATAAGCCAGAGAACGAGCCAGCTGATTTGTGCATAGCAGGCTCCCAATAAGCATCAATGTGAGCGTAGTCAGACTATTTTTGTGGATGAGGGATAAATACTATCTGGGACACTGGGGAGCACATTCCTGCTCTTTGAAATGGCCCTAGGGTCTTTTACATTCACCTGAGAGAGCAAATGGATCCTCTGTTTAACATTTAACCCAAAAGTCAGCATTTCTTGGAGTAGATTAGATGTAGGTTTTATGCGCAAATCCTGGAGTGGGGATTTGAAACCACAAACTAGAATTCATCCTTACTGTACCACATGATAGCAAGCAGCAACTGCTGCAGAATCAGCCATGTGCTGTGGGTCTGGAGTCACATGTAGGTGACACCAGGCTAGGATGGCAGATCTCCTTCCCTGAAGGACAAGTGAAACACACGGGTTTTTCCTACAATTGAAGATCTCTTCATGCATCATTGCTACTGATAACTTTATATTCCTGAATTATCGACTGAATTTAAATTCCACCAAATGTGTGATTTGAGGCTGCACCCCCAAAACATTAGTCTGGGCGTAGTCGAGGAACATTGCCACAACAGCACTGACTCATTTGTATAGGATATTAATAATGAATTTAATTGAAGATTAACTGAAGATTGCCATTGAGTAATGAATAACACACTGCTCCTGTATGCTGGCAGAGTAAGGAATGAAGAGATCAAGCTTACATCTGTTTGGCCTATGTTCTTACCTGATAACCTTGTTCCATTGTCTATAGTACTCAATGAAACAGAGTGCAAATCTGACCCCTACCAATTGAGGTCTTGAGGTGTTGCTGCTTGAAGAGAAGAGGGCTGCTTCTGGAGTGAATGAGGAGAAAGTGAGGTCTGCAGATGCTGGAGATCAAAGTTGAAACTTTATTGCTGGAACAGCACAGCAGGTCAGGCAGCATCCAGGGAACAGGAGATTCGACGTTTCGGGCACAGGCCCTTCTTCAGGAATGGGCACAGGCCCTCCTGAAGAAGGGCCTGTGCCCGAAACATCCAATCTCCTGTTCCCTGGATGCTGCCTGACCTGCTGTGCTGTTCCAGCAATAAAGTTTCAACTCTGGAGTGAATGAACATCATCTTGTGAAGATTCCTGATGAAGGGCTTTTGCCTGAAACGTTGATTTTCCTGTTTCTCAGATGCTGCCTGACCTGCAGTGCTTTTCCAGCTTTTCTAAGCTTTTCCAGCTTGACCCTTCCTCTTGTGAAAACCAGTCAGAGGAGATTGAGTGAATAAGCAGATCCCAGGAAATATTTTAGTTATAGGAAAGTTATTAAAAGCCTGGGACATACAGACACCGAGGTCTTGTGTGAGACCAGTGGCCTTCTATGTTTCCTCTGATTCAGTCTGCCCTTGAATACATCTGACAAATGGTAGCCAGGTAGATAAAAGCTGGAATCTGAACTCGGTCAAGATTTTTCACAGCAACAAATATTTTCTCGGATTCATCAGGCTGACATTACATGGAGCCCCGAATGGGAGAGTTTTCATCCTCTTGGTAAGTTGCTGCTTGTTACTGAAAGGGTTTGTCATGTACCTTGTGTTACTGACAGATACACATATGTCAATCAGCTGGGTATAAAACAGAAATCCTGGAGACTGGAGTCAGTGCAAGACGTGAGTGGTGGAAAGACGACACATCTGTCATTTCTTCCAAAAACAAAAATAGAATGTAGGAGTTTTTTTTAAAATAAAGATACAAACCAAGCTCCAATGACAGGATAAAAGGCGTGTCCAACAATTACTGAACAGTAATTAATATTAGCCTGGACCAATAGGATTTTTACCACACACACACACCACTCCCTCACACCCCAAACCTTTAATTTTATTTTTGTTGAAAAGTCGATTACTATTCAGAATATTGTGTATATTACATTATTAAAATAGACATCAGATTCCTCATTGTATTAAAATTACAAAATATACCACTTCAGAATTACATTAAGAAAACTAAGACTTTAAAAAACAGCAAATAACAAAAAGAGGACACATAATTGCTCCTTGTTGCTGATGGATTAACGCCCAATGTTGTGTTGACAGCCAGGGGCTTCAATCGGAGTTCAGGGTCAGACAGACACCCTGCAACACCCAGTGTGAGATGTGTCTAGTGGTGAAGAGATCAGCTTCAAAAACCAGACCAACACCCATCGCATTTCGACGCATCGATGTTGTGTACACTGGAGTTCGTAAAGTGTTCTGTGTCAAAGAAAGAAACAGAAGAAAAGCACTCAGTGTCTTCTGGAAATTGAGATTTTGGAAAAGATTTGTAATTCAAGTTGTAAATTTGCTCGCTGAGCTGGTGGGTTTGTTCTCAGACATTTCGTCACCATGCTCAGTAACATCATCAGTGAGCCTCTGGTGAAGTGCTGGTGTTCTGTCCCACTTGCTAGTTATGTGTCTTGGTCTGCTGTGATGGGTGATATCATTTCCTGTTCATTTTCTGAGTGGTTGGTAAATGGCGTCCAAATCGATATATTTATTAATGGAGTTCCAGTTTGAATGCCAGGCCTCTGGGAATTCCTGTGTGCGTCTTTGTTTAGCCCGTCCCAGGATGGATGTATTGACCCAGTCGAACCGGTGTCCCTCTTCGTCTGTGTGTGTGGGTACCAGTAACAGTTGGTGCTCATGTATCCTGGTGGCTAGTTTCCTGCCGGTCTGTCCAATGTAATGTTTGTTGCAGTCCCTGCAGGGTATTTTGTATATGATGCTCATTCTGCTGGTTCTTGGTATGGGGTCCTTGAAATTCATCAGTAGCTCTTTCAGTGTGGGCTTGTGGGCTATCATGATGCCTAGGGGCCAGAGTAGTCTGGTCATCATCTCAGAGATGTCTTTAATGTATAGCAGGGTGGCTAGAGTCTCTGGGCGGGTTGTGTCATCTTGTTTAGGGCTGTTGTGTAGGAATTGGTGGACTGCGCTTATCAGGTACCCGTTGTTCCTGAATATGTTGTACAGGTGTTTTTCCTCAGCTTCTCATAGTTCGTGGGTGCTGCAGTGTGTTGTGGCTCATTTAAATAATGTCCCAATGCACCTCCATTTGTGGGTGTTAGGATGATTGCTCCTGTAGTTGAGTATCTGGATAGTGAGTGTGGCTTGCAGCTCTCTATTGGCTTTTCATTCTACTGATGAACTTAAAGGACCCTGTACCAATAACCAGCAGAACGAGCATCATATACAAAATACCCTGCAGGGGCTGCAACAAACATTACATTGGACAGACCGGCAGGAAACTGACTACCAAGATACATGAGCACCAACGAGCCACCAAAACACATAACCAACTATCACTAGTTGGACCAACTATCCATATACTCAGATGAAGAGGGACTCCAGTTCAACTGGGCCAGTACATCCATCTTGGGACAGGCTAAACAGAGACATGCACAGGAATTCCTGGAGGCCTGGCATTCAAACCTGGCATCAATAAACACATCGATTTGAATCCCATTTTCCAACCTTTCAGAAACAGTACCAAAAATGACAACAAACTGAGACATATAAATAATAAGTGGGACAGAACACCAACACATCACTGGAGGCTCACTGATGTTATCTAGCATGGTGACGAAACATCTGAGAACACATTGACCAGCTCAGCGAGCAAATTTACAACCTGATGTTCTAGAAATTATCACAATTGGTAAGACAAAGGATTCTTACCGTTTTAGAAACTTTTTTAAAGAAGCTTTAAAAAACAATGTTGTGATACACAACACTTAGCCTAAAAGGCTCTCTCCAAATAAAAAGATTTCAGGAGCAGAGAGAAGTCCCACAATAGCGAGTCAATAACTTCACCAATTTCCTCATTTCCCCTTCCCCCACCTCGCCCCAGCTCAGCACCGTCCATGACCTGTCCAACCTGCCTATCTTCCTTTCTATCTATCCACTCCACCCTCCTCTCTGACCTATCACCTCCATCCCCACTCCCATTCACCTATTGTACTCTTTGCTACTTTCTCCCCACCCCCACCCCCACCCCCTCTCATTTAGAGGCACCCTCTGCCTCTATTCTTGATAAAGGGCTTTTGTCCGAAACGCCAATTTTCCTGCTCCTCGAATGCTGCCTGACCTGCTGTGCTTTTCCAGCACCACTCTAATCTAGACTCTGGTTTCCAGCATCTGCAGTCATTGTTTTGACCAACACCTGAAACTCCCTGCTCTGCACATCTTGTTCCCTCTGTAAGATAGCCTTCCAAATCCTACCTCATTAGAACTACTTTATAAGCTGAATGTTTTGTTGTTTGATCTGAAATGTCTGATAATATTTTGTGGAGCACCTTGGGATATTTTACTACATTAAAAGAGCTACAGAAATTCAAGTTGTTGTTGGCCATCTGAGTATTAGAATTCAAGGTAGATGGACTGATGACATTGTTCCTCTGGACAGTCCTTACCAATCCTGCTACCTCTCACTGGATCATCCTCACCATCCCTTCCCCCTGGATATGTCCCTGTCCTGTTGGCTCTATTAACCAATGTATCACAAAGCCGATGTGGAAAGTAAATGGGAAAAGCTACACCCCATTACATCAGCTACTGGTTCCACCCAACAATGTTCCTGGACTGTACACAAAGCTACACCAAACAGTTCAATAGATTGTAGCTTCTGATAAAAGCTTGTGAATGCAGCCAGAGACAAAGAGGGACGAAAGGCTTTGTTCTCACTCACAGTGCTCCACACTGGGGCCTTAGCTTCTTACAATATTTACCAATGACCCCGACCCAAGTGAACACATAAACTGAATTCTCTACAATAGGGTAAGCTGAAGAGGTCTGAACGTTACAGTGGGACATCGATGGATCCAATGTTTGGCAGTGTTAGAGTTCATTCTTCATCCTTCCTCCCTCACTTTGTTGCCATTCATTTCCAACTCTAGAACATTCCAAATGTCAGTTATTTGTGATTAGTGAGTACTGTTTCAGCGACTGCACTTGCAAAACATTTCCTCCCTGTCCATTTCCTGATTAGACTTTGTTTGTAATACACATTCAGCCGGCTGTGGCAGACCTGCAGTTTTAGCCGATGAGCCTCGATGGGGATGACCTTCAGAACAGGGAGTTCAGTCACCAGCTCCTTTGGTTTGCTCCGAATCAAACAACTTTCTTCAATATCCCAAGAAGCTCCTTCCATATATAAACCAGTAACAAAACAGCCTGCAACAAAAACAAAAGGAATTTGTGAAAACCATCAATCTATCTTCACTAAATGAGTTGTTATTGCCTGGGGATCATTCAGGAGCCCAGTTGAACTGGTCCTGTTCACTGTATTTCATTAACTTGACAGTGCATTTGGGAAGCTGGTGAGTAAACTTGCAAATAATAATAAAATCGGAGCAAAATGCTGTTGGAGACAATATTAAACAGAGATAAACCACTCCATTTTTATCGCTGTAACTTTACGTTGATCGACGATTCAATACAAGCCAAAGGGCCAATCTTACTTTTATACAGATAGCTAGTTAATCTATACACAGAACACCGAGCTCAGGTTAGTCTGTATTTAGAACACCGAGCTCAAGATAATCTGTATTTAGAACACCGTGCTCAGGATAATATGTATTTAGAACACCGAGCTCAAGATAATCTGTATTTAGAACACCGTGCTCAGGATAATCTGTATTTAGAACACCGAGCTCAGGATAATATGTATTTAGAACACCGAGCTCAGGATAATCGGTATTTAGAACACCGAGCTCAGGATAATCGGTATTTAGAACACCGTGCTCAGGATAATCTGTATTTAGAACACCGAGCTCAGGATAATCGGTATTTAGAACACCGAGCTCAAGATAATCTGTATTTAGAACACCGAGCTCAGGATAATCTGTATTTAGAACACCGAGCTCAGGTTAATATGTATTTAGAACACCGAGCTCAAGATAATCTGTATTTAGAACACCGAGCTCAGGATAATCTGTATTTAGAACACCGGGCTCAGGTAAATCTGTATTTAGAACACCGGGCTCAGGATAATATGTATTTAGAACACCGGGCTCAGGATAATATGTATTTAGAACACCGAGCTCAGGTTAAACTGTATTTAGAACACCGGGCTCAGGATAATCTGTATTTAGAACACCGTGCTCAGGATAATCTGTATTAAGAACACCGAGCTCAGGTTAAACTGTATATAGAACACCGGGCTCAGGATAATCTGTATTTAGAACATCGGGCTCAGGTTAAACTGTATTTAGAACACCCGGGCTCAGCTTAAACTGTATTTAGAACACCGGGCTCAGGTTAAACTGTATTTAGAACACCGTGCTCAGGTTAAACTGTATTTCGAACATCAGGCTCAGGTTAAACTGTATTTCGAACACCGAGCTCAGGATAAACTGTATTTAGAACACCCGTGCTCAGGTTATACTGTATTTTGAACACCGGGCTCAGGTTAAACTGTATTTCGAACACCGGGCTCAGGTTAAACTGTATTTCGAACACCCGGGCTCAGGATAAACTGTAGTTAGAACACCGGGGTCAGGTTAAACTGTTTTTAGATCATCGGGCTCAGGTTAATCTGTATTTAGCATACTGGGCTCAGGGTAAACTTTATTTGGAACACTGATCTCAGATTAAACTGTATTTCGAACACCGGGCTCAGTTTTGACCCACAAGCGTAAAACGTGATAAATGGCTTTGGAATGTTTGCAGATGCCACAAAACTAGGTGGGAAGCCAAGTGTTGAAAATGAAACCAAAATCTTGTCAGATGAAATATAATATGTGAAAATGTGAGGTTCTGGATTTTGGCTGGAGGAATGAATGAATGATTTATTGTTACATATATCTTGATGATCCAGTGAAAAATGTTTTGTTGCCACAATCTAGCACCATTTTGAGTTATAATAACGATAAAAATAAATTACTTGAATAGAGTTCATGATATTCAAATTGGGACCTCAATCGCAGCTTCAGTGCTTCTGAAAGGTCTCTGCAAGATGTTCCATTCCCCAAGGAGACTTGCTCCGGGCCTACCACCACCAGGAGTTCCCGCTCTGGGCCTAATGCCACCAGGAATCCCCGCTCCAGGCCTACCGCCATCAGGAATTCCTGCTCTAGGCCTACCACCACCAGGAGTCCCTATTCTGGGCCTAGTGCCACCAGGAGTTCCCCACCCCAGGCCTACTGGCACCAGGAGTCGCTGCTCCGGGACTACCGCCGCAGGAGTCCCCACTCCAGGCCTACCACCACCAGGTGTTCCCGATCCGGGCGTACAGCTACCAGCAGTCCCTGGTCCACATCGTCAATGCTGCAATCACCATCTGCCAACATCGCTCTAGCCTCAAAGATGAAGAAGAAAGGAAGAAGAGAAAAAAGAAAAAGTATGTTGAGAAAATGATGCTGCTGTCCTGGAACGGATGGGCTCAATAAGCCCAATACCGTGCCAGCACCATCTTGCATTTAATTAGAGGACCTGAATATTATTTAAATGGAGAGAGACTGCAGAAATGTACGGAAAAGAGGGATTTGGAAGTCCTTGTCCATTAATCACAAAAAGCTAGCATTCAAGTTCAGGGGTAATAGCAAAGGCAAATGGAGAGCTAGCCTTTAGAATGAGAATTAGCCTTTATTGTCCCAAATACTCAATGAGTACAGTGAAAAGTTTATATATCGCCAATTATAGCACCGACTTAGGTACAAAGGTACCTAGCTACAGCTTCTTTAGTTGCAAGATTTGAGACAATAGAGAAATAAAAGTGTTTTTTGTGCAGAAATAGAAGTTCAGAATTTTTATTGTGACTGCTGTCACCTAGCTTCTAGGCTGCACCAGTTCCTGGCTCTAGACCACCACGGGCTTCACTGTGAGGATCACGAGGCGGGGCGATCACTTTAGATGGCCACGTCAGGAAGTCACCATGCCAGGAGGTCACCATGTCAGGAGGTCACCACGCCATGCCACACCAGGAGCTCACCACGCCAGGAGGTCACCATGCAAAAACAGGAGGTCACCATGCCACGCCAGGAGGTCACCATGCTGGGAGGTCATCCCGCCAGGAGGTCACTATGCCAGGAGGTCACCACGCCACATCATGCCAGTAGGTCACCATGCCCCTCCACGCCACATCAGAAGGTCACCACACTACACCAGGCCAATAGCTCATTGTGTCAGGCCAGGAGGTCCATGGATGCCAGGAATCATCAGAGAGAAGAAGAAAATAAACCACTATGAGGAAAAAAAGAAGAGGAATGGGCGCAGCAGACAAGCTCTGCTGCCATCTTGGGAAAAAAAGAGTCTAAATGCTGGGAAGGTTTTGTTAAAACTATACAAGGCACTAGTCAGACCACAGCTGGAATACTGTGAACAATTCTTGGCTCCTTATTTGAGGAAAGGAAGATTGGCAGCCCAGAGAACGTTCACTAGGCTGATACCAGGTATGGAGGATAGGTGTAGTAGACTAGGCCTGTACTTATTGGATTTTAGCAGGGTGACCTTATTGAAACATACAAGATTCTTCAAGGACTTGACCAGGTTGATGCGAAGAAGTTGTTTTCCCTTGTGGGAGACTCTAGAACCAGAAGGCATCATCTCAAAAGTACAGAGATGAGGAGAGTAGTGAATCTGTGGAATTCTTCACCGCAGGTGACTGCCGAGGCTGGGGTGTTAAATATACTCAAGGCTGGGTTAGACAGGTTTTTAACCAGTAAGGAAATAAAGGGTTATGGGAAAAGAGTGAGAAAGTGGAGTTGAGGATTATCAGATCAGCCAGTGGAAAATCAGGAGAGTAACTTTTGCTTTAAAGAACCTCAGCAGTTTAAAGAGCTGGGTCTGTTACAGAAAACAGATTATTGTGGTAGGCTATCCCTGTATAACAGTAAACAATGAAAGGATTTTAACTGTCTTAAATAATTTAGTTAGAGACAAAAAACTGCAGATGCTGGAATCCAAAGTAGTTAGGCAGGAGGCTGGAAGGACATAATAAGCCAGGCAGCATCAGGATGTGCAGAAATCAACGTTTTGGCTGTAGCCCTTTTTCAAGACTGGAGGTAGGTTACACCCGAAATGTCGACTTCTGCACCTCCTGACGCTGCCTGTGTTCTCCCAGCCTCCTGCCTGTCTACTTTAAATAGGAGACCAACATTCTATTTAATCCAACTCCATTCAAAACAACTGAACATTCAGAGAAGACAGTCAACTATTTTAGAAATGCATGTTTAATATTTCTGTAGGCTACAATGCCACATTGCCACTAGATCTCTAATTATTTTTTTAAATCCTCAAATGACTCTTTCAGGATTATCAAAGTCTCTTTTTTGGATTAACGAATGTGTGAAATGCTTAATAATCTGCAGACACATGGTAATACAAAAACATCATTTGCTGCTTTCTGAAAAGGAATCTCAAAGAGTAGTGTTAAACAAAGAACTGTGGATGCTGGAAATCTGAAACAAAAACAAAAATTGCTGGATCTGCGGAGAGAAACAGAGTTAATGTTTCGAGTCAGTGACTCTTCGTCAGAACTCAAAGAGTAACAACTGATCCCCACCTTGTCCAGCTCTCTCCATGACATCGTCACTAGTTTGGTACTTGGTGACCTGAGTGTAAAGTGTGGACCGATCGAGAGGCCAGCTGTTTTTCCGGCAAGTTGCTTGAACCAGAGCAGTCAGGTATGATTCAGGGATGTGCAACCCAGACAACCATATTACATCGGGTTCACCTTCATCAATCTGTCAGTTATTTGGTTAGAAAATATCAGGCAAGTTAATAATGATAAGTAACTAGATCATGCATAATCAAAAAGAAGTTCACAGACTGGAAGCAGTACTTGAACATCTGCTGGTTAGTCTTCCACTTTCCATCAACTTGAGATTAACCAAAATATCTGCTGCCCATGTCCTAACTCACACCAAGTACTGTTTACCATAATCCCCATGCTCATTGACACTGGCTCCCAACCCATTTTAAAATCCTGGTTTTGCCTTCTTCCCATTTCAAGAACCTTCTCTGGCCCCAATACCTTCTCTGTGTTCCCCCAACTCTAGCCTCTTGAGTATTTGGCAATCTGGTCTTAGGCAGACCAGATCTGGACCAGCCCCACTGGCAGAGTGCCAGCTTTAGAACATAGAAGAATACAGCGCAGTACAGGTCCTTCGGCCCTCGATGTTGCGCCGATCCAATCCCACCTAACCTACCACTAGCCCACTATCCTCCATATGCCTATCCAATGCCCGCTTAAATGCCCATAAAGAGGGAGAGTCCACCACTGCTACTGGCAGGGCATTCCATGAACTCACGACTCGCTGAGTAAAGAACCTACCCCTAACATCTGTCCTATACCTACCCCCCCTTAATTTAAAGCTATGCCCCCTTGTAATAGCTGACTCCATACGTAGAAAAAGATTCTCACTGTCGACCCTATCTAAACCCCTAATCATCTTGTACACCTCTATCAAGTCACCCCTAAACCTTCTTTTCTCCAATGAAAACAACCCCAAGTGCCTCAGCCTTTCCTCATACGATCTTCCTACCATACCAGGCAACATCCTGGTAAACATCCTCTGCACCCGTTCCAGTAAGTATCCGACCATTAGCCCAGTACCCCATCTTTTTGTTACTCTTACCAAAGTGAATCATCTCACACTTAGCTACATTGAACTCCATTTGCCACCTTTCTGCCCAGCTCTGCAGCTTATCTATATCCCGCTGTAACCTGCCACCACCTTCCTCACTGTCTACAACTCCTCCGACTTTCGTATCATCCGCAAACTTGCTCACCCAACCTTCTAACCCCTCCTCCTTTGCTGCAATATCCAGTGTCACTAATCCAGGAGGCAGCTTGATCAGGATTCCCCAGGTCTCAGACACAAAACTGAGGCAGGAAGGTGTATCTGCACTATTTATTCTTTACCGTCTAAGCCTAAGGCCTGGATCATGAGCCTAAACCAGGGTTGGGGCCTGTTGCAGACTCCATGCAGCACGTCCCAGAAATCGAGTTGCAAGTGAGTCTGAAGAGCCTTTGGACTCAATACTTTCCTGGCCTTTAGTCCCAATGTCTTGATTGAGAAATCAGCCTTGGCTTCAAGGGAATTATCCTAGGTGTGCATTTCCAGGCAAGAAATGTAGTTTGACTATTATGCATGTTTTCATACTTGCTTCAATTAATGGAAATATTTTGAATCATTAAGAAATCTCTTGCTATGATATAGTTTGACACTAACCCATGATAGGTACTGGTCAAACCGCCTCTTGAAGTGAATCATCCAGTTTCCAAGTGATTTGAGGGTGTCAGGAGCAAGTCTTCTCCAGATAGCAGGAATATGACCATTAAAAAGCGCGCGGGCCACTTCATCCAGCTCACTGCTCATTCCCACTTCACCAGCCAAAGCCTGAAACATGCAAACAGTCCCACTGTTCAAAACAGATCATATAAATTATACAAATATATAAAAGAAAATTCATAAATTCAAAAATATTCAAATCTCAACAACTGGTCATCAATTATTGTTCAGGTTCTTGTCGGACTGAAAGTAATGAAGATAAATTCTCTCTTTATTGGTTAGTGAGTGGATGTGTGGGTGACAGATTTCTGGGCTGTAGTCCTTATGGGAGCCAGGAAACATCTCAACATCTGCTACTGAAATTCTGTATCACCATCTCCTCTGGCCCACGTTCATGGAACAGGAACATCAGACACTTTCAGAAGCATTTTACTTTGGAGGTTTGACAGTGAGATGTAATATTAGCATGATTTCCAAATGTTTTCTTTTACCCTTAGGTAGAATCATAGAAGCCCTACAATATGGAAGCAGGCCATTAGGCCCATTGAGTGCACGCCAACCCTCCCTGAAGAGCATCCCACTCTGACCCAACCACCACCCTACCCTTTAATGCATTGTCTCAGCATTAGTCATCTTTTGTTTATAAAAACTTGAGTTATCTCAGGAATGTGACTTCAAAGAAGTTCTGGGATCTACATTTTAATCACTCGATTAAAGACTTAACAGCAATCTAGGTTTGTTCAATACTTTGCGTTTTACTCTAAGTTCCATGTCCTACGATCCTGCCCCACTAACTACCTGACGAAGGAGCAGCACTCTGAAAGCTTGTACTTCCAAATAAATCTGTTGGACTATAACCTGGTATTGTGAGACTTTTAACTTTGTCCACCCTAGTCCAACACCAGCATGTCCGCATCATCCCTGTAACCCTGCATTTCCCAAGCCTAACCCACCTAACATACATATCCCTGGATAGTGGGAGGAAACCGGAGCACCCAGAAGAATAGATGGCACATTTCTTTTAAAAGTAGTTTGATGCTGGTTTTAGATGATTATTTCTCTATTAATAAATAGTGCAAACACCATTAGAACTAAACATTTAAAATTGACAGACCGTCTTCCAATTTACAGCTCTAGACATACAATAGATATACAATAGACATACAATATTCCTTTTCCTGTCCAGGAGCAGCGGGAGACAGAATGGAGGTGCTGTGGGGACCAGGAGGGTGCCGGGAAGGTAAGGAGTTAGTATAAATTTGGGCAGCGGCTAAACCCGAGATACTACACATGTAGTATCTTCCTCCCGCCTCCCCCTCCTCTAACCAGAAGAAAAAGACTCTGTAAGGCAAGGCTTTTGTTTTTTTCGCTTTCTTTCTTTCATATACTTAAGTGCATTGTTTGGTTTTAGTTAGTTGATATAAAGCTAAGGCTTACAATGGCAGGGGACCTCAGACCCGTGGCATGTGCCTCTTGCTTGGTGTGGGATCTCAGGGACGTGGCTGACATTCCTGACTCTTAAACTTGCAGGAAGTGTGTCCGGGGCAGCTCTTGTTTGACCACATGACTGCTCTAGAGCTGCGGATGGACTCACTGTGGAGCATCCATGATGCTGAGGAGGTTGTGGATAGCACGTTTAGTGAACTGGTCACACCGCAGGTTAGAGTTGTTGAGGGAGACAGTGAACGGGTGACCAAAAGGCAGAGAAAGAGTAGGAAAGCAGTGCAGGTGTCCCCTGCGGTCATCTCCCTCCAAAACAGGGACACCGTTTTGGATACTATTGGAGGAAATGGCTCACCAAGGGTGGGCAGCAGTTGTCAAGATCATGGCACCATGGTGGGCACTGCTGTTCAGAAGGGCGGGAAAAAGACTCGTAGGGCCATAGTCACAGGGGATTCTATTGTGAGGGGAGTAGACAGGCGATTCTGTGGCCGAAAATGGGACTCCCGGATGGTATGTTGCCTCCCAGGTGCTCGGGTCAGGGATGTCACCGATCGGCTGCAGAACATTCTAAAAGGGGAGGGTGAACAGCCAGTTGTCTTGGTGCATATATGCACCAACGATATAAGTAAAAAATGAGATGAGGCCCTGAAAGCAGAATTCAGGGAGCGAGGAGAGAAGTTAAAGAGGAGGACCTCAAAGGTAGTGATCTCGGGACTACTACCAGTGCCACGTGCTAGCCAGCGTAGAAATGAAAAAATAGGCAGGATGAACACGTGGCTTGAGGGATGGTGTAGGAGGGAGGGGTTCAGATTTGTTGGACATTGGGACCGGTTCTGGGGAAGGTGGGATCATTACAAATTGGACAGTCTACATTTGAACCAGACTGGAACTAATGTCTTTGGGGGAGTTTTGCGACTGCTGTTGGGGAGGTTTTACACTAATGTGGCAGGTGACTGGGAACCAGAAGAGAAAACAAGTAGGCAGCGAGGTGGAGACTGGAGACTGTAAGAATCATGATGGTAACATTAATAAGGGGAAGAGTAGGCAGAGAGCAGATGAATGCAAAAGAACTGGTGGCCTGAAGTGCATATACTTTAATGCAAAGAGTATAGTGTGTAAGGCAGATGAACTTAGGGCTTAGATTGGTGCCTGGGAGTATGACGTTATTGCAATTACAGAGACTTGGTTGAAGGAAAGGCATGATTGGCAACTAAATGTTCCAGAATATAGACGCTTCAGACAGGACAGGGAGGGAAGTAAAAGAAGGGGTGGAGTTGCATTGCTGGTCAGGGACGATATGACGGCTGTGCTAAAGGAGGACACTATGGAGGGCTTGAGTAGTGAGGCATTATGGGTGGAGTTGAGAAGTAAGAAAGGTACAGTTACATTGTTGGGGCTGTATTACAGGCCTCTCAACGGTGAACGTGAGGTAGAAGAACAAATAGGTAAACCGATTATGGAAAGATGTAGAGGCAATAGGGTAGTGGTGATGGGAGATTTTAATTTTCCCAACATTGACTGGGATACACTTAGCATCAGAGGTCTGGATGGGGCAGAATTTGTAAGAAGCGTCTGGAGAATTTCTAGAGCAGTATGTCAATAGTCCAATGAGGAATGGGGCCATATTGGACCTGGTACTGGGGAACGAGCCAGGCCTGGTGGTAGAAGTTGCGGTGGGGGTTTCTTTGGGAAACCGTGACCACAATTCTGTAAGTTTTAGATTACTCTTAGACAAAGATGAGAGTGGTCCTAAGGGAAGAGTACTAAACTGAGCCAAGGCCAATTATATCAAAATTAGGCAGGAGCTCGGAAATGTGGTTTGGACACAGCTATTTGAAGGGAAGTTAACACTTGAGATTAGATTAGATTACATTAGATTACATTACAGTGTGGAAACAGGCCCTTCGACCCAACAAGTCCACACCGACCTGCCAAAGCGCAACCCATACATTTACCCCTTACCTAAACACTATGGGCAATTTAGCATGGCCAATTCACCTGACCTGCACATCTTTGGACTGTGAGGAAACCGGAGCACCTGGAGGAAACCCACGCAGACACGGGGAGAATGTGCAAACTCCACACAGTCAGTCGCCTGAGGCGGGAATTGAACCCGGGTCTCTGGCGCTGTGAGGCAGCAGTGCTAACACTGTGCCACCGTGCCGCCCATGGGAGGCTTTCAAAGAAAGATTGGAAAGCAAAGGACAATAAAGACGAGATTCGTGAATCGTGGATGACAGGTGAAACCATACGACTAGCCACGTGGAAAAGGGAAGCGTACATAAGGTCCAGGCAGCTAAGGACAGAGCAGACCCTGGAGGAATATCGGGAGAGTAGGACCAGTCTTAAACGAGGAGTCAAGCAGGTTAAAAGGGGTCATGAAATAGCTTTAGCGAGCAGAATTAAGGAGAATCCCAAAGTCCTTTATTCTAATATAAGAAGCTAGCGGGTAACTAGAGAAAGGATTGGTCCACTAAAGGATAAGGAAGGAAGGCTGTGTGTCGAACCTGAGAAAATGGGTGGGATTCTGAATGATTACTTTGCATCAGTGTTCACTGAGGAGAGGGACATGATGAATGTTGAGATTAGAGATAGAAGTTTGATTACTCTGGATCACGTTGGCTTAAGTAGGGAAGATGTGTTGGGTAGACTAGAGGTTATTAAGGTGGACAAATCCCCAGGACCAGGTGGGATTTACTCCAGGTTGCTGAGGGGAGTGAGAGAGGAAATAGCTGGGGCCCTGACAAATAGCTTTAGCATCTTTAAATACAGGTGAGGTGCCGGAGGACTGGAGGGTTGCTCATGTTGACCCCTGTGAAAGAAGGGTAGTAGGGATATTCCATGTAACTACAGACCAGTGAGCCTACGTCAGTGGTGGAAAAGCTGCTGGAGAAGGTACTGAGGGATAGGATCTATTTATATTTAGAAAAGAATGGGCTTATCAGTGATAGGCAACATGGTTTTGTCTGGGGGAGATCGTGCCTTACCAACTTAATACAGTTCTTTGAGGAAGTGACCAAGTTGATAGATGAAGGAAGGGCTGTAGATGTCATATTCATGGGGCTTTAGTAAGGAATTTGATAAGGTTCCCCATGGTAGACTAATGGAGAAAGTGAAGTCACATGGTGTGCAGGGTGTTCTAGCTAGGTGGATAAAGAACTGGTTGAGCAACAGGAGACAGAGAGTAGTAGTTGAAGGGAGTTTCTCGAAATGGAGAAAGGTGACCAGTGGTGTTCCACAGGGATTAGTGTTGGGGCCACTGTTGTTTGTGATATCCATAAATGATCTGGAAAATAAATTTGCAGATGACACGAAGATTGGTGGAGTAGCAGAAAGCGTATGGGACTGTCAAAGAATACAGGAAAATACAGATAGACTGGAGAGATGGGCAGAGAAGTGGCAGATGGAGTTTAATCCAGGCAAATGTGAGATGATGCATTTTGGGAAGTCTAATTCTCGAGCCAATTATACAGTAAACGGAAGAGCCTTGGGAAAAGTTGATGAGCACAGAGATCTGGGAGGTCAGGTCCATTGTAACCTGAAGGTGGCTGCACAGGTATATAGAGTGGTCAGCAAGGCATATGGTATGCTTGCCTTCATCGGACGGGGTATTGAGTATAAGAGCTGACAAGTTATGTTCAAGTTGTACAAGACTTTGGTTCGGCCACATTTAGAATAATGTGTACAGTTCTGGTCGCCACATTACCAAAAAGATGTGGACGCTTTGGAGAGGGTGCAGAGAAGGTTTACGAGGATGTTGCCTGGTATGGAAGGTGCTAGCTATGAAGAGAGGTTGAGTAGGTTAGGTTTATTTTCATTAGAAAAAAGGAGATTGAGGGGGGACCTGATTGAGGTTTACAAAATCATGAAGGGCATAGACAGGGTGGATAGAGATAAGCTTTTTCCCAGGGTGAAGGATTCAATACTTCCCAGGGTGAAGGATCCAATAACGAGAGGTCACGCTTTCAAGGTAAGGGGTGGAAAGTTTAAGGGGGATACACACAGCAAGTACTTCACACAGAGGGTGGTGGGTGCCTGGAACGCATTGCCAGCAGAGGTGGTAGAGGCAGGCACGATAGATTCATTTAAGATGCATCTGGACAGATGCATGAGTAGGTGGGGAGCAGAAGGATACAGATCCTTAGGAATTGGGTGACAGGTTTAGACAATGGATTTGGATCAGCTCAGGCTTGAAGGGCGGAAGGGCCTGTAAATTTTCTTTGTTCGAATACAAATTGGAACAGACAGAATTTACAGATTGGTGCAAAGCATAATTCTAAATAATTCACAAACAGCTGAAAACCACTGTTTTAATGTCTCCTCAGGGTACAAAGAGTTCTCCCATTATTTCCTACAGTCTCTAAAATAATGTTAGCTTTAATCATGTCACCACTCACACCATATTCCCTCTGCACTTAGTGGAGGCATTATTCCATTCCACTTAAATGGAATAACTCCTCTGTAAAAGTAGTTGGAACAAAATTTAGAATTAAATGGGAGAAAGTGAGGTCTGCAGATGCTGGAGATCAGAGCTGAAAATATGTTGCTGGAAAAGCGCAGCAGGTCAGGCAGCATCCAGAGAGCAGGGTCTCCTGCTCCTTGGATGCTGCCTGACCTGCTGCGCTTTTCCAGCAACACATTTTCAGCTTAGAATTAAATGGGCTAAACATGTGATAACATGATTAATCAGCGTTATATGATTCAGACAAAAATTTAAAGAAAACTCTAGCATAAATGCTTGAAATGAGATTAAATTTAGATACACAATTTAAATGAGATACAGTTAAAACTGAAGTTAGTTTAACTGACCAGTAGTGAGTCAGTAACTAAAAAAGTTAGTCCCAACACTAAAAGAATCTGTATTCACAAAACATCGTCGAGATTTGAGTGTCTGACCTAAAAGAGTGGGGGAAGCAGAATCAAGATTGACTTTTAAAAGGAAATGGGTAAATATCTGAAACAAAACTTTCAATGGATAGGGAGATGGGCAGAAAATGAAACTAACTGAATGGTAATTGCCAGACCTAATGGACCTTGATGGACTGAATAGCTTTTTTTGTGTGGTCAGATTCCGTGATTCTATAACCAGAGGAAGTGTGAAGATATTTTCAAAGAGAAAGCTCTGCTGTTAAATGCTTTCAATCTGCACTTCCTAGAGAACTCATGGATTCAAAGAAAATATCAATCAAAATATTTCACCTTTGTCAGTAGCAAATTATAATAAATGTTACTGGATTCCCAGAGAGTGAGGAGATAACGACTTACTCTCTGCAATTCCATCAGAGACCGTGACATTCGGTCAATCAGCAAGTTGAAACGCTCTAGTTCTTGAAGCAGCACCACGGTTGTTGGTGTGATTTGCAAAGCAAACTTTTTGTAGATAGTGTCAAGATCAAACAGAACTGGAAGCTTGCTTTCAATGTCCTTAGCAACATGTCCAATATACTCATCCCTACCCATCCCAGTGCCAGATTCCCCTAGAACAAAAACATTGGATTATTTCATCACAAAACAGAAAATCATTCAATACATACAACAGCAAAATGCATTAGATGCTGGAGATCTGAAACAAACACAGAAGTTGCTGGAGACACACAGCAGGTCTGGAGCATTTCTCAATAACCTCTCAGCAATCATGTTTCCTCTGTCAGTATCAATCCCTGTCTGGCAGGACCTGGTGATAATATTTCTCAACATTTCTCCTTTAGAGAGGTGTATTCTTAAATGCTAGCACAGAGCTAGTTAAAACCACAACAGGTTCAGGTACTTACACTATGTCATCATAGTAAAATGTCATAACGTCTTTCACAGGATGCCATTGCCAAACAAAATCTGACACTGAGCTACATGGCTCAGTGAATCCAGGACAGATGGTGAAGAGATTGATGGAAGAGAGATGGTTGAACAATAACAATTGGCATTACCTTTAATGGACACATGGAAAGAGCCCAAATATCTGACAGACTATAGACCAACTGGAAGGTTTTCAGAAGGAGAGACAGGTTATGCGTGAACTTTCCAACATGTTACCCAAGAAACGGGATGTTACTGCTTGGAGAGAAAGTGGAGGTTTGACACCCCTTGGACAAAAGGGGATGTTACCCCAGTTTGGAGTGGTGGGGTGGGGCTGGAGAGGTTTGAAATCCCTAGGGAAAGATTTAAAGATGACAAGGATTTTAATTGGATTAGCAAAAATAGGGAGCCAGTGGAGCTATAACCCCAACGTAGTGGTCAAGCAGAATAAAATACTGGTGGCTTAATGTGCAAAACTAGGTTTGAGCGAAATAATTTATAATCCAACATTTAGAACATGGGCAGCAGCTTCTGCAATGGTCTAAATACCATCACCATCTCCAAACAAGTTTAAAGATATGAGTACATTGGCCCAGATCAGGTTCAGACACTACCTGTCAAGAACACTAATTATTGCAGAATATTTGTGTATTAATCTGCAGAAATGATAAAGGTTTATATAAAGCTACTAATATAGCAGTTAAAATAACAAAACAAAATAACCGAACAGTTAATGTAACTATCTGATGTATTTTACAAATTCAACAATATGTGGCTATTAAGTCCAGATGAATATTGTGTAAAAATGAGATTTACACATAGACAACAGTCAAAGACAAATTCTAGCGATTCCAGCTGAAAGGTACCTGTTTGTGGTTGCAGATCTATCAGATGTCCCCACATACTTCGTGCTGCCTGAGTATAGTAACCAATCTCAGCATTGGGGTGAAGGCCAAATACTTCGGGAGTGTTGGCAAGTGGAAGAGATTCAATTTCCTCTGAAAATTAGCAATAATATATCGGAATATTGTAAAGTAATTTTTTAAAGTTTAGGAAATATCTGATTAGAGCCTATGTTCCTTTGCCACTACTGTCTACCCCATCACACCTCAGAAATAGAGTTTTCTCAATTAAGTATCATTGTAAACGTGGCCTCCTTTACATGCTGGTTGTTGGATGCTGCTATACAAATGCCAAATAGTACCTGTATAATCATCTTTAATTTCACCCTCTGGGATCTTGTAGTCAACGTCATCGTTATAGAAGAAATGGAATGGCTGGAAAGTGTCAAAAATGAAGTCCCCCAAAAACTCATCCATGTAGGTTGTCAGGATGCGCCGGTCAAAACTGTCGATACAACGTCCACCATACATAACCTGCAGATTGTTCCAAAAAAGAAACTATTCAGAGGCACCAAACCTGCTGAGTTTCTCCATCACTTTATGTATCTATTTTTGTGATAGAGGTTTGGACATAAATATTGGTGAAAGCATCACAAAGATAACACATCTGTCCTTCTTCAAAATAGAAGGTGTGTGGTCATTTACATCTCCTTGAGTGGGCAGGCATGAGCTCGGTTGAATAGCTCATCAGAAAGATGCCACTTCCATCCATAACACCACTCCCTCAGCATCGACCCTCCAACAGTGTTGCGGTCCCTCACACCATTTTCTGACAGTGCAGAACCACCTCAGCACCGACTCTCCCTCAGTGCAGCACTCCCTCAGCACTGACCCTCCAACAGTGTTGCACTCCCTCACACCAACCTTCTGACAGTGCAGCACCCCCTCAGCACCGACTCTCCCTTAGTGCAGCGCTCCCTCAACACTGACCCTCCAACAGTGCGGTGCTCCCTCAGCACTTAACCTCCCTCAGTGCAGCACTCCCTCGGCACTGACCCTCCCTCAGTGCGGTGCTCCCTCAGTACCGACCCTCCGACAGTGTGGTGCTCCCTCAGTACCAACCCTCTGACAGTGCAGCGCTCCCTCAGCACTGACCCTCCAACAGTGCATTGCTCCCTCAGCACTGACCCTCCCTCAGTGCGGTTCTCCCTCAGCACTGACCCTCCCTCAGTGCAGCGCTCCCTCAGCACTGACCCTCCAACAGTGCATTGCTCCCTCAGCACTGACCCTCCCTCAGTGCGGTTCTCCCTCAGCACTGACCCTCCCTCAGTGCAGCGCTCCCTCAGCACTGACCCTCCAACAGTGCATTGCTCCCTCAGCACTGACCCTCCCTCAGTGCGGTTCTCCCTCAGCACTGACCCTCCCTCAGTGCAGCGCTCCCTCAGCACTGACCCTCCAACAGTGCATTGCTCCCTCAGCACTGACCCTCCCTCAGTGCGGTTCTCCCTCAGCACTGACCCTCCCTCAGTGCAGCGCTCCCTCAGCACTGACCCTCCAACAGTG
>NC_057734.1:223227-230250 GCF_004010195.1 Chiloscyllium plagiosum | reverse complement strand
ACAGTGCGGCACTCCCTCAGTACCGACTCTCCCTCAGTGCGGTGCTCCCTCAGCACTGACCCTCCCTCAGTGCAGCGCTCCCTCAGCATTGACCCTCCAACAGTGTGGTGCTCCCTCAGCACTGACCTTCCCTCAGTGCGGTGCTCCCTCAGCACCGACTCTCCCTCAGTGCAGCACTCCCTCAGCACCGACTCTCCCTCAGTGCAGCGCTCCCTCAGCACTGACCCTCCCTCAGTGCAGCACCCCCTCAGCACTGACCCTCCCTCAGTGCGGTGCTCCCTCAGCACCGACTCTCCCTCAGTGCAGCACTCCCTCAGCACTGACCCTTCCTCAGTGCAGCACTCCCTCAGCACCGACCCTCCAACAGTGCGGTGCTCCCTCAGCATTGACCTTCGCTCAGTGCAGCACTCTCTCAGCACTGACCCTCCCTCAGTGCGGTGCTCCCACAACACTGACCCTCCCTCAGTGCAGTGCTCCCTCAGTACCGACCTTCTGACATTGCGCTGCTCCCTCAGCACCGCCTCTCCCTCAGTGCAGCACCCCCTCAGCACCGACTCTCCCTCAGTGCGGCCCCCCCATCAGCACTGAACCTCCCTCAGTGCAGCACTCCCTCAGCACTGACCCTCCAACAGTGTTGCGCTCCCTCACACCAACCTTCTGACAGTGCCGCACCCCCTCAGCACCGACTCTCCCTCAGTGCAGCGGTCCCTCAGCACTGACCCTCCAATAGTGCAGTGCTCCCTCAGCACTGACCCTCCCTCAATGCAGCACTCCCTCGGCACCAACTCTCCCTCAGTGCAGCACTCCCTTAGCACCGACTCTCCCTCAGTGCAGCACTCCCTCAGCAATGACCCTTCCTCAGTACCGACCCTCTGACAGTGTGGTGCTCCCTCAGTACCGACCCTCCGACAGTGCGGCACTCCCTCAGTACCGACCCTCCGACAGCGCGGTGCTCCCTCAGCACTGACTGTCCCTCAGTGCGGTGCTCCCTCAGCACTGACCCTCCCTCAGTGCAGCGCTCCCTCAGCACCGACTCTCCCTCAGTGCAGCGCTCCCTCAGCACTGACCCTCCCTCAGTGCAGCACCCCCTCAGCACTGACCCTCCCTCAGTGCAGCACTCCCTCAGCACCGACCCTCCGACAGTGCGGTGCTTCCTCAACACCGACCCTCCCTCAGTGCGGTGCTCCCTCAGCACTGACCTTCGCTCAGTGCAGCACTCCCTCAGCACTGAACCTCCCTCAGTGTGGTGCTCCCTCAACACTGACCCTCCTTCAGTGCAGTGCTCCCTCTGTACCGACCCTCTGACATTGCGCTGCTCCCTCAGTACCGACTCTCCGACAGTGCAGCGCCTCCTCTGCACCACCCTCCCTTAATATGGTGCTCCCTCAGCACTGGCAATCCAATTGTGGGGCACTGAGACAGTACCCTTCCGGAATATGCTATCGAACTTTGATGTCATCGTCAGAAATATGTTTGTAGTTCGTTCTAAGGTAAACATTCTAAAGACTTTTAGAAATTATTAACAAACTATACTATTGATTGTAGTTTTCTCTGCAATTTAGTAAATAGTCTGACATGGAGTGCAGTGGTTCAAGAAGGTAGCTTGTTTTCTCAACGGCACCTCGGGACAGTGAATAAAAATAACAGTAGACACTATACCTCTCCAATCAAATACTTCAGACTGCCCCATGGAATTTTGGTGTCATTCTGATCAAAAGCCTTGGTCAGGTATGTTTTCAGGATCTCCATACAGACCTGAGGTACAGAGGGAGAAAGACAAATGAGTTTCCATTTTATGCCTTTGTGAAATATAAATTGTTTGGGAAGTATGTTTTGTTTGAAAAATACAGAGAAATGTCCGTCAATTTTCATTGAATTCTGCCTTTTTTGATTGATGTGAAAAATGGAACATATTTCTCACACTTGCTTATAGCAGTGACAGTCTGATGCATGATGGAGTCTGTCACATGGTAACACATGGAAGTGAAAGAACAATGCCAGGGCAAGTCATATCCACTTTGACACACACCAATTCTTAATCTTAACTAATTCTTCAGGAGGGTGTGGATTTCCTCCAGGGGCTGGTATATAGCTTACAACAGAACTCTCTTGATGTTGTTCTCCTGTCTTCTATGTGGCATTGAAATAATACTGCAATCAGTTTGCAGTGCAAAGTCAGTTTGGTGAGACTCTGTCCCTCGCTCTCTCTCTCTGTCTCTTTCTCTCTCTCACACACACACTCACACAATATTATTTCTCTGTATTTACATCACCTCTACCTCGAAAAGAAACAAAATGACCATAGGAGCAGAAATTAGGCCAATCAGCCCATTGAATCTGCTCCACCATTCAATCATAGCTGATAAGCTTCTCAACCCCATTTTCCCACTTTCTCCCCATAACCTTTGATCTCCTTGACAATCAAGAAACTATCTCTCTTAAATTTACTCAATAACCTGGCCTCCACAGCCTTTTGTGGCAATGAACTCCATAGATTCACCATTTTCTGGCTGAAGACATTTCTCCCTATCTCCATTCTAAAAAGTCTTCCCTTTACTCTAAGGCTGTGCCCTTGGGTCCTCCAGGTCCTACCAATGGAAACATCTTCCCAACATCCATTCTATCCAGGCCATTCAGTATTCTGTATGTTTCAATTAGATCTCCCCTCATCCTTCTAAACTCCATTAAGCATAGATCCAGAGTCCTCAAACATTCCTCATATGTTAAGCTTTGTATTTGTGGACCTATTCTTGTGAACTTATTCTGAACACACTCCAGGGCCAGTAAATCCTTCCTGAGATATGTGGCCCAAAGCTGTGCACAATATTCCAAATGACCAGAGCCTTATAGAGGCTCAGAAGTATGTCCCTGCTTTTATATTCAAGTCCTTTCAAAATAAATGCCATCATTGCATTTGCCTTCCTAACTACTGAGTCAACCTGCAAGTTTACTTTGAAATTATCCTGGAATAGGACCCCCAAGTCTCTTTGCACTTCAGACATCTGAATTTTCACCCCATTTAGAAAATAGTCCTTGCCTCTGTTCTTCCTACCAAAGTGCATGACCTCGCACTTTCCCACGTTGTACTCCATCTGCGGCACGGGTGGCACGGTGGCACAGTGGTTAGCACTGCTGCCTCACAGCGCCAGAGACCCGGGTTCAATTCCCGCCTCAGGCGACTGACTGTGTGGAGTTTGCACGCTTGTTGGGCCGAAGGGCCTGTTTCCACACTGTAAGTAATCTAATCTAATCTAATCTAATCTGCCACTTCTTTGCCCATTCTCCTAACTTGTCCAAATCCTTCTGCAGCCTCCCCACCTCCACAATGCTACCTGTCCCTCTACCTGTCTTTGTACCATCTACAAGCTTAGCCAGACTCCTCTTAGTTCCTTCATCTAGATCGTTAATGTATAAAGTGAAAAGTTGTGGTGCCAACACTGAGCCTTGCACCTGTTGCATCTGTCACCACCTGTTACCAGCTGCCATCCTGAGAAGGACCAGTGAAACTCTAATTTCATTTTCTAATATGTAAGTTAAATGATCCATGGAATGAAAATTAAATCTAGAAGCCACTTCACCAGGAAATCAGATTCATTGAAATCATACGAGACATTCCACCCAATTTTGCCATATTTTCTTCGCTCCTGGACAACAGCATGGAAGAATGCCAACACGTAGATGAGTGACTTGTAGGCCGTGTGGGGGCACGAGTTCAAGGCTTCATGACTGATCTTGAAATAAGTAGCTCTCATGTTCAGCTTGAGACCATTGGGTGGTTCTGTAACGACCTGCAGTGATCATGAATTGATACTGGTTAGATGATCGTGAACTGAGTACTGTCACTGATTAGAGGGTAGTTATGTAGTGACATTTTGATACTGTATTTCTGACCAGCACACTGGTAACAATCAGCTGAATAAAGGTAACAACAGAGCAATATGGGACTTCAATCATAAAGATATCAAAATACTTTTTTGATTGTAGTACACACTTGAATTTATTGTAAACATTCCAAACTGCTTCACAAGGGTGATTATTATCATACAATATTCAACAACAATCTCATACGGCAATATTCAGGCAGATGACTAAAAGTTTGGTCAAAGCAATAATTTTAAGGAACAATTTATAAAAACAGAAAGATGGAGAAGAGGAGAGGAGACGTGGTGGAAGCAGAAAGGAGGATGAAGAGAGGCAGAGAAAAGGTGAGGTAGAGAGAGCAGGGGTAAGAGGGAGAGGGGGAGAGGAGGGGGAGATGAGGAGATGACAAGAGGAAGGGGATAGTGGAGAAGAGGAAAGAGGAGAGGCAAGTTGGTGGAGATGTATAGGTAGGGAATTCCAGAGCTAGGTGCCCAGGCAACTGAAGACACAGCCAACACTGATGGACTGATTAAAATCAAGGGATGCACAAGAGGTCAGAGTTGGAGTATCACAAAGATACTAAAGGGTGTGAAAACTAAGCTAGCTGGGCAGACTAAGCTAGAGTATTGATCACTGGAGACACAGTGGCAGATACTTAAGGTGATATTTCAGAGTCTTCAGAATAAATATACTCCTATTATGAAGTAAAATTCTAAAATGAGAACCCACCATGTATGGACACAATACTTCAGCTGAGGTCACTCCATTGTTTTGCAAGGTTCAGTATAAGGTATTTTCTTTTATAATCCATACCCTAGGATGATAAAGCCTAGGATGTTGTTCATGTTATTAACTATTCCTGCCATCTTCAATAATTTCTGCACATATACACCCTGGTCCCTCAGCTCTTACACTCTCTTCAGAGTTGTACCCATTATTTTATTTCACCTCTATTACTTTTGTACACCAAGGATATAGCAACATCCAAAGAAATAGGAACTTGGGTGAGGTAGTGTTGACTGTCAGCATCCATGGCTAGTTTTAGGCATTGCTTTTATGACAGGAGGAGAGATACTAGTGCTCCAAGTATTTGTTTCAACTTTATCGTTTTTACTAATCTAAATATTGGACGCTAAAAATTCTGAGTTTACCTTCAATGAGTTCTGAAGTATTCCAATGGGAAAGTCTTGGATTGGGTCAGTGGTGAGCCACAAACGGAAATCAGGATGGGGTTTGTGTATTAGTTCCAGTGCTTTCTCCAGCTCTTTCAACCATTTGACAAGAAGATGACAGTTCTGTAACATCAGCCACTGCCCACGGGCTACAGCTGTCTCCAGCAACTGCAGTGCTACCTGACAGAGAGAATGAATGGAACACCTAACGCATTTACATAGAATGATCAAAGTCACACAACTGGCCCTTGGTTACTAGAGTGTTATGCTTATTTCTGCAGTGAAGGAACACAGAGGTAATTTCTTTACTCAGAGAGCAGTAAGGGTATGGAATGCTTTGCCTGCAACGGTAGTAGATTCGCCAACTTTAAGTACATTTAAGTCGTCATTGGACAAGCATACGGATGTACATGGAGTAGTATAGGTTAGATTGGCTTCAGATTGGTATGACAGGTCGGCGCAACATCGAGGGCCGAAGGGCCTGTACTGCGCTGTAATGTTCTATGTTCTAATAAGTTGTAATAACATACATCACTTATTGGAGATAATTTTGTCTTGTTTACACAAACACTTTATTATTTGATAATCTTCTATTTTAATGCAGGTACAATTGAAGTTATTTTAAACAGGTAAAGATAATGGGCAGATGGATAATATGGAAACACCGCAGTTGTGGTCTTACCCTGCCCAGCAGAAGGCTGGGAGGGTGCCTAGGCCAGGCCAGGTGAGTTAGGGATGCACTTGCCTTAGCTGGTTTCCTGTTTCCTGATCACCTTCTGCATTATTTTCCACATGTATGCTTGTGGGGCAAAAATAATTAATGGAGGCTCATGCATAAAGAATGAGTACTGAAGCAAGCTCTGGAACTTTGTAAAGCCAGCATACACCAGCACCTTAAGGTAAGGAAAGGGAAAAATTGGAAATGCAGGAGCTCCTTCATGTTGGATGGATGGATCTGTTCACACTTCCAGTTGCTGCAGATCTCAGTGTACCGAGAATCACTACACGACTGATGTGGAACACATGACACTGTACTACACTGGTGTGTAGGCAAAGCCAGTACTGGTACTCCAAGAGCAGGGCTGGTGAATTAACACATAAAGTCTGCAGCTGTAATAACAGAGCTGAGTGATAGTTTATAAAGTGAATCTTAACATAATTATGGGCGGCACGGTGGCACAGTGGTTAGAACTGCTGCCTCACAGCGCCAGAGACCCGGGTTCAATTCCCGCCTCAGGCGACTGACTGTGTGGAGTTTGCACGTTCTCCCCGTGTCTGCGTGGGTTTCCTCCGGGTGCTCCGGTTTCCTCCCACAGTCCAAAGATGTGCAGGTCAGGTGAATTGGCCATGCTAAGTTGTCCATAGTGTTAGATAAGGGGTAAAATGTAGGGGTATGGGTGGGTTACGCTTCGGCGGGTCGGTGTGGACTTGTTGGGCCGAAGGGCCTGTTTCCACACTGTAAAGTAATCTAATCTAATCATAATTAGAATGTATAAATGTTTTAAAATACACACATAGCTTAGTAGGAATAATCAGTTGCCCAATTAAAATTCAATAGACATAATTGATCTACCTTTTCTTGCCCTTGTCCCATAGCAAGGAATTTAAGTCTGCTTGTTCCAAAACCTGACCTCTCAGCCAACTTTAAGAGGTCAGATGCTGGGTCCGAGCCAGGACTCAGGATAAAGACAATGGGAGAATTTGGTGTGCTTTGCTCAAAGATGGCCTCAAAACTAATGACGGGTGGTTGAACAAACCTGGGGAAAATTGAAATGGATTAGATCAGCACTCATTCCTTTTGTAAAAGTGGGTTATTAAAAATTCAAACAATTCTAGCTAACATTTAATTTTTTTCTAAATCAGTTCTGTGTTGTTACAAAAAGAAGTGCATCTAGTGAGACTAACAAGATGATTGTTATACTGCGGGTATCAGAGTTATTACCACTAAAAAACAGAAATTAGTAAAACCAAATATGGGTTAGAGAGACTT
>NC_057734.1:214896-222727 GCF_004010195.1 Chiloscyllium plagiosum | reverse complement strand
GAGGTCAGAGATAGGAAGGGTGAGGTAACAATGTTGGGGCTGTACTACAGGCCTCCCAGCAGCAAGTGTGCGATAGAGGTACAAATATGTAAACAGCTTATGAAAAGATGTAGGAGCAACAGGGTCGTGGTGATAGGAGATTTTAATTTTCCCAACATTGACTGGTATTCACTTAGTGTTAGAGATCTGCAACTATACAAAACACTGGTGCGGCCACACTTGGAATATTGCATACAGTTCTGGTCCCCATATCTCAGAAAGATGTGGAAGTATTGGAAAAGGTGCAGAGGAAAGGCTGAGAGACTTGAACCTGTTCTCATTCGCAAGAAGAAGGCTAAGAGGGGATTTGACAGAGACATACAAGATGATCAGAGGATTAGATAGGGTAGACTGTGAAAGTCTTTTTCCTAGGGTGATTGCTTCAGCTTGCAGGGGGCATAACTACAAATTGAGGGGTGATAGATTTAAGACAGATGTCAGAGGCAGGTTCTTTACACAGAGAGTGGTAAGGGCGTGAAATGCACTACCTGCTAATGTAGTCAACTCAGCCACATTAGGAAGATTTAAACAATCCTTGGATAAGCACATGGATGATTTTGGGATAGTGTAGGGGGACCAGCTGAGAATAGTTCACAGATCGGCGCAACATCCAGGGCCAAAGGGCCTGTTCTGCGCTGTATTGTTCTATGTTCTATTTCTATGTTCTATCTAGATGGAGCAGAATTTGTAAGGAGCATCCAGGAGGATTTTCGAGAGCAGTATATAAATAGTCCAACTCGGGAAGGGGCCATACTGGACCTGGTGTTGGGGATTGAGCCCTGCCAGTGGGTGAAGTTTCAGTCGGGGATTACTTTGAGAATAGTGATCACAATTCTGTAAGTTTTAGAATACTCATGAACAAAGACGAGAGCGGTCCTAAAGGAAGGGTGCTAAATTGGGGGAAGGCCATCTATTCCAAAATTCATTTTGATTAGAGTGCAGGACAGACATGTCCCTGTGAAAATGAGGGATAGAAATGGTAAGATTAGGGAACCATGGATGACAGGTCAAATTGTGAGACTAGCAAAGAGGAAAAAGGAAGCATACATAAGGTTGAGGTGACTGAAGACAGACAATGCTTTGGAAGAATATTGGGATTATAGGACCAAGCTGAAACATGGAATTAAGAGGGCTAAAGGGGGTCATGAAATATCTTTAGCAAACAGGCTTAAGGAAAAATCCCAAAACCTTTTATTCATACACAAGGAACAAGATGGTAACTAGGGAAAGCGTTGGTCCACTCGAGGACAAAGGAGGAAAGTTATGTGTGGAGTCAAAGAAAATAGGTGAGATTCTTAATGAGGACTTTGCATCAGTATTCACCGAGGAGAGGGATATGACGGATATTGACGTTAGGGATAGATGTCTGATTATTCAAGGTCAAGTCGGCATAAGGAAGGAGATAGTGTTGGGGAATTCTAAAAGGCGTTAAGGTGGACAAGTCCGGGTGGGATCTATCCCAGGCTACTGAGGGAAGTGAAAGAGAAACTAGCTGGGGCTTTAACAGATATCTTTGCAGCATCCTTGAACATGGATAACGTCCCAGCGGACTGGAGAATTGCTAATTAGATTAGATTAGATTAGATTACATTACAGTGTAGAAACAGGCCCTTCGGCCCAACAAGTCCACACCGACCCGCCGAAGCGAAACCCACCCAGACCCCTACATTTACCCCGTACCTAACACTACGGGCAATTTAGCATGGCCAATTCACCTGACCCTGCACATCTTTTGGACTGTGGGAGGAAACCGGAGCACCCGGAGGAAACCCACGCAGACACGGGGAAAACGTGCAAACTCCACACAGTCAGTCGCCTGAGGCGGGAATTGAACCCGGGTCTCAGGCGCTGTGAGGCAGCAGTGCTAACCACTGTGCCACCGTGCCGCCCACTAATGTTGTCCTCTTGTTTAAGAAGGGTAGCAGGGATAATGTAGGCAACTATAGACCGGTGAGTCTGATGTCAATGGTAGGGAAGCTGCTGGAGAAGATAGTGAGAGATAGGATCTATTCCCATTCGAAAGAAAATGGGCTTATCAGTGATAGACAGTACGATTTTGTGCAGGGAAGGTCACATCTTACCAACTTAATAGAATTCTTTGAGGAAGTGGCGGAGTTGATTAATGAGTAAAGGGCTGCAGATGTCATATACATGGACTTCAGTAAGGCATTTGATAAGGTTCTCCATGGTAGGCTGATGGAGAAAGTGAAGTTGCATAGGGTCCAGGGTGTACTGACTAGATGGCTGGGCAGCAGGAGACAGAGAGTAGCAGTGAAAGGGAGTTTCTCAAAATGGAGAACTGTGACTAGTGGTGTTCCACAGTGATCCGTGCTGGGACCACTATTGTTTGGGATATACATAAATGATCTGGAGGAAGGTATAGGCGGTCTGATTAGCAAGTTTGCAGATGACACTAAGATTAGTGGAGTAGCAGATGGTGAAGGAGACTGTCAGAGAACGCAGCAGAATATAGATAGATTGGGGAGTTGGATGGAGTTCAATCCGGGCAAATGCAAGGTGATGCATTTTGGAAGATCTAATTCAAGAGCAAACTATCTGGTAAATGGAAAAGCCCTGGGGAAAATTATTGAACAGAGAGATCTGGGTGTTCAGGTCCATTGTTCCCTGAAGGTGGCAACGCAGGTCGATAGAGTGGTCAAGAAGACATACAGCATGCTTTCCTTCCTCGGACAGGGTATTGAGTACAAGAGTTGGCAGGTCATGTTACAGTTGTATAGGACTTAGGATCGGCTACATTTGGAATATTGCGTACAGTTCTGGTCGCCACACTACCAAATGGATGTGGATGCTTTGGAGAGGGTGCAGAGGAGGTTCACCAGGATGTTTCTGGTATGGAGGGTGCTAGTAATGAGGAGAGGTTGAGTAGATTAGGATTATTTTCATTAGAAAGACGGAGGTTGAGGGGGGACCTGATTGATGTCTCCAAAATCATGAGAGTTATAGACAGGGTGGATCGCAAAAAACTTTTTCCTGGAATGAGGTCTCAATTACTAGGGGTCATGAGTTCAAGGTGAAAGGGGAAAAGTTTGGGGGAGATACCCATTGAAGGTTCTTTACATAGAGGGTGGTGGGTACCTGGAAGGCGTTGCCAGCAGAGGTGGTAGAGGTGGGCACAATAGCATAGCATCATTAGACAGATACATGAATGGGCAGTGAGCAGAGGGATACAGATCCTTAGAAATAGGCGACAGGTTTAGATAGAGGATCAGGATTGGCACAGGCTTGGAGGGCTGAAGGGTCTGTTCCTGTGCTGTAATGTTCTTTGTTCTAAAAGGAAAAGTGTAATATTTTGTCTATCATCAAGGTATCACACTATAATCCAATAAGTAGTATTCACCATTTTTTAGGTCTGAAAAGATAACCTTTGGAGCGGAATAAAGCTTTGACCTGGCACTGTACAGCATTGTGCATTGTTGCTATCAAGCACCAGATTGCAGTGCACTGCTGGCACTACCATTCAGTGAAATGAGACACTGGGGAGAAAACAAACCAAATCTCATCTCAAATCATGTTGAACAGCTGCACTATGAGACACATAAAAGGAGTAATGATAGTTTTAAAGGATCCAACTATTACTGGTAATATGATGAGCTCAGTTCCCATTCTCAACTGTGTTCATTTCAAAATTTTGCAGTGTTTCCCATTACACAGGAATGGGAACTGGACAATCAGTCCCTTCAATTGTTCCATCATCAAATTAGATCATTGGTGACCTGCACCTTAACTCCTGTTGTTTGTGCTTCATGAACCATTGGGACCATAATTTATTTCATTGTATTCATTATATGGCTTTTGAAGTGACAGTGAGTTCATTACTTACAACTTGCCAATCTGTCTGATGCATCTGCAAATCATCTGGAAGTGTTCCAAACTTCTCTGGGAAAGCCTCTGCTAGACGGATAATATCCTCCCAGCCTTGGTCTGGGAGCCAATGGCATGGTTTTGCTCGCTTGCTTTTTTCCAGAGAAATGTTTCCTGTGAAAAGTGTGGTAGAGCTAATTGTAAATGACATCATGCACCACTCTGTATGTGACATCATTGATTAAACATTCAGCTGACTGGGGAGCAGTTTTATCAGTCTGATGTCAAATACTCCCTTAAATTATGGCAGGCTTGCCCATGGCATTTAAACACCAGATTCCTATGTATTGACATTAGCTCTGTTTTAAACACTATGATTCCAACAAAACACATCTCCAAACTCTGATCTCACCTGATGAAGGAGCAGCGCTCCAAAAGCTTCTGATTTCAAATAAACTTGTTGAACTATAACCTGGTGTCATGTGACTTGTGACCTTTCTCATCCCTGTCCAACAATGGCACCTCCACATCCAAACTCCAAGACCCAGGATTCTGCTACCCCTCTGCAACTGGATTCTTGACTTGCTAATCGACAAACCTCAGTCAGTAAGGACAGGCAACAACACTGCCTCCATGATAATCCTCAACACCAACACCCCGCAAGGCTGCGTACCCATCCCTTTACTATGCTCCTCATACACTCATGACTCTGTGGCCAAATTCAGTTGTAACTCCATTTATAAGTTTGCTGATGACACCACCGTAGTGGGTCTGATCTCAAACAACAAGACAGAATACAGGGAGGAGATAGAGCACTTAGTGGCATGGTGTGAAGACAATAATCTCTCCCTCAATGTCAGCAAAATGAAGGAGCTGGATATCGACTTCAGCAAGCAGAATGGAGGACATGATCCTGTCTGTATTAATTGAGGTGGAGGTAGTCAAAGCTTCAAGTTCCTAGGAGTAAATATCATCAATGATCTATCCAGGTCCATTCATGTTGAATAATAGAATTTCTACCAGTGCAGAAAGAGGCCATTTGGCGCATCGAGCATGCATGAACCTTCTGAACAGCATCCCACCCAGAACCAGTAACCTACTCTATCCCTGGAACCCAGCATTTACCATGGCTAATCCACCTAGCCTGCATGTCGCTGTACACGATGGTGTAATTCAGCATGGTGAATCCACCTAACCTGTGCATCTTTGGACTTTGGGAGAAAATTGGAGCACCTGGCAGAAACCCACACAGACACAGGGAGAACATGCAAACTCCATACAGCCAGTCACCCAAAGCTATAATTGAACTTGGGTCCCTGGTGCTACAAGGTAGCAGTGCTAACCACTGTGATACTGTGCCACCGTAGAAAGCACACCAACACTTCTACTTCCTCAGAAGGCTAAGAAAATTAAGCATGTCCATAATGATACTTACCTATTTTTATAGATGTAGCAAAGAAAGCATGCATCACAGCTTAGTGTGGCAACTGGTTTGCCCAACACCGCAAGAAACTACAATTTGTGAATATGAGTCCCTCACGAAAACCAACCTTCCTTTCTTGACTCCATCTACACTTTCTGCTGCCTCAGGAAAGCAGCCAATATAATCAAAGACCCCTCCCACCTCGGTATACTCTCTTCCACTCTCTTCCATCAGGCAGAAGATACAAAAGTTTGAAAACACATTCCTACAGATTCAAAGCTTCTTTCTTACTGTTATCAGCCTTATGAATGAGCCTCTCATATATTAAAGTTGATCTTTCTCTGAACTTTCTCTGTAGCTGTAACACTATATTCTGCATTGTGTTCTGTGACCCTGATGTACTTATGTAAGATATGATTTGTCTAGTTAGCACACAAAACAGTACTTCTCACTGTATCTCGGTACATGTGACAATAATAAAACAAATCAAATCTGTGGAGCCCAGGGGTTTCCAGCCCGCAAATGGAAGCAACTTCTGGTGAGGCATGACTTTGGCATTGAGGCCCATGTTTCACAGAGATGTTTGCTAGTTAGATCTTAACTGGTTTATTGAAGTTCAATCTAGGAAGCTTTCTTATTCGTGAGAGTGGCAAGTCAGTTGTTGTGGAACATGGCTAGTCCACATGTGGTGCCCTGAGCAGCAAATCTTAGCCACTGCTCCAGTACAAGGCAGCACAAGCATTCTTTGATTGACCTTGACCTCAAGCCTGACTCTAGAGCGTTGATTGCATGATCTAGACTGACTGGGTCAACATTGAGGGAGTGCTGCACTGTTGAACGATCAGTACTGAGGGAGTGCTGCACTGTAGGAGGGTCAGTGCTTAGGGAGTGCTGCAGCCTTAAAAGGTCAGTACTGAGAAAATACCACGCTGCCCATTACGTGGAAGCATCATGCTGGATTATTATGAATTTGCAATTAATAAGTCAATTACAAGTACAATTAACAACCAGAAAAACAAATCATTTTTGTGTGTAAACCTTTCAAAAAAAATTCCAGTTCTTCCTGAGGAATCCGATGTTCCGCCTGCTCAATCTTTATTGTCATGTTGAATGAGAAAAGTAATTTATGACGCTCAAACAGACCTGGAATGACAAGGAGAAATTAAAATAATTTTACAGCTGCTTTTCTGCTTGCAGCAAGTGAAGGCTGCAAGTACTGTAGAAAGAATCACTTTTCTATTGAGTTGCAACATCAAATATGCCAGGGTCAAGTGAACAGGAGAACGGGGTTAAACTTTCCACTTTGGATGCAATCAGTAATTTCAACTGCACCTGTTTTAAAGTATCATCTTTCTTCCAAGTTTATTGCTCACAAATTTATAAAATTTGACATGGAGCAGTGTAACCGGGCAATTTAAAGCAATTTTGTAGAAATATGTTGCATTAAAATATCCTCTGATATATTGATGTTTGGTAACACTTATTTACTAGAGCTGTAAATGGGTTTATCACAAAAATAAGCATTTTAAGCCCAGTGTCAGCATCAATCTCTAAGTAACTTGATTTTAAATAATGTCTTGAGGTGAGGTGAGGGATGCCATCGACGTCCCTGCCGATTACACTTGCAGGAAGTGCACCCATCTCCAGCTCCTCCAAGACCGTGTTAGGGAACTGGAGCTGGAGTTGGATGAACTTCGGATCATTCGGGAGGCAGAGGGGGTCATAGATCAGAGTTATAGGGAAGTAGTAACTCCAAAGATGGCAGATAGATGGGTGACAGTGAGGGGGACTGGGAGGAAGCAGCCAGTGCAGGGACCTCCTGCGGCCATTCCCCTCAAGAACAAGTATACCGTTTTGGATACTTGTGGGGGGGATGACTTACCAGGGGTAAGTAACGGGGCTCAGGTCTCTGGCACGGAGCCTGTCCCCGTTACACAGAAGGGAAGGGCGAAGAAGAGCAGAGCAGTAGTAATTGGGGACTCGATAGTTAGGGGCACAGATAGGCGGTTTTGTGGGAACGAGAGAGACTCACGTTTGGTATGTTGCCTCCCAGGTGCAAGGGTACGTGACGTCTCTGATCGTGTTTTCCGGGTCCTGGAGGGGGAGGGGGACCAACCCGAAGTCGTGGTCCACATTGCCACCAACGACATAGGTAGGAGGAGTCCCGACGATGTTAGACAGGCTTTCAGGGAGCTAGGATGGAAGCTCAGAGTTAGAACGAACAGAGTTGTTGTCTCTGGCTTGTTACCCGTGCCACGTGATAGAGAGTCGAGGAATAGGGAGAGAGAACAGTTAAATGCGTGGCTACAGGGATGGTGCAGGAGGGAGGGATTCCGGTATCTGGATAACTGGGGTTCTTTCTGGGGACGGTCGGACCTCTATAAACAGGATGGTCTGCACCTGAACCAGAGGGGCACCAGTATCCTTGGTGGGCGGTTTGCTAGTGCTCTTGGGGGGGTTTTAAACTAACTCTGCAGGGGCATGGGAACCCAGAATGTAGCTTTAGGGTGCAGGACCTGGAGTGTAGGGAGGTTAGGAACATAGCAT
>NC_057734.1:180727-213234 GCF_004010195.1 Chiloscyllium plagiosum | reverse complement strand
TGGAATGAGCTGCCAGAGGAAATGGTGGAGGCTGGTACAATTGCAACATTTAAGAGGCATTTGGATAGGTATATGGAGGATAGTGGGTTAGTGTAGTTTAGGTGGGCTTGGTTCGGCGCAACATCGAGGGCCCAAGGGCCTGTACTGCGCTGTATTCTTCTATGTTCTATGTTCTATGTTCTATGTTGTCTTTTTAAACTCACTTTTACATTCAAAAGGATTATCTAGTTAGATTGGGGAAAAGTGTCAAAATCTCAGTAACTTTTTAAAAAGTCTTTCAAATATTATTCAAAAATTACTTGTGCTGTTTATGGGTCTACCTATAGCACAGGGACTCCAGCAGTTCAAAAAGGCAGCTTCCCCCACCCAACCTTCTTAGGGCAACTAGGGATAGGCAATGATGCTGTCCAGCCAGTGACACCCACATCCCATGAATGATTAAAAAAAACTCCCCTGGCCAATCCGTATAAGTGGTAACAGGCTAGAGTCAGAGGAATGTGGAACTGGAAGCATTGAAGAGACACTGCAGGCAAGACTGCAATCATGGAGGATTTAACCATTACAATCAGAATATTAAGTTCTGGACAATTGGAAGCCACTGTAGGACAAAGGAATGAGCTGGTGGAACAGCGTATGAGAAAATACCAGCACAGAGCTTCAGACAAACTCAAGTTTAAAGAAAGTGGTAAAAGGTGTCACTTACGGAACAATGAGCCCAACGCAATTTAACTCGTAATTGGTCACACTCAGTTCAGTTAGTATTTGAAACCTGCATTTTCAGTTAAACAATATCTGCATAAAGACTGTAATTCAATGTCACTGACCTGTGCAGCCATAGTTGTACATATTAAGGGTCAGTGCTTTCATGATGTTCCTCAGTCGCTTTTGAAGTATAGAATCAGGCAAAGATTTACGCAGAGATAAATCAAAGACTTCAAGGAATGATGCCAAAGAATATTGGTACATGCTGTTAACAACTGCCATCTCTGCTAGGACAAAAAACAAAATTGCACCCCTCTTGGCTGCTGGTCGATATCCATCACGTAACTTGTCAATATCTATTGCAGTTTTTTCAGCTAGTACTAGTTTCTCCATCACCTGCCAAAAGGGAACAGTTTATACCAGCTTTATATTTATCAAACAAACAGATGAGAGAGACTAATATTACATGATCTGTCATGAATTCTAAACACAACTTAGTCAAGTTGACAGATATATCATTAAAATGAGAGCACACACACAAATAAGGCAGCAAAAGCTACTTGAGCCTTGTCCACCAATTTACTCGTCACAGATGTATCATCCATGACATATTGGTAAGAGAGACCACTACACAGTCCTTAAGAGAAAGTGAGGACTGCAGATGCTGGAGATCAGAGCTGAAAAATGTGTTGATGGAAAAGCGCAGCAGGTCAGGCAGCATCAAAGGAGCAGGAGAATCGATGTTTTGGGCATAAGCCTTGTTGAGTCCTTGTTGAGATGCAATCCTATCTTCACATTGATGATAGCTTTTTATATTGTGCCACCACCTTATTAAATGTAAGCTTCATACAGATATAACAGTAGAAAAAATAGGTATCCGTGAGGAGCTATGGGTCAACAGCAAGCGCAGAATTGTATTCAACCACAATGTGCAGCACCATGGCCCACTCTACCATCACCATCAAAGTGGGAGATTAACTCGGATGTAAACATTGTATTTTACTTAGTTTTCAATCATGCAATGAATTGGACAAAGGGCTGCTTCACAACAAAGGACAGAAGAAGGACTGGCATGCTCTGAAAGAAAACATTGCTGAAACTTATTGTGTGCAATGTTTACACTGTTGCTTTGCAAGCAGTGAAGGATGGTGTACATAGGTACATGGCACCGGAGTGTGAATCCAAAGTGAGATTCAAAAGAACATAAGAACCAGGAGCAGCAGTAGGCCATCTGGCCCTTTGAGCCTGCTCTGCCATTCAATAAGATCATGGCTGATCATCGTGTGGCCTCAGCTTCCTTACGCACCATCTCACCATAACCCTTAATTCCAATACTGTTCAAAGATTATCTATCTTAGCTTTAAAAATATTCAATGAGGTAGCCTTAATTGCTTCACTAGGCAGGAAATTCCATAGATTCACAACCCTCTGGGTGAAGAAGTTCCTTCTCAATTTGGTCCTAAATCTGTTCCCCCTAATTTTCAGGCTGTGCCCTCTTATCCTAGTTTCACCTGCCGGTGGAAACATCCTCTCTATGTCTATCTTATCTATTCCCTTCATAATTTTATATGTTTCCATAAGATCCCCCTCATTCTTCTAAATTCCATTAAATATAACCCCAGTTTACTCAGTCTTTCCTCATAAGCCAACCCCCTCAACTCCGGAATCAACTCTGAATCAAATCTCCTCTGCATCCCCTCTAGTGCCAGTACATCCTTTCTCAAGTAAGGAGACTAAAACTACACACAGTACTCCAGGTGTGGCCTCACCAGCACCCTGTACAGCTGAAACATAACCTCTCTGCTTTTAAACTCAATCCCTTTAGCAATGAAGAATAAAATTCCATTTGCCTTCCTAATTACTTGTTGCAC
Organism: Chiloscyllium plagiosum; assembly: GCF_004010195.1. Taxonomy (NCBI): domain Eukaryota; kingdom Metazoa; phylum Chordata; class Chondrichthyes; order Orectolobiformes; family Hemiscylliidae; genus Chiloscyllium; species Chiloscyllium plagiosum. The sequence continues at coordinate 210,661 of NC_057734.1, read as the reverse complement.
CTGCAGATCAACCCTCAGTGATTCATGCACAAAGACACCCAGGTCCCTCTGCACAACAGCATGCTGCAATTTTTTACCATTCAACTAATTGTCCTTTTTACTGTTATTCCTACCAAAATGGATGACTTCACATTTACCAACATCGTACTCCATCTGCCAGACCTTTGCCCACTCACACAAACTACCTATGTCTCTTTGCAAGGTTTCACAGTCCTCTGCACACTTTGTCATCTGCAAACTTTGATGCACAATATGTGGTCCACAACTCCAAATCATCTATGTAAATTGTGAATAATTATTCCCTGAGGCCACCACTAGTCACTGACTGCCAACCAGAAAAACATTCTTTGCTTCCTGATAGTTAAACAATCCTCTAACCATGCTATTACACTGCTCTTAATGCTTTGCATTTTATCTAATGCAGCAGCTTTTGTGCGGCACCTTGTTGAATGCCTTTTCGAAATCTAGATATGCCACATCTACTGGGTCCCTGTTGTCCACCATATCCGTAATGTCTTCACAGAATTTCAGTAGATTAATTAAGCATGACTTCTCCTTCATGAACCTAATGAGACTATTCTATCTAGATGCCTTACTATTTCTTCCTTGATAATAGACTCAAGCATTTTCTCCCATATAGAACTTAAGCAGAACTGGTCTATAATTCCCTATCTTTTGTCTATCTCTTTCCAATCTGCTGGAACTACCCCAGATTACAGTGAACTTTGGAAAATTACCACAAGTGCATATGCTATTCCTCCTGCCATCTCGTTTAGCACCCTGGGATGCATTCCATCAGGGCCAGGAAACCTGTCTACCTTAAGTTCCATTAGCTTGCTCAACACTATTTCTTTCATAATAATAATTGTTTCCAGGTCCTCACCTACCTTTATTTCTTTGTCAATTACTGGCATGTTATTTGTGTCCTCCACTATGAAGATCGACACAAAACACCTGTTCAATGCCTCGGCCATTTCCTCATATCCCATTTAGCTGGCAAAAGATTACTAACTTGTTTGTAGAATTGTGATCAGTTGTGGATGTCGAAGGTCATCAACCTGACAACAATTCTGATTGGTTCCTGCATATGTGAACAGCATGTAAGTGTGAGTGATATAGCAAGTAGTCCCCCAGACATCAGAAGGGAAAGTAGTGTCTCTATCTCCCCAGTAAAATACCTGAAGCTAAAGAAAGCTATTCTTTTTTCCCCCAATACATGCTGTAAACTGCATGTAAACTAATAAGTCAGAGGCTTTAAAATTTGTTGCTTGCCATTTTAGAGATTTGTAGCTCAGGTTGTGCATCAGGTTGTAAGTTTGCTCACGAAGCTGGTAGGCTTGTACTGGATGTAGGTTTTCTCACTGAGCTGGAAGGTTCATTTTCAGATGTTTTATCACCATACTAGGTAATATCTTCAGTGAGCCTCCGGACAAAGCATGATTCCTGCTTTCTGTTTATATCTTTTCTTTGGGTTGGTGATGTCATTTCCTGTGGTGATGTCATTTCATATGGTGATATAATTTCCTGTTCTTTTTCTCAGGGTGTGGTAAATCGGGTCCAAGACAATGTGTTTGTTGATAGAGTTCAGGTTGGAATGCTATACTTCTAGGAATTCTCATGTGTGTCTCTGTTTGGCTTGTCCTAGGATGGAATTGTTGTCCCAGTCGAAGTGGTGTCCTTCCTCATCTGTATGTAAGGATATTAGTGAGAGAGGGTCATGTCGTTTTGTGGCTAGATGATGTTCATGGATCCTGGTGGCTAGTTTTCTGCTTGTTTGTCCAATATAGTGTTTGTTACTGTTCTTAGCAAGGTATTTTGTAAATAACATTAGTTTTGATTGTTGTCTGTATCGGGTCTTTCAAGTTCATTAGCTGCTGTTTTAGTGTGTTGGTGGGTTTGTGGTGCCAAGAGGTCCGAGTAGTCTGGCAGTCATTTCCGAGATGTCTTTGATGTAGGGGAGAGTTGGCTAGGGTTTCTGGATGCATTTTGTCTGCTTGCTTGGGTTTGTTGCTGAGAAATTGGCGGACTGTGTTCATTGGATGGAGAAAGTGAGGACTGCAGATGCTGGAGATCAGAGCTGAAAATGTGTTGCTGGAAAAGTGCAGCAGGTCAGGCAGCATCCAAGGAGCAGGAGAATCAACGTTTCGGGCATGAGCCCTTCTTCAGGTATCCATTCATTGTGTGTTCATTGGATACCTATTCTTTTTGAATACACAGTATGGGTGATTTTCCTCTGCTCTGTGTAATTCCTCTGTGCTGCAGTGTGTGGTGGCTCATTGAAATAATGTTCTGATGCAGCTTTGTTTGTGGATGTTGGGGTGTTTGCTTCTGTAGTTCAATATTTCGTCCGTATGTATTGTTTTCCTGTAGCTGCTGGTTTGAAGTTTCCCATTGGCTGTTCATTCTACTGTGACATCTAGGAATGGCAGTTTTTCTCCTCTTCAGTGAATTTTATGCCAGTAAGGGTATTATTGATGGTCTTGAAGGTTTCCTCTAATTTGTTTTGTTTAGTGATGATGAAGGTGTCATCCACGTAGCGGACCCAAAGTTTGGGTTGGATGGTTGGCAGAGCTGTTTGTTCGAGTCTCTGCATTACTGTCTCTGCTAAGAACCCTGATATCGGAGATCCCATTGGTTTGTCTGTAGGTTTTGTTAGAGTCATAGAGATGTACAGAAACAGACCCTTCGGTCCAACCCGTCCATGTCGTTTTTGTTGTTGAAGATGAAGTGGCATACATAGGTCCACTAGCTTGACACACTGTCCGTGCTGATGAAGTTGGTGATGTTTGCTGTATGTGTCTTTGGGTCTTCTAATAGTGTAGTCAGTGTTTCCTTGGCCAGTTTGATGTTGATTGATGTGAACAGGGCTGTTACATCAAAGAAGACCATTATTTTGTCTTCTTCTATCTTGGTGTCTTTGATGGTCTACAGGAATTCTTGGGTGGAGTGGATGGAGTGGCGTGAGTCTTTTACTAAGTGTTTTAGTCTTTGGCGTAGGTCCTTGGCCAATTTGTAAGTTGGTGTTCCAGGTAGCAAGACTATGGGTATGGGGGGGGGCTCCTGGTTTGTGAATTTTGGGTAATCCGTAGAAGCGTGGTGTGTTGGATCCATTTGGTTTCCATTTTTTGGAAGTCGGTCTTACGTATTACTCCAGAGGGGTGGCACGGTGGCTCAGTGTTTAACACCGCTGCCTCACAGCGCCAGGGATCCGGGTTCGATTCCCACCTTGGGAGACTGTCTGTGTGGAGGTAACACATTCTCCCGGTGTCTGTGTGGGTTTCCTCCGGTGCTCCAGTTTCCTCCCACAATCCAAAGATGTGCGGGTTAGGTGAATTGGCCATGCTAAATTGTCCATAGTCAGGGGTAAATATGGGGGAGGGGAATGGGTCTGGGTGGGTGACTCTTCAGAGGATCGGTATGGACTTGTTGGGCCAAAAGGCCTGTTTCCATACTGTAGGTAATCTAATCTAATTTCTGAAGATTTGAGTAGGGCTGTGATTCGGTTCTCTAGTTGTGGGGTTGAGTCTATCGCCACTTGTTGGTAAGTGTTGGTATCTGCAAGTATGCATTGGCTTTTTCAATGTAGTCTCTTTGGTTTAAAATGACTGTCAAGCGTCCTTTATCTGCAGGTAGGATAACAATGTTTTTATCTTTTTTTAGTCTTTCTAGTGCTTTCCTTTCTTGTGTATTGAGTGTGTTTCGTTCCTTTTTTCTGCTTAATGTTGGTGCGACTACCTGTCTGATAGTTTGCAGGGTTTCTTCTGTGATTTGGTTGTCTTTCAGTGTTGTTTCTAATGCTGCGAAGAAATCTTTCTTGTCCGCATCCTGGAAGGTGTAATTTAATCCTCTTACTAAGATGGCTTTTTCAGTGTCTGTTAAGGGTTGGTCAGATAAGATAACAAGCAAAACTAATGTCATTTCCAAAATACCGTGCAAGGATTGTAACAAACACTACATTGGACAAACAGGCATAAAACTAGCCACCAAGATCCATGAACATCAACTAGCCGCAAAACAACATGACCCTCTCTCACTAATATCCTAACATACAGATGAGGAAGGACACCAGTTCGACTGGGACAACACATCTATCCTAGAACAAACCAAACAGAGACACACACAAGAATTCCTAGGAGCATGGCATTCCAACCAGAACTCTATGAACAAACACATTGACTTGGACCTGATTTACCACACCCTGAGAAAAAGAACAGGAAATGACATCACCACAGGAAATTACACCACCAACCCAAAGCATTGCAAACATATAAACAGAAAGCAGGAATCATCAGCAATGCTTTGTCCGGAGGGTCTCTGAAGATGTTACCTAGTATGGAGATGAAATGTCTGAAAATGAACCTTCCAGATCAGCAAGCAAACCTACATCCAGGACCTCAACCTGAGCTACAAATCTTCTCAAAAGTTGCTGGTAATTTTGTTCTCAGACGTTTCATCACCATGCTGGGTAACATCATCAAAGAGCCTCTGATGAAGCGCTGGTGTTCTGTCCTGCTTACTATTTATGTGTCTCTGTCTGTTGCTCCCTACCTACTCATGCACCTGTCCAGATGCATCTTAAATGAATCTACCATGCCGACCTTTACTACCCCTGCTGGCAATGCATTCCAGGCACCTACCACCCTCCGTGTAAAGTACTTGCCACATGTATCCCCCTTAAACTTTTCACCTCTCACCTTGAAACCGTGACCCCTCGTTATTGAATCCTTCACAATGGAAAAAAGCTTATCTCTATCTACCCTGTCTATACCCTTCATGATTTTGTAAACTTCAATCAGGTTCCCCCTCAATCTCTTTTTTTTCTAATGAAAACAAATATAACCTACTCAACCTCTCTTCATAGCTAGCACCTTCCATACCAGGCAACATCCTCGTAAACCTTCACTGCATCCTCTCCAAAGCGTCCACATCCTTTTGGTAATGTGGCGACCAGAACTGTAAACAGTATTTTAAATGCAGGCAAACCAAAGTCTTGTACAATTTTAACATGACCTGCCAACTCTTATACTCAATACCCTGTCTGATGAAGGCAAGCATACCATATACCTTCCTGACCACTCTATCCACCTGCGCAGCAACCTTCAGGGTACAATGGACCTGAACTCCCAAATCTCTCTGCTCGTCAACCTTTCCCAAGACTCTTCCATTTACTGTATAATTCGCTTTAGAATTGGACTTCCCAAAATGCATCACCTCACATTTGCCTGGATTAAACTCCATCTGCCACTTCTCTGCCCAACTCTCTAGTCTATCTACATTCTCCTGTATCCTTCGATAGTCCCCTATGCATTCTGCTACTCCACCAATCTTCGTGTCACCTGCAAACTTGCTGATCATGCCAACAGTGCCCTCTTCTAGATCATTTATGGATATCACAAACAACAGTGGCCCAACACTGATCCCTGTGGAACACCACTGGTCACCTTTCTCCATTTTGAGAAACTCCCTTCAACTACTACTCTCTGTCTCCTGTTGCTCAACCAGTTCTTTATCCACTTGGTTAGAACCCCCTGCACATCATGTGACTTCACTTTCTCTATTAGTCTACCATGGGGAACCTTATCAAATGCCTTACTAAAGTCCATGTATATGACATCTATAGCCATTCCTTTATCTATCAACTTGGTCACTTGCTCAAAGAACTCTATTAAGTTGGTAAAGCACGATCTCCCCCGCACAAAACCATGTTGCCTATCACTGATAAGCCCATTCTTTTCTAAATATAAATAGATTTTATTCCTCAGTATCTTCTCCAGCAACTTTCCCACCACTAACGTCAGGCACACTGGTCTGTAGTTACTGGGAATAGCCCTACTACCCTTCCTGTACAGGGAGACAACATGAACAAACCTCCAGTCCTCTGGCGCCTCACCTGTGTTTAAGGATGCTACAAAGATATCTGTCAGGGCCCCAGCTATTTCCTCTCTCACCTCCCTCAGCAACCTGGGATAGATCCCATCCGGTCCTAGGGATTTGTCCACCTTAATAACCTCTTGCCTACCCAACACATCTTCCCGACTTATGATGTGATCCAGACTAATCAAACTTCTAGCTCTAATGTCAACATTCATATTCCTCTCCTCAGTGAACACTGATGCAAAGTAATCATTCAGAATCTCACCCATTCTCTCAGGTTCGACACACAGCCTTCCTTCCTTATCCTTTAGTGGACTAATCCTTTCTCTAGTTATCTGCTTGCTTCTTATATAAGAATGAAAGGCTTTGGGATTCTCCTTAATTCTGCTCACTAAAGCTATTTCATGACCCCTTTTAGCCCGCTTGATTCCCCATTTAAGACTGGTCCTACTCTTCCAATATTCCTCAAGAGCCCATTCTGTTCTTATCCACCTGGACCTTATGTATGCTTCCCTTTTCCTCTTGACTAGTCATATGGTTTCTCCTGTCATCCATGGTTCATGAATCTTGCCTTTCCTATCCTTTGCTTTGAAGGTCTCCCACATATCAAATGTGGACTTCCCTTCAAATAGTTGTGTCCAAACCACATTTCCCAGCTTCTGCCTAATTTTGATATAATTGGCGTTGGCCCAGTTTAGTACTCTTCCCTTAGGACCTCATCTTTGTCTAGCAGTATTCTGAAACTTCCAGAAATATGGTCACGGTTCCCAAAGAAATCCCCCACCGCAACTTCTATCACCTGGCCTGGCTCATTCCCCAACATCAGGTCCAATATGGCCCCTTTCCTAGTTGGACTATTGACATACTGCTAGGGCAAACATTCCTGGATGCTCCTTACAAATTCTGCCCCATCCAGACCTCTGATGCTAAGTGTATCCCAGTCAATGTTGGGAAAATTAAAATCTCCCATCACCACTACCCTATTGCCTCTACATCTTTCCATAATCGGTTTACCTATTTGTTCTACTACCTCACGCTCACCGTTGGGAGGCCTGTAATACAGCCCCAACAATGTAACTGCACCCTTCTTATTTCTCAGCTCCACCCATAATGCCTCACGACCCAAGCCCTCCATAGTGTCCTCCTTTAGCTCAGCCGTGATATCGTCCCTGACCAGCAATGCAACTGCACCCCCTCTTTTACTTCCCTCCCTGTCCTGTCTGAAGCATCTATATCCGGGAACATTTAGTTGCCAATTATGTCCTTCCTTCAAACAAGTCTCTGTGATTGCAATAACGTCATACTCCCAGGCACCAATCCAAGCCCTAAGTTCATCTGCCTTACCCACTATAGTCTTTGCATTAAAGTAGATGATCTTCAGGCCACCAGTTCTTTTGCATTCATCTGCTCTCTGCCTACTCTTCCCCTTATTAATGTTACCTTCATGATTCTTACATGCTCCAGTTTCCACTTTGCTGTCTACTTGTTTTCTCTTCTGGTTTCATCTCCCTGCCACATCCTGGACATGTCTTTGTTTAGCCCGTCCCAGGATGGCTGTATTGTCCCAGTTGAACTAGTGTGTTCATCTGTGTGTATAGATACCAGTGAGAGTTGGTTATGTCTTTTGGTGGCTCGTTGGTGCTCATGTATCCTGGTGGCTAGTTTCCTGCCGGTCTGTCCAATGTAATGTTTGTTGCAGCCCCTGCAGGATATTTTGTATATGATGCTCATTCTGCTGGTTCTTGGTACAGGGTCCTTTAAATTCATCAGTAGCTATTTCAGTGTGGTGGTATGTTTGTGGGCTACCATGATGCCTAGGGGCTACCATGATGTCTTTAATGTATAGCAGGGTGGCTAGAGTCTCTGGGCGGGTTGTGTCATCTTGTTTAGGGCTGTTGTGTAGGAATTGGTGGACTGCGCTTATCAGGTACCCGTTGTTCCTGAATATGTTGTACAGGTGTTTTTCCTCAGCTTCTCATAGTTCGTGGGTGCTGCAGTGTGTTGTGGCTCATTTAAATAATGTCCCAATGCACCTCCATTTGTGGGTGTTAGGATGATTGCTCCTGTAGTTGAGTATCTGGATAGTGAGTGTGGCTTTCCTGTAAACGCTGGTCTGCAGCTCTCTATTGGCTTTTCTTTCCTGTAAACGCTGGTCTGCAGCTCTCTATTGGCTTTTCGTTCTATTGTGACGTCTATGAAAGGGAGTCTATTGTTGTTCTCTTCCTCTTTGGTAAACTTTATACTAGTCAGGATGTTGTTAATGTGTTTGTGTGTTTCTTCTAATTTGTTGCGTTTCGCGATGACGAAGGTGTCATCCACATAGCAGACCCACAGCTTGGGCTGAATCATGGGAAAGACTGTTTGTCCTAACCTCTGCGTAACTGCTTCTGCTAAGAGTCCTGATATTGGTGATCCCACGGGTGTCCCATTGATTTGTTTGTAGATCTTGTCGTTGAAGGTGAAGTGGATTGTTAAGCACAGGTTTACTAGATTGAGGATGTTGTCCTTGCTGATGGAGTTGGTGCTGTCAGGTGTTTGTGTTTTTGGTTCGTCCAGCAGTGGGTCCAGTGTTTCTTTGGCCAGGGTGATGTTTATTGATGTGAACAGGGCCTTCACGTTTAAGGAAACCATGACCTTGTCATCCTCTACCTTGGTGTCTTTGATGTTGAGGAGATCCTGGATGGAGTGGATGGAGTGGCTTGAATCTTCTACTAGGTGTTTCAGTGTGCATTGCAGTTCCTTTGGTAGTCTGTATGTCGGTGTACTGGGAAGTGAGACTATAGGTCGGGGGGTTCTTATTTACATACCTTTGGTAATTAACAAGATGGACTTCCAAAGAATAAAACCTGAAGGATCCAACAAACCCCGTTTCTACGGATTACCAAAGATATGTGAACAAGGAGCCTCCCTCAGACCCATACTAATTCCCTCATACCAACCTCTTAGGAAAAGAACTAGAAATGATATCACCCACCACAATAGACCACGACATATAAATAGAAAGCGGGTCAGAACACCAGTGCTTCATTGAAGGCTCAATGATGATGTTACCCAGCATGGTTATAAAAATGTCTGAGAACAAATCTACCAGCTCAGCGAGCAAACTTACAATTTGTTTTTCTGTGCCTTCTATGTTTTGTTTTAACTGAAGCAGTGAAAGACCTGAAGTAAAAACTTGTGAGAAATAAAGGAATTGGGAAGAAAGAAACCTCTTTCCTGGGGACTGGGGCCATGGTCTCCCCTGTACATTTTTTACTCTCCATCCATATCAACAATGATTTTTTTTGTTTGTCTATAAGTGTGTGTAGATGTTTTTAGAAGAGATCAGAATTTTAACTGGTACAGTTATATGTCAGCAGTTCATAATTGTTAACCTAGGATTACAATTGATTTATTGTATTAAATAAGTACAGAAACCTAGACTGTATTTTCTGTTAACCTGAGTTTATCAGGCAGATAAATTGGAGACTTTGTGTACTTTCAAAGAAATTTAAACTTGTGATGACTGTGAGAATACCAGGCTGGTTTCCAACATATTCCCTCAGGAGGTGTAACACTTGATCTTTGAAGGATGCAGAATGGCATGCAGCAGCAGACAACTGAGGTGTCAACTGGCGAAGCTTTAGCACAGGACAACTTGAATACTAAAAAGTAGATGCAGCAAGCATTATACTGAGCCAAGTAATTCCACAATCACCAGATCAGATCTATGCTTTGCATTTCTGCCACATTCAGTCATAAATTGTGATGAAAAATTAAACAATTAACAAGAGGTGGGGGTTTCTACAAATATCACCATCCTCAGTGACAGAGGAGCCCAGCTCATCAATGCATTAGCTACAGCATTTACAATTCTCATTCTTCTTTTTCTGCATTTAGGATCACTACAGAATGTAGATTATGTACCTCCTAGAAATATCTAATAGAAAATGGTGGGATGGCATCAAAATATTGCACTGTTTTTGAAATAAAAGTGATTCAGCTCTCCTGTAATCCATTTACCTCAGTCGCTTTAGTCTTTGTCTCTTCTAGAGTTTCAACAAGTTCGACATTGTCTAGCATGTTTCCGGTGGAAGTTGCCAGTTCCCGTAACAGAGAATCCTCGAGATCCTTCAGTAGTTTCTTGTTCTCACTGGTCTCCTTGATCAAACGTTCTCTCTGTTCCTCAAGTTCCTTCCGCTCAAAGGCCACAATAACACTTAACAATTGGTCTTCCAAGCCACTTAATGTCACTGCAGAGAGAAATACGTTCAGCAAGAAGGCCCAGTTTTAATTTTAACTTCAATAATACAAACAGAACTGAAGGACCCTATACAGGTAGCAAACAAAACTAATGTCATTTACAAAATACCTTGCAAGAACTGTAACAAACACCACATTGGACAAAACCAGCCACCAGGCTACATGAACATCAACTAGTCACAAAAAGACATGATCCACTCTCCTTGCATACAGATGAGGAAGCACTCCACTTTGACTGGGACAACATATCTATCCTAGGATAAGCCAAACAGAGACACGTGCAAGAGTTCCTAGAAGCATGGCATTACAACTGGAACTCTATCAACAAATACATTGACTTGGAGGAGAAAGTGAGGACTGCAGATGCTGGAGATCAGAGCTGAAAATGTGTTGCTGGAAAAGCGCAGCAGGTCAGGCAGCAATGCTGCTTAGTGACAAAACATCTGAAACAGAACTTTCAGCTCAGCGAGCAAACCTACAACCTACATTGTGGGCGGCACGGTGGCACAGTGGTTAGTCGTGGGCGGCACGGTGGCACAGTGGTTAGCACTGCTGCCTCACAGTGCCAGAGACCCGGGTTCATTTCCCGACTCAGGCAACTGACTGTGTGGAGTTTGCACATTCTCCCCGTGTCTGCATGGGTTTCCTCCGGGGGCACCGGTTTCCTCCCACAGTCCAAAGATGTGCAAGTTAGGTGAATTGGCCATGCTAAATTGCCCGTAGTGTGAGGTAAATGTAGCGGTATGGGTGGGTTACGCTTTGGCGGGTCGGTGTGGACTTGTTGGGCCGAAGGGCCTGTTTCCACACTGTAAGTAATCTAATCCATACACAGAACTATTGCTCATGTGATGAGATTGATAGTTTGTGGTTTGACTGGAGTTTAAGGGCAAATAAAAGCCTACTCAAGGAGCAAATGTTTCATGCACTCCAAACAGACAGAGTTTCCTTTGCCATAGAATCATACAACATAGATGAGGCCATTTTGCTCATCGAGTCTGTGCCTCCAAAAATATATTATTAACTACATTAATTCCACTTTCCCAGGATGAGTTAAATTTGCCATCATGGACACATGATGCAGATTTTTGATGAGGCGATATAGACTACAGCAGAATTTACCAGTATAATTTATCACCATGGACTTCCCAAAAACTGAAGGCTGGTACTTGGGGTTCGACAGCTTTGTATTAAGGTACAGTTTGAAGTTAGGATCATAGTCAACCTCTTTGTCACCAAGCACAATAAAATAACGTCCCTGCTGCCCTTCAATGTTCTTCTCCAGAACATTATCAATCACTGGATCAATGTATTCATCAACATCTTGGAACAAGAAGGGAAATCCATACTTGATAGCCATTTCTAATTGTTTCAGGAAATCAGGATCATTAAATGAAGAAATCTGGAAGAAATAAGACTCAATTAGCATTTATCACATTTCTGAGTATATTATTATTTTTAAGAAAGGCTATCTAAGATATATAATTTAATAATTCAGCAATGAACCACACGATAGACTAAATGGCATCTCAACAAAAATGAACACTGTATAAGTAACATACACAACGTTGGTCAACGGCTAAGTGTCAAAACAGGTGGTGCTGGAAAAGCACAGTGGGTCAGGCAGCATCCGAGGAACAAGAGAGACAACATTTCAGGCATAAAACCTTTACCTTTAAATTGGTCTTTGCTTCCTTTCTTTTAACCCAGTTTAAGGCTTGCTGCTGAGGATCGATACACAATGGGAATCGGCTAGCTTGTGTTGTAAGGATTCCATTTTGAACAGACAGCTCATCAGGTGGCAAGCCTTCTGAGCCCCACCTGAATCCACAAGAATAAAACGTAAATCTTCATTTTGCTAACCAACCAGATTCTATATGATTAAACACTTTATATACATAAAAAGTTTATGTGTACATATCACAACAGATCTTTTAAAGTTAAGGGGTTCAGAGTAAAAATATTCCCATGGAGAAAAAAGAAGGAACAGCCAGATCCTGAGTTCCCTCAATGCAAGGTGTGGAGAGGGTAAAATAATGCAAAAAATGGAAGATCATGTCAGATGCGAGAGCACAATACTGCAGCAAGTCTACATATTATATAGAAAATTAGGCGCAAAACTAAAGGGAAATAAGGAAAGAAAAGGAGCATGAAAAATTGCTAACAAATAAAATCAAGACAAATCCAAAACTATTTTATTAGCATACAAAGATGAAGAGGTTAACTAAAGACAGCGTGGGTCTAATGAACCTAAAATGATAAATAAGCTCTGTGTGGGGATTGATGATGTGAAGATGTGAAATATAACCAAGGCTGCTAAAACAAATCCTTCCTGATTGCAGTAATGATTCCAGCCAACTAGGGAAGTGCCAAAACAGTAATATTATTTTAAAAAGGGAGGAAAGGATAATCAGAGTAATAGGTCTGATTGCTTCACCTTGATTGTGGACATATTACTGAAATCATTTCTGAGAGACAATGGATAGAGCAACGGAATGGATGCTTTTGACAAGTTCCCATGTGACAAATTGATGAACAAATTAAAGCCCTTAGGATCCAATGGAGAGTGGCAGATTGGACCCAACAGAGGCTTAGACCATAAGATCATAAGCTTGAGGAGCAGAATTAGACCGTTCGGCCCAAGTCTGCTCTGCTATTCGATCATGGCTGATATGTTTCTCAACCCTATTCTCCTGCCCTCTCCCTGTAATCCTTGATCCCTTACTTATCAAGAACCTGTCTCTGTCTTAAATATATTCAATGCCCTGGCCTCCACAGCACTCTGTGGCAATCAGTACCACAGATTAACCACTCTCTGGCTGAAGAAATTCCTTCTTATCTCAGTTCTATAGGCTTGTCCCTTCACTCTGAGGCTCAGTGGAAAGAAGTGAAGGATGACAGTTGCCAGGTATTTTTATGACTCGAAGGCTATTACCATTGGGGTTGTGCACAGCTCATTAATCAAATGCTTGCATCTATATCAATGATTTAGACTCAAATGCAGAGAATATGATAAAGAAAGTACAATGCAGATGGTACAAAAATTGTTTGCGTTTTTGAAAGTGAGGAGGAAAACATTAGGAAAATATAGATGATCTGGTCATTATAGAAAGATACTGAGAAATGTCCTGAAGTTGTGAAAGGCATTATAAATGTGAATCTTTCTGTTTTTATCATGAAATCAAATCTAAATAAGGACATTGGGAATTCCAATCATTACCATTAGCTGGTTTTCAGTAATTGGAGCAATACTTAACATCTGTAATATAACAATGTTTACACACTAATGCAACAGACCTGCTAATTTCAACTTCATCTGTTAGCAAGTTTTCCAAACGAAATGGTTGACTCAGTGGAATTTGGCGTCTCAGCACATCATTCTGCCATTCATGGTAAACCATATCACTGCGGAACTCTGAGCTGAAAGCTCCTTCATAACTTAGAAAAGCAGCACAAATCAGACAATCTCCAAGTAATCTCACTCTACGTGTCTTTAGATCCTCCAAGTCCTTTGTCCATCTATTTGGGGAAAATTTCCATTATGTTCAGATACCAACAAAATAGTAGTTAACAAGATCTTCTTTATTACCTGTGAGCAACTAGTTACAGTTTACATTGATGTGACAAACACTGTTACAGAGACTAATGAGGAGGATCTGGATGTTGGATCGCACTCCTTCCAGATCCTAAACTGTCTGGCCCACAAGTCCATAAGACATCTGGCACTTCACAGTATTTACCCTTTCAGACTCATATATAACAGTATGAAGCATCATGAGAAGTGACAAATAAATGATAGAGAGAAGCAGCCTCATGCCAGGTATACAATATGTCCATGTGTTTTGTACAATCAGCATCTTTGCTTCCAACTGCATCTATTCACTACCATTCTCTGCTAGTCAAAGATTTATTTTCCTTTTTCAAAGAGAAACTATGTGTTACTTTCAATAAAACCAGTCTTTGTCATTCCTCCGATGCTAAGAACATGGCCAGAACATACCTCCCAGCATCACTAACGGAAGCCTCTTCCACTGACAACCTTGAGGAAGGCTGGCCTCTCTGTCAATTCAGTCAATGAGAGTTGATTTGAAAACATGAAAGGCTAGTGAGCATTTACAGTGGCAGCACACACCAGTTCTTGGCAGAGAACGCTAGCCACTGCTCTGCAGCATTTTAGAACAATATTAGCCATGTTGTTATGTGTGATCTGAGCCAGCCTTTGTGTGGAGCTGCAGGAGATGGGGGAGAGATACTAAACGAGTATTTTGCATCAGTGTTTACTGTGGAAAAGGACATGGAAGATATAGAATGTAGGGAAATAGAATGTAGGGACATCTTGAAAAATACTCAGAGGAGGAAGTGCTAGTTGTCTTGAAATGCATAAAAGTTGATAAATCGCCAGGACCTGATCAGGTATACCCTAGAACTCTGTGGGAAACTAGGGAAGTGATTGCTGGGCCTCTTACTGTGATATTTGTATAATTGATAGTCACAGGTGTTGTTCCGGAAGACTGGAGGTTGGCTAACATGGTGCCACTGTTTAAGAACGGCGGTAAGGACAAGCCAGTGAACTATAGACCAATGAGCCTGATGTCGGTGATTAGATTAGATTACTTACAGTGTGGAAACAGGTCCTTCGGCCCAACAAGTCCACACCGCCCCGCCGAAGCACAACCCACCCATACCCCTACATTTACCCCTTTACCTAACACTACGGGCAATTTAGCATGGCCAATTCACCTGACCTGCACATCTTTGGACTGTGGGAGGAAACCGGAGCACCCGGAGGAAACCCACGCAGACACGGGGAGAATGTGCAAACTCCACACAGTCAGTCGCCTGAGTCGGGAATTGAACCCAGGTCTCTGGCGCTGTTAGGCAGCAATGCTAACCACTGTGCCACGTGATGGGCAAGTTGTTGGAGGGAATCCTGAGGGACAGGATATACATTTATTTGGAAAGGCAAGAACTGATTTGGGATAGTCAACATGGCTTTGTGCATGGGAAATCATGTCTCACAAACTTGATTGAGGTTTTTGAAGAAGTAACAAAGAGGATTGATGAGAGCAGAACAGTAGATGTGATCTATATGGACTTCAGTAAGCCATTCGACAAGGTTCCCCATGGTTAGATTAATTAGATTATCCATTCTTACTGGTTAGCAAGGTTAGATATCATGCAACACAGGGAGAGCTAGCCATTTGGATACAGAACAGCCTCAAAGAAGACAAGAGGGTGGTGGTGGAGGGTTGTATTTCAGACTAAAGATCTGTGACCAGCGGAGTGCCACAAAGATCGGTGCTGGGTCTACTACTTTTTGCCATTTATATAAATTATTTGGATCTGAACATAAGAGGTACAGTTAGTAAGTTTGCAGATAATACGAAAATTGGAGGTGTGGTGGACAGCAAAGAAGGTTGAAACTTTATTGCTGGAACAGCACAGCAGGTCAGGCAGCATCCAGGGAACAGGAGATTCGACGTTTCGGGCACAGGCCCTTCTTCAGGAATGAGCAGAGAGTGTTCAGCAGGAGCAAGTGGAAAATGAAGTGTTGTTCTTTGAACTTGCGTTAAGGAACACTGCAACAGATCTGGGACAGAAATGTTGGTGTAGGAACACAGTGGTGTGTTGAAGTGGAGGCAGTGGGAAACTCTGGGTCATGTTTTACAGACAGAGTGTAGGTGTTCAGCAAAGCGGTCATCAAATCTGTGTTTCATCTCCCCCGATATACAGGAGACCACATTCTGAGCAGTGAATGAAATAAATGAGTTGAGAGAAGTGCAGGTAAGCTGCTGCTTCACCTGGAAGGTGTGCCTGAGGCCTTGGATACTGAGGTTGGAGGAAGTAAATCGGCAAGTAAGTCACCTTGTGCAAGACCAACCCCTTCCCACAAACGTCACTTCAATATATTACCACCTTTCCTGAGCTGTTAACAGTTCTGATGAAGAATCGCCAGACTCGAAATATTATCTTGCTTTCAAAGAACACAGAACATTACAGCACAGTCCAGGCTCTCTGACCCTCAATGTTGTGCTGACCTGTGAAACCAGCCTGAAGCTGAACTAACCTGCATTGTTGCATTATCATCCATATGTTTATCCAATGGCCATTTAAAAAGACATTAAAGTCGGTGAGTTCGGTGGAGTGGGAGGGGGAGTTGAAATGCAAAGAAGGTTACCTCAAATTACAACAGGATCCGGACCAGATGGGCCAATGGGCTGAGGAGTAGCAGATGGGAGTTTAATTCAGATAAATGCGAGGTGCTGCATTTTGGGAAAGCAAATCTGAGCAGGACTTATACAATTAATTGTAAGGTCCGAGAGAGTGTTCCTGAACAAAGAGACCTTGGAGTGCAGGTTCATAGCTCCTTGAAAGTAGAGTCGCTGGTCAGGTAGGATAGTGAAGAAGGTGTTTGGTATGCTTTCCTTTATTGGTCAGAGTATTGAGTACAGGAGTGGGGAGATCATGTTGCGGCTGTACAGGACATTGGTTAGGGAACTTTTGGGATATTGTATGCAATTCTGGTCTCCTTCCTATCAGAAGGATGTTGTGAAACTTGAAAGGGTTCAGAAAAGATTTACAAGGATGTTGCCAGGGTTGGAGGATTTGAGCTATAGGGAGAGGCTGAATAGGCTGGGGCTGTTTTCCCTGGAGCGTCAGAGGCTGAGGGGTGACCTTAGAGGTTTATAAAATCATGAGAGACATATATAGGGGCATATATAGACAAGGTATTTTTCCTGGTGTGGGGGTGACCAGAACCAGAGGGCGTAGGTTTAGGGTGAGAGGGAAAAGACATAAAAGAGACCTAAGGGGCAACTTTTTCAGCAGAGGGTGTATATGTGTGGAATGGGCTGCCAGAGGAAGTGGTGTAGGCTGGTACAATTGCAACATTTAAAAGGCATCTGGATGGGTATATGAATAGAAAGGGTTTGGAGGGATATGGGCCCGAGTGCTGGCGAGTGGGACTAGATTGGGTTGGCATGGATGAATTGGATCAAAGGTTCTGTTTCCATGCTGAACATCTCTGTGACTCTATGTCTCTGCTCTAAGTAATGCCTGTTAACTTAAAGTGGTCATTGGATGTAGATAAAGGTGAATTGTTCTGGAAAATTAGGAAAATTAATCATTTTAACATCAAGAGATGACGGTTTAAATTTTTCATGAATGTGTAGGAAGTTACAAATGGAAACCAGTGAAATAGTAACCCCGAACAGAACATGTCCAAATATTCCTGTGTAACATGTCTCTTGTGCTGGTTAAGTGAACTGATAAGAAGTGCCGTTATAGAACAGCAATAGTTTGGGTGATTTTGATACTTATACAGCAATCTAGAAGCCATCAGTAGAAATTTCACTACGGCAAGTTATGAACTGAATTCAATAAATCTGCTAATACAATCTAGTAATGGAGATATAAGGGAAGGCAATAATCAAGAACTCAGATGATGCAATTTTTTTTATTCACTGGGGTTGTGGGCATTGCTGGTGGACCAGTATTTGTTGCCCTAGTTCCCTGTAAAAGTATAGTTTTCTAATGTCTAATTGAGAAAGATGAAGCTGAGGCCTAGTCCCCATGACCCCAGTGAGGTTATCAAAGCCAATTAAAGCTGATTGATTTTACACAAACCACAAACATTGTATATGCATGTATAACACCAATCAGAAACTACAGCACAAATTTTAAGGGAGTGAAATTGTTTGATAGCTTTCTTCAAAACTCCACCTGATGTGCCTCACTACTGATAGTGCAAACAAGCAAATTAGAGAGACAGTAAAACACAATAGAGATTTTCTATTAACCAATCCCCCAATTTCCAAAATCGATTTTTGATGCATGAACATTTGTTAATGGGACTCACCGAACATTTTCAGATCCCAAACCAGAGATGAGCTTGTCTGCTGCCACCAATCGCCGTTCCATGATTTCTGCTTCTTCTTGAAGCTGTTGCTTATCTCTCATTGCAGCCTCATACCGATCACTCAGTGCTTGAAGTTCCCTCTGTATAGCTGCCAGCTCTGCCTGGATTTTTTCCAGATCACGTTTGCTTTGATAGTAATTACGTTCTAACCTGGCAACCTATGGAAATAACAGATATATTCAGTCACTTTCATTTCACAACCAACAATTCAACATGGCTGCTGTAAAAAATTACTGTTTGTTAAATGTATAGGAAATAAATGATTGCAGAACACACAACGGCACTATTATTTTTGAAGTAATGCATACCTTTTCTCGTTTGGGTTTGATTTCTCTAGCCACATCACAATAGCCCATGACAGCTTCCACAAACTTCAACATGCCAGCCCCTGCTCTGCTGATGGCCTGCATTTCATCAAATGAGGTGTTCAGATTCTTGAGAAAACCTACAAATGGAAACACTATTCATTAAACAATGACTTGGTTTGGCATCTGAATTATGATATTGCTATGCACATTTGTGTTTTACACTGATTAAATGATAAGATTATATGATAAGTAACATTTATGCTAGACAAATGCCAGCAATGACCATGTCCAACAAAACACAATCTAATAACCTCCCCTTGACATGCAATGGTTTTACATTATTGAATCCCACACTATCAACATCCTGGGGGTACCATTGACCAGAAACTCAATGTGACTTGGCACATAGAGTGACTACAACAGCAGGTCAAAGGCAAGGAATACTGCGGCAAGTAACTCATTTCCTGAATCCCCAAAGCCTGTCCTGTATCTACAAGGCACAAGTTAGGTGTGTGATGAAATATTCTACACTTGCCTGAATGGGTCAGGTCCAACAACAATCAAGAAGTTTGACACTAGTCAGAACAAAGCAACCTGCTTGATTGGCACCATATCCACAAGCATCCATTCTCTCCACCACTGGCAGTCAGCAGCAGCGTGTGTACTATCCATAAGACACACTGCAGAAATACACAATCACTTCTATCTAAGGACAAGGGAAACAGATACATGGGAACGCCACCCCTGCAAGTTCCCCACCGAGCCATTCACTATCCTTGGAAATATATCATTGTCCCTTCAGTGTTACCAGCTGAAAACCTGGAATTCCCTCCCTCAGGACACTGTCAGCCAATCCACAGCAGGTAAATTTCAGCAGTTCAAGAAGGCCGCTCACCACCACCTTCTCAAGGGCAACTAGGGACAATCAATAAAAAATGGTGACCAGCCAGTGATGCCCACTCAACAAGTGAGTAAAAAAGACATATTGGCCCTGAATCAGAATAGATCTTCCATTCCATTTCCATCACTGACAGTGCAGAGGCAAAGTCTGGAGATGACTGTTCTGTAGCCTATCATTTGTCAATGGTTACTATGGGGTTGGAGGAGTATCAGGCTTCCTGGATCACAGCGGGACCCTGCACTATTGTGTTCCATTGAAAGAAGCCACAATAGCCATAGCAGAGTGCCAATGTGGTGGCTATTTTATTAAAACAACATTCAATAGGCCTTATAAGTATTGCAGAGAATATAAACTCTAATTTCATCATGGTAGTTTTGTGAATCAATTCAATAATTTGACAATTAAAAACTAGTACCAGTAAAAAAGGAGAAATGGTGGCAAAGTGTGGGTGTCACAGGGTGGATAATCCAGAGCCACATGGGTTCAGATCCACCAAGTCAACCTGAATTCAATCATTACATTTGGAATGGAAAGCTTTGAAAGTTTTGATAGGGGTGGTCTTGCAGCTTTCATGAATTGTCATAAATTCCCCCTGATTCACTAATGTTCTTTAGGGAAGGAAATCTGCTATACTTAGCTGGTATGGTCTACATGTGACTCCAGACACAAAGCAAGCTGATCAACTCTTAACTGCCCTTCAAAATGGCTGCAGAGTTCAATTCAGGACATACAATAAATGTTGGCCTTGCCAATGATGCCCACATCCCACAAAATAACAATAAAAACAGTAATTGTGAAGTTTTTGAATTGTTAGAGAAGTGTAACTTATTCTTTATGTTCTTTGAGGAAGAAAACCTGCTATTAATATGACTCCAGTTCCACAACAATGACGGTAGCCTTGTAGCTGTGTCAAATCATTAAGGATAAGTAATCATTGATAGCCTTGTCAGTAATATCGACAATTTTTAAAAAGTGAGACCAACAGAGGGGATGGAAATGCAGGTGGGATCATTTTAAATCAAATATTTCTTTTCACCTCAATATTTTTCATGGCTACAAACAAAATCATCAACACCACAGACTTCAGGTGTTGGGGCATACAGGCTATCCCTACTCAACTTGCGCAAATGAGGTGTCTCATGACTAATTTCATATACGTGTAAAGGGTTGCCAGAAGGAGAGATCTGTGCAGCTACCAAAGAATTACAAATTGTGCAATCGAACAAGCAATATTTCACCATCTATTTGTTAAAAAGTTACTAAACCCCACTCCAATCAATAATAGAAACAATTTCACTTCTAGTCATGCATTTACCTTTTACGGTTTTGACTTGATTCTGTCCAATAGCATCACAATCCATTTCCATTAGGACCTTTAAGAAGTTTGCCTCTGACATCATGCCTTTGGCAGATTTCCAGTTAATCTCTTTATATCCTCTCATGACAAGGATACATTCGCAAACAGTTTGTACTTGTCTCGGTGGCTTTGCAAATGACCTTTCCAAATAAAAAACAGAAAAGTTATCAAATGCTGCAACAAAATATTATTAATAAATTCTAATCAGTGGGAGAGCAGTTACCTTATAACTCAAATCTGCCCTTTAATTCTTCACAAATTAACATTATTCTGTAATGAGAAGGCAGTTTTTAAAAATTCATTAGTGGGATGTGGATGTTGCTGGCTGGCCAGCATTTATTGCCCATCCCTAGTTGTCCATGAGAAGATGGTGGTGAGCTGCCTTCTTGAACCACTGCAGTGCAGCTTCTGTATTCCTGATGAAGGGCTTTTGCCCGAAACGTTGATTTTACTGCTCCTCGGATGCTGTCTGAATTGCTGTGCTTTTTCAGCACCACTAACCCAGAATCTGGTTTCCAGCATCTGCAGTCATTGTTTTTACCTAGCTTCAGTAAGTTGACCCACAATGCCCTTAGGGAAGATATTCCAGGATTTTGACCTAGCGACAATGAAGGAATGGTGACATATTCCCAAGTCAGGATAGGCAATAGCTTGGAGGGAAACTTGAAGGTGGTGGCGATCCCATGTACTTGTTGCCCTTGCCCTTCTAGTTGAACGTGGTCGTGTCTGAGGATCTTTGGTGAATTTCTGCAGTGCATCTTATAGACTGTACACACTGCTGCTACTGCTGCGTCGGTGGTGCAGGGAACAGATATTTGCTAATCAAATGGGGTGCTTTGTCCTGACTAGTGTCAAGCTTCTTGAGTGTTGATGGAGCAACATCCATCCAAGCACCAATCAATAATGGAAACAGTTTCACTTGTGGACATGCTTTTGGGGAGTCACGAGGTGAGTTACTTGGTGCAGTATTGCTCGCCTCTGACCTGCTCTTGTAGCCACTGTGTTTATGTGGCGAGTCGAGTTGAGTTTCTGGTTAATGAAAACACCCAGGATGTTGATACTGGGAGATTCAGTGATGGTAACACCACTGAGTGTCAAGGGGTGGTGGTTAGATTGTCTCTTATTAGTGATGGTCTTAGCTTGACATTTGGCACGAATGTTACTTGTCACTTGCCAGCCGAAGTCTGGATATTGTCCAGATCTTGTTGCATTTGAACATGGACAGCTTCAGTATCTGAGGAATCACAAATGGTGCTGAACATTGTGCAGTCATCACTGTCAGCACCCCCATTTCTGATCTAATGATGAAGGGAAGGTCGTTGATGATGCAACTGAAGATGGTTGGGCCAAGGACACCACCCTGAGGAACGGTTGTAGAGATGTCCTGAGAGCAGAGATAAATGACCTCCTAACAACCACGACCATCTTCCTCTATGCCAGGTATGACTCTAACCAGAGAATGTTCCCCCTTCTATCCATTGATTCCAGTTTTCCTAGGGCACCTTGATGGCACACTCAGTTGAATGCAGCCTTGACATTAAGGGCTGTCATTCTCCCCTCCCCTCTGGAATTCAGCTCTTTTCTCCGTGTTTGAACCAAGGCTGTAATGAGGTCAGGAGCTGAGTGACCCTGACAGAACCAAAACTGGGTTATATCATTCAAAGAATGTTTCATTCAAAATAAAGTTCACATCAGTGCCTTGGTTCCCTGTTTGCTGTAGGGGAACTGCCATTTCTCTGATATCATCCTCCATAATTAGCACCAGATACATTCATTATTTATCAGGCACTGCAGATACCTGTCTCCAATTAAGGTCAATAAATTTATCAAATGAGAAAAATATACAAGTGAGGTCTGCTCGAAAATGCGGTTGACTCTTAAACTGCCCTCTGGGCAATAAATGTTGGCCCAGCCAGCAATGCCATTATCCCATGAATGAATAAACAAACATGTTTTGCAATTTTTACTTTCAAATGTTTTCCCCTTTGTGTCCCTTCCTTCTGTCACTGAGGTTACTGTTCACAACTGCTCTCTATTATCAGTTACTCAGTTAATTCTGCAGCTATGCTGCTCGAGTTCCTCTAATCCCATGGGCTACTATTTTGCTTACAGGTTTATTTGTGACACTATCAAATAACCTTTGAACATATAATTATAACCTTATGAAAGTGCATGTACATAACATCAGCCATTTTACATCACCAACTATCTTATTTTAACAAAATTTAACAATTACTTTAACAAAAGTATCGAAAACATTGTTATTGGAATGAAACAGCCTAAGAATATTGATATCACAGACATGAAGGTGGGTGCTAACACCAATTTTATCTTTGCAACAATTTTAATGCAATAAAGCAATGCAAGGCACATCACAAAAGCATTAAAATACAAAGTTTGAGAAAGCCACTTAGATAATAGAGTCAATTATCAAAATATTGCTCAGGGATAGGCTTTTTACCTTTTGGTTTGAGGGGATGTGGATTTTGCTGGCTTTGCATACATTTATTGCCCTTCCCTAGTTGCCCTTGAAGAGGTGGTGGTGACTTGACTTCCTGAACTGCTGCAGTCCACGTGGTGAAGGGACTCCACAGTGCTGTTACAGAGGGAGTTCCAGGATTTTGAAGGAGTAGTGATTTATTTCCAAGTTAGGATCGTACTTGTCTTAGAGGGGAAATTGCAGGTGGTGATGTTCACATACATATGCTACCCCTATTCTTCTAGACAAGACAGACACTGGTTTGGGAAAGTGGTGTTGAAGGAGCATTGGTAAATTTCTGTAGTGAATCTTGTAGGTGGTCCATACTACTACTACTACTGCACATCAGCAGTGGATATAGTGCCAATCAAAAGGGCTGCTTTGTCCTGGATGGTGTCAAGCTTGAGTGTTGTTGGAGATGCACTCAACTCCTGGCTTGTATTGTACAGATGGTGGACTGGATTCAAGGAGTCAGAAGGTGAGCTACTTATTATAGAATTCTTAACCACTTAACCTTCTTACAGCCACTTATTTATATGGTAGATCTAAATCAATTTCTGGTCAACGGTAACCTGCAGGATGTTGTTAATGGAAAATACAGCAAAGATAATGTCTCTGAAAGACAAGGGCTGACACTGAGATTCTCTATTATTGAAGACAGTCACTGGCACTTATGTGACACAAATCCTGCTTGCAAATTATCAGCTAAAGCCTGGATATTGTCCAGAAATTGCTGCAATTGGACATAGACTGCTTCAGTATCTGAGGTGGTGTGAATTGTGCAAGCTCCAGTGAACATTCCATTTCTGACCTTATGACGGAGGGAATGTAATTGATGAAGCAGCTGAAGTTGTTTGAGCCTAGGACACTACCCTGAGGAACTTCTGTAGAGATGTTCTGGAGCTAAGATGACTGATCTCCAACAATGATGACCATCGTTTAGATTCCCTACAGTGTGAAACAATCCATCTGGTCCAACAAGTCCACATGGACCCTCCAAAGAGTAACCCACCCAGATCCATTTTCCTAAACATATTTACCGCTGACCAATACACCTAACACTATGGGCAATTTAGCATGACCAATTCACCTGACCTGCACATCTTTGGACTTTGGAGGAAACCAGAGCACCCGGAGGAAACCCATGCAGACACGAGGAGAATGTGCAAACTCCATACAGATTGTTGCCCAAGGCTAGAATTGAACCTGGGTCCCTGGTGCTGTGAGGCAGCAGTGCTAACCACTGACTCACCGTGCTGCCCTTACTTTTTGCGAGGTATGTTGTCCCCCCTGATTCCCACTGACTCTAGTTTTAATGGGGCTCCTTAATGTCACATTCAGTCAAATACAGCTCAATGTCAAGGGCAGTTACTTCTGCCTCCCCTCTAGAGTTCAGCTCTTTAGTTCATTGTATTGAGGTCAGTAATCGACTGACCTTGGCAGAACCCAAATTGGACATCAGAGTGCAAGTTATTGCTAAGCAAGTGCTGCTTGACAGCATTGTTGATAACAACTTCCATCACTTTGCTTATGATTGAGAGCAGACTAATGTGCTATAAGTGGCTGGGTTGGATTCGTACTGCTTTTTGTAAACAGGAAATACCTGGGCAATTTTCTACATTTTCAGGTCAATGCCATTGTCGTACTGCTAGAGGTGCAGCTAATACTAGATCTGTGGTCTTCAACATTTTGTTGGGATGTTGTCTGGGTCAACTGCAGTATCATATGCCTTCAGATTTTTACTAATAGATAGTGATTCAAACTGGTTGGAAAGACTGGTATCTGAGATGATGGGGACCTCAGGAGATCTTTGAGGAGGCAAGACAAATAAGGATGTGGAAGGGTTGGGGAGCTTCGGAACTAGGC
Source organism: Chiloscyllium plagiosum (assembly GCF_004010195.1). Lineage (NCBI taxonomy): Eukaryota > Metazoa > Chordata > Chondrichthyes > Orectolobiformes > Hemiscylliidae > Chiloscyllium > Chiloscyllium plagiosum. The sequence goes on along the minus strand of NC_057734.1, from coordinate 185,719 downwards.
AGCTAAAGACACAAATCACAAATGACAATGCAATTAATATTGAGGGTGTGCATGAGGTCATCATACAGGAACATAAATTACTCAGATGATTGAAGAGCTGGAGGAGAGAACAGAGAAAGAGAGAAGCAAGACCGCAGAGGGAGTTGAAGATACAATCAGAAATTTAAAATCAGAGAAGCTGATTGTTCAGGATTACCTGATCTCAGTGACATCAGACTTATCCAAACTCTGCAATGCTACTCTGGCAGCCTCCAAAGCAGGCAAAGCTTCAGCCAAGGAATTTTCTGCATCCTGCTTTTCCACTGCTATCACCTTATTCTGTTCCTCTATCTCAAAAGCTTTCTCTTCTGCAAGCTGCTTCTTCTCCTCAGCTGAAAAAATTATGTAGAAGGAGTTGTAAATCTGCATTTATTTACACATTGTACTGGATTTAGTGCAATTTTAAAGCTGGCTTGAACATCACTAAGTCATTCCAAAGGTGATTCACTAATCTTCTACAACTGCTGGCAGCAAATGCACAAGTGAAACAGATACATCGAGTCCTGATTTAAATCAGCCACGACTATTAGTGATGATATAGAGTTGCATAGCCTCCTCCTGTCACTAATTAAGACTAAAACATGGCAACTGCTCACTTCAAGAAATTCCAGATAAATCAGAACAGAAACTGATGCGGTTCCCCTAGTCACCTTCTACAGGTTTAGCCTCAGTGTGTGAATGCATGTCCGTGTGTATGTGTGCATGTGTACATGTGTATGTACAAGTGTGTGTGACTGTGATTGTGTCGGGTATGCTTGTTCCCTGCTACTCCATGCAAGTTGGGTGCCATTCCTGCCATTTCAGAACTGGACTGAACTATTGAGAGGAATTTCTAGGCCACTGTGATTAAAATAAAAGCAAATTCTGAAATATGTATCTCTTTGTACTGATGAATAGTGTTAGCATTACCTGTGGGTCTTGAAGGTACAAACAGTTAATAATTCACAATGTATCCAATATCTTCCAACTCAGCTGGCCTTACCAACAGCAGTGTTGATGGAAATTTCTGCCAATAGAGCTTCACAGGCTTCTGTTTTCTCTGCCAATATAATCTTTTGTTCTGCAAGTTTCAAGTTTAACTCTGCTAACTGAATACTGGCTTCCTTTAACTTATCCAAACCTCCCTCCAAACGCTTACATTGAGCTGTGGGGAGACAGAAAAATGGAGAGTGAATTTTAATTGGTTGGTGTTAACCATTCATAGTCAGATCTTCCATCATTGGCAGATTCAGAAACAGGAACAGACATAATTTAAAAATTACATTCCAGGAAGTGTCTCAACTCCTGATGGTTTCAGGACTTAGAACATAGAACATAGAAAAATACAATGCAGTACAGGCCCTTTGGCCCTCGATGTTGCGCCGATCCAAGCCCACCTAACCTACACTAGCCCACTATCCTCCATATGCCTATCCAATGCCCGTTTAAATGCCCATAAAGAGGGAGAGTCCACCACTGCTACTGGCAAGGCATTCCATGAACTCACGACTCGCTGAGTAAAGAATCTACCCCTAACATCTGTCCTATACCTACCACCCCTTAATTTAAAACTTGTTTCTGTTTTCAAAAGGAGGGCAGGAGGTGAGAAGTTGGAATCAGTAAGAGCCTTGAGGAACTTATTAATGCGTGGGGAAAACAAGATTGCAATCTTCAACCGTGAATTCAGCAAACCCGAAAAGTCTGATGCATGTTCGTGCACAGCTGGTAGATTCAAAACTGGGAAAAGTGAACATTCAAAGTTTGGGAGAAGATTTGTAGCTCAGGTGCTCGTTGTTGTGGTTCTGTTCGCTGAGCTGGGAATTTGTGTTGCAGACGTTTCGTCCCCTGTCTAGGTGACATCCTCAGTGCTTGGGAGCCTCCTGTGAAGCGCTTCTGTGATGTTTCCTCCGGCATTTATAGTGATTTGTACCTGCCGCTTCCGGTTGTCAGCTTCAGCTGTCCGCTGCAGTGGCCGGTATATTGGGTCCAGGTCGATGTGCTTATTGATTGAATCTGTGGATGAGTGCCATGCCTCTAGGAATTCCCTGGCTGTTCTCTGTTTGGCTTGACCTATAATAGTAGTGTTGTCGAACTCATGTTGCTTGTCATCTGAGTGTGTGGCTACTAAGGATAGCTGGTCATGTCATTTCGTGGCTAGTTGGTGTTCATGGATGCGGACCGTTAGCTGTCTTCCTGTTTGTCCTATGTAGTGTTTTGTGCAGTCCTTGCCTCACGACTGTGCCTCACAGCACACTTCACATTCAACAACCAAATATATGAACAAATCAACGGCACACCCATGGGCTAACCCATCTCTGGACTCATAGCAGAAGCGGTAATGCAAAGATTAGAACAAACAGTCTTACCGCAAATTCAACCCAAACTCTGGGTCAGATATGTAGATGATACCTTTGTAATCATTAAAAACACAGAAATAGAGAACACACACCGGATCATCAACGCCACACTCACAGGAATCCGATTCACTTGAGAGGAAGAAAAGGACAACCAATTCCCATTCCTAGACGTGATGGTACAGAAAACACCGAATGGAGATTTCACCACAAAGGTACACAGGAAAGCCACACACACACAGACTAACTCCTAAACTACGAAAGCAACCACCCCAACACACACAAAAGAAGTTGCATCAAGACACTGTTCAAAAGCACCACAACACACTGCAGCACACCAGAACTGCAAAAAGAGGAAGAAGAACACCTATGCAATGTATTCGCCAAAAACGGATACCCCCGCAATTTCATCAACAGATGCCTAAGGGAAAGACAATGGAATGAGGACATGCTACAACCCAAAGGACTAGCCACACTACCATATATCAAAAACATTTTTGAACTGACAGCCAGACCAATGCGACCACTAGGACTCATAACAGCACACAAACCAACAGCCACCCTCAGACAACAACTCACGAGGACGAAGGACCCGATATCCAGCATGAGCAAAACCAATGTAGTGTACAAAATCCCATGCAAGGACTGCACAAAACACTACATAGGACAAACAGGAAGACAGCTAACGGTCCGCATCCATGAACACCAACTAGCCACGAAACAACATGAACCAGCCATCCTTAGTAGCCACACACTCAGATGACAAGCAACATGAATTCGACTGGGACAACACTACTATTATAGGACAAGCCAAACAGAGAACAGCCAGGGAATTCCTAGAGGCATGGCACTCATCCACGGATTCAATCAATAAGTACATCGACCTGGACCCAATATACCGGCCACTGCAGCGGACAGCTGGAACTGACAACCGGAAGCGGCAGATACAAATCACTATAAATGCAGGAGGAAACATCACAGAAGCGCTTCACAGGAGGCTCCCAAGCACTGAGGATGTCACCTAGACAGGGGACGAAACGTCTGCAACACAAATTCCCAACTCGGCGAACAGAACCACAACAAAAGTGAACATTTTTGATATTTTGATGAGAAAAGTTTTGGAACTATGGGCATCTGGATTCAGATTAGAACACATTAGCTCTTATTTGGCTGTTCAGTCACTTTTGTGACTTCTGGCTTTCCAAGTTGCTGCAGACTGCCTTTATTAAATCAGCAGCAGCACATCCCCATTGTGGCTGCGGTCAGCCTTTGCCACTCGTGCTCTGTAGACATCTCCCACCTCCCTGAGAGCTTGGTTCCAGTAGAAAATGCTCCTGAGTGACACAGTTGGCACATAGGGTTAGGATCATGTGGAGAGGACACAGGTGGTTGTAGACAGATATCAGTAAGTTAAATGAGTGAGCAAAATATCTGATAGATGGAGTACAATACTGGAAAATGGAAGTTATTCACTTTGGCAGGAAGAATGTAAAATCTGAGTATCATCTAAATGGAAAATGACAGCAGAAATCTGGGGTGCAAAGAGATCTAAGTGTTCTAGCGCATGAGCCACTAAAAGTTAGCATGCAAGTACAACATGTATTCAAAAAGACAAATGGAATGTTATCCTTTATTACAACAGGAATTGAACATAAACAGTCATAGAGGTCATTGATGAGACCACATCAGGTGTACAGTGTGGTCTCCTTACTTAAGCAAGAATATAAACAAGGTGGAGGCAGTTCACAGAAGGTTTGCTGAATTGATAACCTAGAATGAGTGAGTGGTTTTACAAGGAAAAGCTGAATAGACTGGGCTTATTTCCACTTGATTTTATATGAATGAGGGATAACTTGATTGAAATATCGGAGGTCCTGAACATGGATCTACCTACAACACATGGTTCTGCAGGGGTCCATGAACACAGCTCACCACTACCTTCTCAAGAGCAACTAATGCAATAAATACTGGCCCCAGTAAATGGCACTCACATCCCATGAACACATTTTTAAAAATTAATCTCCATCTATTTGCCCACTCCATCAACCAGTCAATATCCTTTTGAATTTCTACACTGTCCTCTTATAGTTTATAATGCTTCCAAATTTCATATCACAGAACAATACAGGCCATTCAGCCCATCAAGTCTGCACATGTAAAGTTACACCAAATATTTAGTCAAGTTCTATCTTCTAGCACTATGTGCACAGCCTTGAATGTTGTGACATTTCTAGTGCTCATCCAAGTACTTCTTAAAGGTTGTTAGGTTACTTGCCTCAACTACCCTCCCAGGCAGGGCATTCCAGACACCCAAGATCCTCTGTTTCTCTGAGCTTTTAGTATCCTGTCATTTACTGAGTACTCCTTCCAAAATGCAACACCTCACACATTCCAGCGTTAAGCACAAACATGGAAATTGTTCCTTGCATACTAAAGTCTAGATAACATGTATCAAAAACGCAACAGACCCATCACCAACTCCTGGAGAACTCAGCTACAAACCTTCCTTAAAACTCACATCATTGATTACCTTTTGGTCACCGCTGCACATCTCTCTCCCATCACCACCACACCCCTCCCCAATTTCTGATCCAGCATCTCTTTTTGTCTGTGAAGCATT
>NC_057734.1:161582-180227 GCF_004010195.1 Chiloscyllium plagiosum | reverse complement strand
GAGGTTGGCTAACTTGGTGCCACTGTTTAAGAAAAGTGGTAAGGACAAGCCTATAGACCAATGATCCTAACATCGATGATGGGCACGTTGTTGGAGGGAATCCTGAGGGACAGGATGTACATGTATTTGGAAAGGCAAGGACTGATTAGGGATAATCATCATGGCTTTATGCATAGGAAATCATGTCTCACAAACTTGATTGAGTTTTTTGAAGAAATAACAAAGAGGATTAGATTAGATTAGATTAGATTAGATTAGATTACTTAGTGTGGAAACAGGCCCTTTGGCCCAACAAGTCCACACCGACCCGCGAAGCGCAACCCACCCATACCCCTACATTTATCCCTTTACCTAACACTACGGGCAATTTAGCATGGTCAATTCACCTGACCTGCACATCTTTGGACTGTGGGAGGAAACCGGAGCACCCGGAGGAAACCCACGCAGACACAGGGAGAACGTGCAAACTCCACACAGTCAGTCGCCTGAGTCGGGAATTGATTAATGAGGGCAGAATGGTGGAGGCGATCTATATGGACTTCAGTAAGGCATTTGACAAGGTTCCTCAAGGGAAGCAAGGTTAGATCACATGGACTACAGGGAGAACTAACCATTTGGATACAGAACTGGCTCAAAGGTAGAAGACAGAGGGAGGTGGTGGAGGGTTGTTTCCAGACTGGAGGCCTGTAACCAGTGGAGTGCCACAAGGATCAGTGCTGGGCCCTCTACTTTATATAAATGATTTGGATGTGAGCATAAGAGGTATGGTTAGTACATTTGTAGATGACACCAAAATTGGAGGTGTAGTGGACAGAAAAGAAGGTTATCTCAGATTACACAGGATCTTGACCAGATGGGCCAGTAGGCTGAGAAGTGGCAGATGGAGTTTAACTTAGATAAATGTGAGGTGCTGCATTTTGGGAAAGCAAATCTTAGGAGGACTTATACACTTAATGGTAAGGTCCTAGGGAGTGTTGCTGAACAAAGAAACCTTGGAGTGCAGGTTCGTAGCTCTTTGAAAGTGGAGTCGCAGGTAGATAGGATAGTGAAGAAGGCATGTGGTATGCTTTCCTTTATTGCTCAGAGTATTGAGTACAGGAGTTGGGAGGTCATGTGTGGCTGTACAGGACATTGGTTAGGCCACTGTTGGAATATTGCATGCAATTCTGGTCTCCTTCCTATCGGAAAGATGTTGTGAAACTTGAAAGGGTTCAGAAAAGATTTACAAGAATATAGCCAGGGTTGGAGGATTTGAACTATAGGGAGAGGTTGAATAGGCTGGGGCTGTTTTTCCTGGAGCGTCGGAGGCTGAGGGGTGACCTTATATAGGTTTACAAAATCATGAGGGATATGAATAGACAAAGCCTTTTCCTTTGGGTTGGGGGAGTCCAGAACTAGAGGGCATAGGTTTAGGATGAGAGGAGAAAGATATAAAAGAGACCTAAGGGGCAACTTTTTCATGCAGAGTGTAGTGCGTGTATGGAATGAGCTGCCAGAAGAAGTGATAGAGGCTGGTACAATTGCAATATTTAAAAGGCATCTGGATGGGTATATGAATAGGAAGGGTTTGGAGGGATATGGGCCAGGTGCTGGCAGGTGGGACTAGATTGGGTTGGGATACCTGGTCGGCATGGACGAGTTGGACCGAAGGGTCTGTTTCTGTGCTGTACATCTCTATGACTCTATGACAATTAAACAAATGTTCGTATTTTGCAAACAAATTTAGAGTTAAGAGTAAATGTTGGCACAAATCAATTATTACAGAGCGGACGGGCTATATAAGCCCACTGTGACTGCACCAGTTCTCTGAGCATTTTCTCTTAGCGCCAATCTCTTGTCTTTCTCTCACAATCTTGTAAGTTGTTTCTATTAAAATAAACATCCAATACCTTGTTGAATGCCTCAGTTGTACCTGCCTCCACCACACCTCCATGCAATGCATTCCAAATCTGGACCATTTGGTGTGCGAAAATGGTTTTTCTTACCTTGCATTTGCCTCTTTTGCAAAGCACTTTAAACTTTTACTCATGGTTCTTCATCTTTATGAGTGGGAACAGTTTCTCTCCACCTATTTTGTCCAGATGCCTCATAATTTGGAAGCTTTCAATCAAATTTTTTTGACCAATTTATTTAAAATTAATTAATTGTTTTCTTTATGACCAAATTTCCTCAAACATCTAGTCTGAGTATTCCTTCTTTCATCAAAAGGTAATCCCCTACCCAAAATAAATTGATCCTTCTCATCCAGTAATCTGGCATATGTATGGATGAAGTCCAGGTAGTTTTTTGGAGTGACATAATTGCTGCGCCTTAGCTTCTGCAAGAATAGCAGGCTGTACTTTTCGACAGACCCATGCACCATAACTACATGGTCTATCACATTCTCAAATTGATCACTAGGAATCATTGGATTCTTTCCTGCAAAGAAAAATAACAAGTAAACGATCATTAGTATGTATCCAACCTTTATAGTTACTTCACTCTCAACAGCACAACTAGCATTGCAAAGGATAGCAATGTAAAATGCTCTTGTATGAATCTGTGGCTTTAAGAACTTGTAATTATTTAGCTAACTTGGCACAAACAAGATGAGATCATTAATAAATATCATATTGACTTGACCAATGTATGATTTATGTATAAGAAACAGTGAGTCAGGGTTTCAATTGCTGGTGGTGCAGGCACAGCTATGGCCATGATTTAACAGCCTCTTTCCCACAGGGTGGAACTGCACCCTGCCACCTGAAAGCTTTTGCAATTTTTAAAAGGCCGGTGGGGGATGGGGGAGGTTATAGAAAAGCCACTTGCTGCCAATTATCATCTCCTTTAACATATTAATGAAATTTTAAGGGGATGTTTGGAATAGAGTAGGATTTTCAAACCCTGCTCCAAATAATGTTGAGCAATTTGATGCATGACAGTAGAGTAAAATAAAATTTGTTTCTGTTCTGAACTAAGTTGGAGGTGCTATCTCTTTATGCCAGCTTGTCAGGTGGCTTGGAGGGGTGGAACCTGGGACTGTTATTAAGTGTTGCTGTTCAGATTTACCATTTGTCTCCCTGGTTCCAAAGGAAGAACCAACATATCAGTTTTTATCTATGTATTTTGGTGACATTTGAAGAGCCAATTAGGTATACATTTAGTATTGTACCTCAATCTGGTGTCCATGACATGCTCGTTTACCCTCCAAGCCCTTTCCTGAACATGCTGTTCTCCATGGAAAGGCACCATCAGCTGCAGAATTGCTATTGTCTGCTTTTGAGGCTGTGCCAGACAGGTAGCTCCTGTCTTCTGGAGATGCTCAGCATTTATAACGAACTGCTAAATTCATCTACCACCTGGTCAGTCCATTTAAATTTAAAAATAGTGTTCTGAGAGTAACATGAGGTTGGGACCTAGAATTCATCAGGGAATGGTTTTAACTGCTTTAAAAATCCATTCTGGTGTATATTGTTCAATCGATTAGCAAAGTGTTCCATTCTCACCTAGGAATGACTGTGCAACTGCAAGCAGAGCCTGAGGAGGCCAAGGTAAAAACCAGTCGATCCCAGTGTTGTTCACCAAACCTGGGACAAAGAAATCTCTTTCAATTAAAAGAACTGCACATTTGATTTATAGAATAATGTAAGTGGCTCAGACAGGCTGTGGGAACATGTGAATATCAAAGATCAATCTTGACGATCGTAAACTGAATATTGTGCTGTTAAAATTGAGACATTCAATAAATATGAAATCAAATGGCAATAGGATATCTAGATGCAAACAGAAGTAATCACAATGCTTTCTACATGTATATCAGGAATAAAAGAATGAGTAGAGCAAGATTAGGGCCAATCAAAGATAGTAGTGCAAAGTTGTGTGTGGAATCTGAGAACATAGGGGAAGCGCTTAATGAATACTTTTCGTCAGTATTCACATTGGAAAAGAGCAATGTTAGTGAGAATACGGGTGTGGGATATAGGTAAAGTAGTGTTACTTCTGCAATCATAATTACTTATGCAAAGTAAATGAACTCACACCAGTGTATAATTGTTTCAGCCAAGAGCTGAGTCAACAAGAATGAAAATTATGTGAAGGAAATACATAATTGTTTTTGTATTAGCTAAAATGTGCATGCAAGAATGAAGTGTGCCTGCAAACAATGGTAGATGTTACAGACAAATAGATAAGGTGCTGTGAGGGGAGGGGGTTAAGCTAGATATGCCTATACAAACAGTAGTTATAAGCATCTGTTTCCCGCTTCTGCAAAAACAAGAACAAACCACAATCAAGGAGTCATGAGGTCATAACAAATAAGGGAAACGGATGGTAGTAAAGGAGGATATACCTAACAATGGACCACAGAGGGAGGTGGTCAAACGGCCTTGTGAGGCCAGAAATAAGCATTTTGTCACAGACAGGGCCGGATAAGACAAGAGATAAACAAGAGTAATGGGCACTGGTCTTAGAGAATGGGAGATGTAAACAGGGGAGAAGCAATGGGAGGAGAGAAGGGAAACAAATTACATAAATATTGTGTACTAGTTGAATTCAGTGTGTGTGTGCACGACTGCCTTTGTACACAGTAGACACCACACCTCTCTTGCAAGAGCAAAATAAATGACACTACTGATCCAGATCTTGTCTCGGACTGAAATTATTGAAGTGAGTGGGCTTCGTTTCTCACAACGGAGATACAAGCTACAAGATTAGATGGGATTGAGGTTGACAAAGGGGAGGTTTTAGCAATTTTGGAAGATATGAAAATAGATAAGACCCTGGGGCCAGATGGGATTTATCCTTGGATTCTCTGGGAAGCTAGTGAGGAGATTGCAGAGCCTTTGGCTTCAATCTTTATGTCATCATTGTCGACAGAAGACTGGAGGATAGCAAATGTTGTTTCCTTGTTAAGAAGGGGAGTTGCACAAACCTGGTAATTATAGGCCAGTGAGCCTTACCTAGGTTGTGGGTAAGGTGTTGGAAAAGGTTATAAGAGATAGGACTTATAATCATCTGGAGAGGGATAATTTAATTAGGGATAATCAACATGGTTTTGTGAAGTGTGGGTCATGCCTAACTAACCTTATTGAGGTCTTCAAGAAGTGACAAAACAGGTGGATGAAGGTAAGGTAGTTGATGTGGTGTTTATGGACTTCAGTAATGCATTTGATAAGGTTCCACATGGTAGGCTATTGCACAAAATAGAGTTTCAGGAGATTTAGTGGTTTGGATCAGAAATTGGCTAGCTGAAATTAGACAGAGGGTGTTGGTTGATGGGAAATGTTCATCTTGGAGCTCAGTTACTAGTGGTGTGCCGCAAGGATCTCTTTTGGGGCCACTGTCGTTTGTCACTTTTACAAATGATCTGGATGTGGGCATAGAAGGAATGGGTTAGTAAATTTGCAGAGTTATGGATAGTGCTGAAGGATCTTGTGGGTTACAGAGGGATATAGATAAGATGCAGAGCTGGGCTGAAAAGTGGTAAAAGTGTGAGGCAGTTCACTTTGGAAGAAGTAACATGAATGCAGAGTATTGGGCTAATGGTAAAATTCTTGGCAGTATAGATGAACAGAGAGATCTCAGTGTTCAGGTGCATAAATCTCTGAAATTTCTGAAAATTCCACCCGGGTTGATAGGGTTGTTAAGAAGCCAGATGGTATGTTGGCGTTTATTGGTAGGGGGATTGCATTTCGGAGCCACACGGTCATGCTTAAGCTGTACAAGACACTGGTACGGCCAAACTTAGAGTATGCATCCAGTTCTGGTCGCCGCATTATAGGACGGACGTGGAAACTTTGGAAAGGGTTCAGAGGAGATTTACTAGGATGTCGCCTGGTATGGAAGGAAGGTCTGACAAGGAAAGGTTGAGGGAACTGAGGTTGTTTTCATTGGAAAGAAGAAGGTTGAGAGGTGACTTAATCAAGACATATAAGATAATCGGAGGGTTAGGTAGAGTGAACAGTGAGAAGCTTTTTCCTCAGATGGTGAAGACTAACATGAGGAACATAGCTTTAAATTGAGGAGTGTTAGATTTAAGACAGATATCAGGGGTAGTTTCTTTACTCAGAGGGTAGTAGGGGTGTGGAACTGCCTGCCTGCAACAGTAGTAGACTCGCCGATGTTAAGGGCACTTAAATGGGCATTGGACATACATATGGGTAATAATGGAACAGTGTAGGTTAAATGGGCATCAGATTAATTTTGCATGTTGGCGCAACATCGAGGGCCGAATGGCCTGTACTGCGCTGTAACGTTCTATGTTCTAAGCCTAAAGAAACAGTCTGGAAATCAAACTTTCATACTTTTGAAAAATCATTGTTAGCTGTTTTTCTAAATTTGTTCTTGGAAATTGGAAGTTGGGCACTCATATTTATTTGGTCTTTTTGAAGTTCTGTACTCAAAGATACTTCAAAGGATAGGGAAGATGCTCGTGGGGGACCGTGGTCACATAAAGACTCAGTTTGGGTATGGATAGCAGGTTTGCTTCACTGAAGAAGATTAATTAACCAGCTGAGTTTTTTAATTTCGCAGTCAGATTTCCTTATTTCCAGATTTAATGAAAAAAGTAAATTCAAATTCTCAAAATACCATGATGTCATGCAAACTGAAGCTTTCTAGATATTCTTAGCCTTCATTCCTTCAATAATATAGCCTCTATGTTACCATGTTCTTTTGTTTTAAAGTTAGTGGATTATTCAAAGTTCTATAAGATTTTGGGCTTTGGAGACAGGCCTTTGTCTCCAGCCACGTGTTGCCTCTATTCAGAAAGGTTCACCACATCTTGTGCCACTCCATCCTAGTAGTCAGGCTTTTCTCAGACGATAAAGGGTCCTGGGGTGGAAATCGTGCCTGTCAAGAACTGTTGGCCAATCAGAGGCTGGTAATTCATTAGTATCCAGCAGGGAGTCACCCAGGACAGTGGGAGTTAATGTGTGTGCTTTGGGGAAGGGGAAGGTGAACTGTATTTGAGTGGGTGGAGGGGTGCAGTTGTGAATAATGACAGATAGGGGATTACAGGGAAGAGGGTCACCAGAAACTGGTAAATGGACCTTCATGTTCCTGTTACTGGTTGCTTCAATCAGACACTAAGTGCCCTTGAGCATGGGAACTCTTCTGGCCATCTCCCTGCATCAGCCCACTGACTGTGCCAGGATTAGCTCAGTGTGCTCCCTGTCTGGTGAACTCCTTCTCTTGGGCCTGGGGTTAATACTAGCAGTACCAGAATGAGGATGCTGTCCATTCAGCTTCAATTTAAAGGGCTCATTTGGTTGTGGCTGAGACTGCTGTTGACAGAGTGGGGTCTGCACCCTCCTGTCTGATTAATTACCCCATCACACACTCACCTACACTTGCCCCCACCCTCACAATCTTTCTCCCCTCCATTCTCTCTCCTCCCATCACATTCTCTCCACACCCACATTTGCCTTGTCGTCGCTCCCTCACTAACACTCTCCTCACCCACTCCTCCCTTGCCCACGCTCTTCCCACCCTCAGTCTCCCCGCCCTCACTCCCCCCCCCCCTCACCCTCAGTGTCCTCACCCATACTCCCACAGTGACCACACCAATGCTAATCATATTTTTTGAATGGCGCAACATGCAGTATTGAAATAATTATATAGTTCATCTTGTTACTTCCTCTGAAATAAAGTCCGTCATTTAAAGAATGTCACACCAGCCCTTTTGATTGCAGGTTAATCACCATGTCTAACTTTAGTTGATGTCAATACCAAAGCTGATCTTGAAATACGTATTACAATACTGTAAAGTCCTGACCAAACAATCAAACAAGTTTCACAGACCTGGAAAGTTTCTGCATCGTGTCCTGAGTGTTTCACCAACGGGTGACATACCCATTACAATGTGCAGGTTATTGGCACTCTTATTAACAAAATATTGCCAGATACTCTCTTTTGCTGGACTAGCACCAGCTTTCATAGCTTCATCTCTTATCTGTCCTAAAATGGGCTCCTTCTCCTCATCTGGAAAAAGTGCTGGGACAATTCCTGAAAAATAACATTTAAAAAAATAAATCCCATTACTTTGTTTTCATGCTATAACCTCTATTACATCTGAGGAAAGTTCAATAAACACACACTCTCCTGCACCAGTGCTACATCACACTGTTAGGACAGGTTAGCTTTCTCCCCTATTACACAAAAGGATTTCAATTCCCAAGTGTCAAACAAACATCCTAACAGCTATCCACCAAGCCAGTGACACATATTAAAATGCTGCATTGCTCTATTATTGATTGAATAATCAAAGAATTTGGATTGCTTTGGTTTTCCTGATGGTGCAAACCACGAACAGGATCATGAGAGAGGTTAAAGTTATCATCCCCTCTATTTATTTTCCTGTCACTGAAAAACCAATATATTTAGCTGGACTTTCCGTGATAACAATGAAGCATTAATTAGATAAGTCTAACTGGGGCAACTACTCAAATGAAGAGTTAAAGATATAGAAAATTTATAAAGGGTTATACTGAATTTAAAAACATCAAAACTAGTTGAACAAGGCCATTATTGCTGGAAACAGAGACATGCTGTCGAAGTTTTTCATCTTACACTCATCAGGACAGATGCAAGAATGCCAAATTGCAAAAGGAACAACAATTTATACTGCATGAGAAAAAGGCTGCTGATTGATTAGAAGTCAACTTTGATTAGTTGAGGCAGGGCCATGGTGAATGCAGCAGTAAATGGATGGCTGCCAGGCCTTTGCTTGATTCAGAAAAAAAGCACAATGTCTGATCATGTCTTTTCTGTTTTCGAGACTGCATAAATATAAGTAGCATCCAACAAGCAACAAGCCAAACTGATCATTTTAATTTGGTCATTAGTGTAATTCATAGTATATTACAACATTGTTGAGTAAGTACATTTTATTACACTGGATGGATAATGGATATTATTGTTATTCTTTAATCAAGATGTTGTGACACAAATCTGGGACTTGAACCCAGAACTCCTGAATCAAAGGTAGGGATATTATCACTGTAGCACACAGCCCCTGATTATATGGGACATTATAGGCAAAGTCTTATACAGAGGAATTTCGATTATCTGGCATTTGATTATCTGAATTTTGGAATATCCAAACAAGATCACAAGGTCCCGATGCGTGGCTAAAGTATGTTATTCAGCATTTGATTATCCAGTATTCGATTAACTGAACAAGAACGAAATACTCCCCACCTGTGGCCTTTGGATAATCGAGGTACCTCTGTAATGTTGTAAACAATGTGGTTCTGGCGAAAAATTTGGCAAAATCCCACTAAACAGATGCCGAGACCTATTTCTGCTTGTCGAGGTGAGTTTCTCCCTGGGCAGTGACAAGTTACAACCTGTTCTCCTATAACGTGATAGTTACATTCTTGTGCCACCTTGTATTATAGAAAGTCGCGCAATATAAATAAAGGTGCCTATGGGAAGAACAGGGGTTGGAGCGAATGTCCAAAAATATCAGTAAAAATCGAAACAAAAATAGTAGTTCGCCTAACTCAAACAATAGCACAGTCTAAATAAATGTTAAAATCATATATTTTAATGAAATAATACATTAAATTTAACACTTTAAGGGTTTCTGAGTTTACTGAGGTACAGCACTGTAATAAGACAGAGACTGAGGGTCATCATCAGTATCATCATTACTTTCGGGTGCAGTTCTGGGTGCAGGCTTATGACAAAAGAAGTGGATGCCTGTAGTTCATTGTCCTCAGGCTGTTTCTTGAGGGTTGGGTTAAAAAAGGCATCTAGTTTTTCTGCTTTGCTATCTTTCTTCTTTCATGAAGAAGCTGTTTCTAGGCTGCCAGATAAGACTTCATGCCACAAACTGCTATCCTGCTTATTTCCACATTGTAGTCATCGTCTTCTAAGAGCTGCAACTGCTTCTCAACTTCCCTCAGATAGAAGACAAACCAGAAGTGGAAAGTTCTCGTAATGCTGCATCCTGGACTTCATCGTATTGATCTCGAGCTTTGATTTCCCCCACAGGAACAAGTTGTTGTAGATCAGTCTCTACATCTTCAAATCCAAGTTGCTTTGCAGGGGCAACATAATATTCTTTGATTGCTGGAAGCTCCTCTAACAATTCAATGCCTTTAAAATCATGAAGAAAATCTGGGAAAGTTTCTGCCAAACTGCATGCAAACAGTCCTTAATGACATCACCCCAGGCCTCTATAATGATGTCAGTAGCACTCTTTAAGCTCCTCCAAAATTGAAGAATACTGTCCTCATTATCCCCTCAGTAGCTGCAATCAGCTTCCTGATGTGTGCCTTAAATAATAAGCTTTAAAAGCTGCTATTGCACTCTGGTTCATGGGTTGAATGAGAGAGGTTGTGTTCAGTGGTAGAAATAGCACTTTGATGCTTTCAGAAAGCTCACCAATGGTGGGAGGACTTTTTGGTGCATTGTCCAAAATGAGGCGAATCTTGAAATCCAAATCTTTTCTCCTGCAATAATTTCTAAGAACATCCTCAAAAACATCAACAATAAGGTCAGAAAAAATTTGCCCTGTCATCCAACCTCTTTTGCTTGACCTGAAGTAGACACCTAGAGTGGACTTAAGGTAACTAGGGGTGGAATCAGTAATAACCAACAGGAGTTCGCGTTTTTAAAAAAATCATTCCCCAATTCACCAATTGTGTTACAGCCAAATCACGTTGATTTGGAAACTTGGGTTATAGGAGAATGACCTGTACTTATTTAGGGGATTGTTGCTTGTTAATTACCTTATTAATTGTACATCTCACCTCATTAATATGCAGTTTCCCATCCTATCATCTGCCAAGAGCTGACTAGACACCGAGAATTCTTGATATGGAAGTCAGAGCAGGTAGGTGGTGACTTCAGCTCAGTGTTGGCTATTAGGAGTGTCTATATTACTCAGCACCAAACAGCGTCTCAGGGCGTGATCCACAGGCAGCAGCCACAAACACCCAGCCAATTCCTCAGGATCCTCGTATCATATCTCTCATTCAATTGCAACATGTTTAGGAAGCATAGCCCTGCATTACAAGGTACAGCAGCATCTAGCATTAGACACTTTGCTCACAATCACAGGCACCCAGCTTACAGGCTGCACCTCAGGGATGTTCGCTTATTCTCTTAGTGTTTCCTATTTAGTGCTTAGCTGCATTTTCAAAGCAGCCTTGCCTTGTCAATTAATGCAGTCACACTACCAGGCAGCTTGCACTGCTGGTCAGCAATCCTCAACTTGGGAGGCACACATCTTGCTACGAGGTAAAAACAATGACTGCAGATGCTGGAAACCAGATTCTGGATCAGTGGTGCTGGAAGAGCACAGCAATTCAGGCAGCATCCGAGGAGCTTCGAAATCGACGTTTCGGGCAAAAGCCCTTCATCAGGAATAAAGGCAGAGAGCCTGAAGCGTGGAGAGATAAGCTAGAGGAGGGTGGGGGTGGGGAGAGAGTAGCATAGAGTACAATAGGTCAGTGGGGGAGGAGATGAAGGTGATAGGTCAGGGAGGAGAGGGTGGAGTGGATAGGTGGAAGAGCTTCAGGGCAGAGGAAATGACCTGGGAGTTGCAGTGGGAGAGAGACTCCCTGAGATTCTTGTAGAGAGAGGAGGAAAACTTCTTCAAGGCAGGCATCCTTGCAAGAGGATTCGCAGTAGGGTTAAAATCAACGAGGTAAAAACAATGACGTCATTCTCACATCCACAACAGGTGCCAGCAATATACATTGTAAAGATACTACCTGTGCAGCAAGCAAGCAACTGTGACTCAGAGTAATTTGTTGAATTCTCCTAACTCTGTTTCTCTCAAATCTCCCACCTGTCAACACAAATACATTAAATTTTGATACCATGTCACTGGATCACTCACTAAATGAGTCAGTGAGAATGAAAAAAAGAGTCCCAGAGTTCCTAGAAACCAAACGTAGACCGATTCCTGGGATGGCAAGGCTGACGTTTGAAGAGAGACTGGGTCAGTTAGGACTATATTCACTGGAAATTAGAAGAGTGAGGGGGTGGGCGTGTCTTATAGAAACCTATAAAATTCTAACAGGACTAGACAGGGCAAATGTAGCAGGATGTTCCCGATAAACAAGAAATCCAGAAACAGGGATTACGGTGTATAGATATGGGGTAGATCACTTAGGACAGAGACAAGGAGCAATATCTTCACCCAGAGAGTGGTGAAGCTGTGGAATTCTCTACAATAGAAAGCAGCTGAGGGCAAAACAATGAATGTTTTCAAGAAGGAACTTTATATAGAGGGAAACTGCAGGGCATGGGCACATTTGAAATGATTAGATTCCCTACAGTGTGAAAACAGGCCCTTTGGCCCAACCAGTCCACACCGACAAGTAGCCCACCCAGACCCATTCCCCTCTGAATGATGCACCTAACGCTATGGACAATTTAGCATGGCCAATTCACCCGACCCGCACATCTTTGGACTGTGGGAGGAAACTGGAGCACCCAGAGGAAACCCACGCAGACACAGGGAGAACATGCAAACTCCACACAGACAGTCACCCGAGGCTGGAATCAAACCTGGGATCCTGGTGCTGTGAGGCTGCAGTGCTAACCACTGAGCCATCGTGCCACCCATTTAAGGAACGGTGCCTATTTAATGGAGCTTATTTAAGGAACAGCTCCTGCGGGTCCTTGATAAGTATGTACCTGTCAGGCAGGGAGGAAGTGGTTGAATGCGGGAGTTGTGGTTTACTAAGGAAGTTGAATCTCTTGTCAAGAAGAAGAAGGCTAATGTTAGGATGAGATGTGAAGGCTCAGTTAGGTTGCTTGAGAGTTACATGTTAGGCAGGAAAAATCTAAAGAAAGAGTTAAGAAGAGCCGGGAGGGGATATGACAAATCATTGGTGGATAGGATCAAGGAAATCCCTAAGGCTTTCTATAGGTATATCAGGAAGAATACAATGACTAGACTACAATTAGGGCCAATCAAGCATTGTAGTGGGAAGTTGTGCATGGAGTCAGAAAAAATAGGGGAAGCGCTAAATGAGTATTTTTCGTCAGTATTCACACCAAAAAAAATGTTGTCAAGGAGAATACGGAAATACAGGCTACTAGACGAAATAGGATTGAGGTTCACAAGGAGGAGGTGTTAGCAATTCTGGAGAGTATAAAAAATAGATAAGTCCCCTGGGCCGGATGTGATTTATCCTAGGATTCTCTGGGAAGCCAGGAAGGGCATTGCTGAGCCTTTGGCTTTGATCTTTATGTCGTCATTGTCGACAGGAATAGTGCCAGAAGACTGGAGGAAAGCAAATGTTGTTCCCTTGTTCAAGGAGGGGAGTAGAGACAACCCTGGTAATTATAGACCTGTGAGCCTTATTTCAGTTCTGGGTAAAGTGTTGGAAAGGGTTATAAGAGTTAGGATTTATAATCATCTCGATAGGAATAACTTGATTAGGGATAGTCAACACGGTTTTGTGAAGGGTAGGCCATGCCTCACAAACGTTATTGAGTTCTTTGAGAAGGTGACCAAACAGGTGGATGAGGATAAAGCAGATGCTGTGGTGTATATGGATTTCAGTAAGGCGTTGATAAGGTTCCCCACGGTAGGCTATTACACAAAATATGGAAACATGAGATTGAGGGTGATTTAGTGGTTTGGATCAGAAATTAACTAGCTGAAAGAAGACAGAGGATGGTGGTTGATGGGAAATGTTCATCTTTGAATTCAGTTACTAGTGTTATACCGCAAGGATCTGTTTTGGGTCCACTGCTGTTTGTCATTTTTATAAACGACCTGGATGTGGGTGTAGAAGGATGGGTTTGTAAATTTGCGGATGACACTAAGGTCAACAGAGTTGTGGATCGTGCTGAAGGATGCAGTAGGTTACAGAGGGACATAGATAACCTACAGAGCTTATGAAGAGCTTTTGCCTGAAACGTCGATTTTCCTGCTCCTCGGATGTTGCCTGACCTGCTGTGCTTTTCCAGCACCACTGTGATCTAAACTCCGGTTTCCAGCATCTGCAGTCCTCACTTTTGCCAAGCTGCAGATGCTGGGCTGAGGGTTGGCAAATGGAGTTTAATGCAGAAAAGTGTGAGGTGATTCACTTTGGAAGGAGCAACAGGAATGCAGAGTACTGGGCTTATGGTAAGATTCTTGGTAGTGTTGATGAGCAGAGAGATCTCGGTATCCATGTACATAAATGCCTGAAATTTGCCACGCAGGTTGATAAAGTTATTAAGAAGGCATATGGTGTGTTAGCTTTTATAGGTAGAGGGATTGAATTTTGGAACCATGAGGTCATGCTGCAGATGTGCAAACCTCTGGTGTGGCTGTATTTGGAGTACTGTGTACAGTTCTGGTCACTGCATTATGGGAAGGATGTGGAAGCTTTGGAAAGGGTTCAGTGGAGATTTACTAGGAAGTTGCCTGGCATGGAGAGAAGGTCTTGTGAGGAAAGGCTGAGGGCCTTGAGGCTGTTTTTGTTAGAGAGAAGGTTGAGAGTTGACTTAATTGAGACATATAAGATAATCAGAGGGTTAGATAGGGTGGACAGGGAGAGCCTTTTTCCTCGGATGGTGATGGCTAACACGAGGGAACATAACTTTAAATTGAGGGATGATAGATATGGGACAGATGTCAGAGGTAGTTCATTTACTAAGAGAGTAATAGGGGTGTGGAACGCACTGCCTGAGTAGTAAACTTGCCAACTTTAAGGACATTTAAATGGTCATGGGATAGTCATATGGACAAAAATGGAATTGTGTAGGTTAGATGGGCTTCATTTTGGTTTCATAGGTCAGTGTAACATCGAGGGTCAAAGGTCCTGTACTACGCTGTAATGTTCTATGTTCTATCGATCTTAGAGCTAAAGGGATCAAAGGGCATGGGGGGGAAAGAGGAATGTGACTGAGTTGAATAATCAGTCATGATCGTATTGAATGGGGGAACCAGGCTTGAAGGGCCGAATGGCCTATTCCTGTTCCAATTTTCTGTGTTCCAATGTCCTCCAGAAAATCTCAAGAGGGGCCCACACAATTTTTCGATCTCTGGCTAAGCACCATTTGAACAAAAACACATTTCTTGTGAAAGGTGATAAAAATGTCGATGTGGTCTTGACCTAGAGGGAAATTCCATAAGACCATAACACCAGAAATTAAGCCATTCAGCCCATCAAGTCTGCTCCACTATTCAATCATGACTGATAAATTTCTCAACCCTATTCTCCTGCCTTGTCCCCATAACTCTTGATCCCCTTGATCCTCATATGTTAAGTTTTTCATTCCTGGTACCATTCTTGTGAACCTCCTCTGACCACGCTTCAAGACCTTCCTGAGATATGGGGATCAAATCTGTGCACAATACTCCAAATGAAGGCTGACCAGAGCTTTATAGAGCTTCAGAAATATATCCCTGCTTTTATATTCAAGTTACCTCAAAATAAACACCATCATTGCATTTGCCTTTCTAACTACTGACTCAACCTGTGAATTTATCTTGAGAGAATCCTGAATTAGAACTCCCAAGTCTCTTTGCACTTCAGACGTCTGCATTTTCTCTCCATTTACAAAAAGGGGGAATAGAGTCCCTGCCTCTGTTCTTCCTACCAAAGTGCATGACCTCGCACTTTCCCACATACTCCATCTGCCATTTCTTTGCCCATTCTCCTAACCTGTCCAAATCCTTCTACAGCCTCCCCACCTCCTCAATGCTACCTGTCTCTCGAACTGTCTTTGTATCATCTGCAAACCTAGCCAGACTGACCTCAGTTCCTTCATCTAGATTATTAATGTATACAGTTAAAAGTTGTGGTCCCAACATTGAGCCTTGCGGAACACCATTTGTCACCGGCTGCCATCCTGAGAAGGACCCTTTTGTCCCCATTCTCTGTTTCTGCCAGACAGTCAAGCTTCTATCCATGCTAGCACCTTGCCTCTGACTTCATGGACTCTTATCTTACTAATTGGCACCCTGTGCAGCACTTTGTCAAAGGCCTTCTTGAAGTCCAGATAGATATCATCCATTGGCTCTCCTTGGTCTAACCTGTTTGTTACTTCATTAATTCATGGCAACACCATGTATTTGGGCAAACATGATTTCGTTGAAGCTTCACTGCATGAGTTGGAGAATGTATTAAATATTTCAAGCAATTTAGAAAATGATTTCAATAATTACCAATGCTGCTATTCCATTAGCTACGACAACCCTGAACTCTCATATTTAAGATCTGATTTGCAACTATAAATGTTTCTAACTGATATACAAAATAGACACAAAACAAAAATAAATAGATTAGTGAAGTTATTAAATTTCCTCTACCTGTGTTATTGACTACATGAGGTAAAGGTAAAATCACTATTGTCCCAGAGGACCATAAGCCTGCTCTCTCATTAGAGAGAGATGACTGGTGGTGCTTTAACCTAACATTCACCATGCCTTTTGCAAAGGAAGAGGTTGAGAAGGCAGAATCTACATGGTCATTTCAGCCTGTGCAGAATTTGGAATAACACTGTTGGTAGTGCTCTGCATTGCAAACCAGCCATCCAGGCAACTGAGCTAACTGACCCACGTTAATATAAGACCAGCTATTTGAATCTATAAAGCCACTCAAAGGGATTTCAGCCATTTGAGTGTGTTAGTCAGTGTGTTCTTGATATACCTGACGTTAACATGTTATTTATCAGCTCCAAGAATCCTTCCTCCGCCACATGTGCATCCGTAAAGAGAAAGACTGTTGGCTTGTTCTCAATTCCTAGTTTCAGATACAGGGCTTTCAAATCATCCCGTAAGTTAGTTTCTCCATAACCACGACTCAGCACAATTTCAAAAATCTGTTATGAACAAAACAGAAATATTGCAGTTTTCGTTAGTTCTGCATCCTCTGTGGAAATGCTCATTCTTCCCTCAACCTTTATGCAAAAACACTTCATACAGGTTCCAGTCTAATGACATTGAGTACAATGTGAGCTCCATGTTATGCAGGGATTACAGCAGCTTACCTCACAATTAGCTGTGAACGTTGCCAGTTTAGTAAGAGACTGCTTGCCTGATCCACCAACACCTACAAGCAGGGCATGGCCACGGTCCATCCTGATAATGCGATGAATACGGGTCAAGTGTTCCAGAGCATCATCAAATAGCACCAGTTTCAAAACAGCCTTGAATTCGTTGTACTCTTCCAAAATTTCCTATTAAAGAATAAATCAAATTTAGCTGTTAACTTTGTTGAATATTAGGGTCCTTTAAAAACTGAATTTTCATAGTATTTACTGCGTAGCCTGAGATTTCAATTAAAAACTATTACAACAGTACATAACTTTCCAAAATTCTAGTACATGAAAATAAAGAGGAAAATTACAAAAAACACAAAGGTCACGATGCCAGTGAACTAGCATCAACAACTCATTTGGTGTAAAATGCACCCTTTATCAGTGTGTTGTTTTTGAAAATAAGCTTAGAAAGAATGGTAAACTAACCCTCAGATGAGGGCGGACAAGGAGACAATGATCATCTGACATGATGAACAGATGTCTCATGAACATTCACCAAAAGAGGTCAGGCAATTTATTGACACAGAGAAAATAATTTGCCCACAGATATAACCTGCCCCAGGCTCAGAGAGAGGAATACTCAGAATGGTTATTGAAGGTCAGTGATTTCAGCTCCACAATACCTCTGTAAGAGTTCCTCAAAATGATATCCTAGACCCAACCATCTTCAGTTGCTTCATTAATGACCTTCCCTCCATCATAAGGTCAAAGAAGGGGATGTTCGTTGATGATTGCACCATATTCAGCACCATTTGCGAATCATCAGATACTGAAGCAGTTCATGTTCAAATGCAACAAAATCTGGACAATATCCAGGGTTGGACTGATTTGTGGCAAGTAACAGTCATACCACATAAATGCCAGGCGATCACCAATAAGAAAAAAGGAGAAAGTGAGGACTGCAGATGCTGGAGATCAGAGCTGAAAAATGTGTTGCTGGAAAAGCGCAGCAGGTCAGGCAGCATCCAAGGAGTAGGAGAATTGATGTTTCAGGCATAAGCCCTTCTTCAGGAATGGGTTAGAGGGTTTCAGCTACAGGGAGAGGCTGAATAGGCTGGGGCTATCTTCTCTGGAGTGTCGGAGGCTGAGGGGTGACTTTCTAGAGGTTTATAAAATCATGAGGGGCATGGATAGGATAAATAGAAAAGGTCATTTTCCCAGTGTGGGGAGTCCAGAACTAGAGTGCATAGGTTTAAGGTGAGAGGGGAAGATTTAAAAGGGATCTAACCACACACCATACAGACTTGGAAATATATCACTGTTCTTTGACACTGGGTCAAAATGCTGGAATTCCCTCTCTAAGGGTATTATAGGTCTACCTACATGATCTGCAGCTAGAAAAGCTAAAAGGTCTTAAAATTGATAAATCTCCTGGCCCTGATGGGTTACATCCTAGAGTTCTGAGGGAGGTGGCTGAGGAAATAGTGGAGGCGTTGGTTGAGATCTTTCAAAAGTCACTGGAGTCAGGGAAAGTCCCGGATTATTGGAAGATCACTGTTGTAACCCCCTTGTTCAAGAAAGGATCAAGGCAAAAGATGGAAAATTATAGGCCAATAGCTTAACCTCTGTTGTTGGTAAAATTCTAGAATCCATCATTAAGGATGAGGTTTCTAAATTCTTGCAAGAGCAGGGTCGGATTAGAACAAGCCAACATGGATTTAGTAA
>NC_057734.1:91296-161219 GCF_004010195.1 Chiloscyllium plagiosum | reverse complement strand
ATTAAGAAAGCGAATGCAATGTTGTCAATTATCTCAAGAGGGTTGGAATATAAAAGCACTGTTGTGCTACTGAGACTTTATAAAGCTCTGGTTAGGCCCCATTTGGAGTACTGTGTCCAGTTTTGGTTCCCACACATCAGGAAGGACATACTAGAATTAGAGGGGTAAATTCAGAACAGAAATGCGGAGACATTTCTTCAGCCAGAGAGTGGTGGGCCTGTGGAATTCATTGCCACAGAGTGCAGTGGAGGCTGGGACGCTAAATGTCTTCAAGGCAGAAATTGATAAATTCTTGATGTCACAAGGAATTAAGGGCTTCGGGGAGAATGTGGGTAAGTGGAGTTGAAATGCCATCACCATGATTGAATGGCAGAGTGGACTCGATGGGCCGAATGGCCTTACTTCCGCTCCTATGTCTTATGGTCTTATGGTTCAAGAAGGCAGCTCACCACCACCTTCTCCAGTTCAATTCGAGATGCATAATTAATGCTGGCTCAGCAAGTGAAGCCTACATCCCATGAACAGATTATAAAAAAAGAGGTGCTGCACATCAGCAGAGTTCCATCTAATTTTGTTTTCTTCTACAGGGACCCTGAGGTTCATGCATCGTTCTGACTTCAGTGAGTCAAAGCTGCATTCCACATTTCCTGCCAGTTGCCATGTATGAAATGTTGGAATGGCTGTACATACGTACGCAACTTAGGGAGAACAGTGTATGTGAGGGATATTACTGTCTCTAAGTATGTAAATGTATTGACATTTTTACTATAATGATTACATATGCACAGGTCATAAAGTTTTACCTTTGTGCAATAATTTATTAGCTGGTAATGTATACCTGAAACAGAGCTTTAGCTGCCTCATAATCCTGAATATCTTCATATATACGAGGCTCTCCCTCATTCATGAAAGTTCGATAGTCTCCAAACAGTATTGGATCCCTTATAGCTTGCTCCAATACACTTGGGAAATGTTCCTCTATTAATTTTGCAATATGACCTTGAACCTTAAAATATAAAAAGTAATGAAAAAGAACAAAACATTTAAAAGGAAAGATATTAAGTGAGCAATTTCTTGATATATTTCACAAATATTTGACTAATTAATCACATTTTTAAAGTTTAAGTAGTGGAATTTTAAACATATTTTGTGAATTTAATATGTTGATGACCTATAAAAATACATCAAGGAGAAAATTACCAAAAAATGAGGCAGAAAGCGAATTGGTCTGAAATAATGGGTCGAATTTTTCAGAGGGAGATAAAGACCTATCTCTAGGCCTGAAAGCGAGAGCTGATCTGGGGGAAGGGGGGATTTATGGCCGTAGCATCTTTGAGGGACAGCTGATATTGGGAGGCCTTCATGTGCTATGGAGCACCCACTGAGCAAGGGCACCACCAAAAACCAATGAGATAGCTCCAGGGTTTATTGGATGCTCGCCCCACATGTGGACAGTGGGCTCTGCTGACCTGAGCAAAATGTCTCCAGGGACTGGGGAGAGGCTTAATTGGGTCATTAAGAAATTCAACCAGCTGCCCAGCTTGCAACACTTCATGACAATTGCAAGACTTCAGATTTTCCACCTGACACTTTCATCCAACAGACTGCCAAACCTCCCATAGGAGTGCAAAATTCAGTCCGATATCACTGAAGGATTCCTCAGTTGATTTTTCTACTAACCAGTGTTTTGTCTATTTCATTAATGAGCCTGTCATGGAACACTCGAAGACATTCATTCCTCCAGAGTCTGATCATTTGTCCAACTGTCTGAAATCTAAAAAAAATTGGGAGGAAGAGATTAATTGTAAGCACAAGTTAAAAACAAATAGTTATAGAGTCATAGAGATGTACAGCATGGAAACAGACCCTTCGGTCCAACCTGTCCATGCCAACCAGATATCCCAACCCAATCTAGTCCCACCTGCCAGCACCTGGCCCATATCCCTCCAAACCCTTCCTATTCATATACCCATCCAAATGTTTCTTAAATGTGGCAATTGCACCAGCCTCCACCACATCCTCTGACAGCTCATTCCATATACGTAAAGCCCTGCTGGTCTCTTTTATATCTTTCCCCTCTCACCCTAAACCTATGCCCTCTCGTTCTGGACTCCCCCACCCCAGGGAAAATACTTTGCCTATTTACCCTATCCATGCCCCTCATAATTTTGTAAACCTCTATAGGGTCACCCCTCAGCCTCCGACGCTCCAGGGAAAACATCCCCAGCCTGTTCAGCCTCTCCCTATAGCTCAAATCCTCCAACCCTGGCAACATCCTTGTAAATCTTTTCTGAACCCTTTCAAGTTTCACAACATCCTTCTGATAGGAAGGAGACCAGAATTGCACGCAATATTCCAACAGTGGCCTAACCAATGTCCTGTACAGCTGCAACATGACCTCCCAACTCACTACTCTGACCAATAAAGGAAAGCATACCAAACGCCTTCTTCACTATCCTATCTACCTGCGACTCCACTTTTAAGGAGCTATGGACCTCCACTCCAAGGTCTCTTTGTTCAGCAACACTCCCTAGGACCTTACCAAAAAGTGTATAAATCCTGCTAAAATTTGTTTTCCCAAAATGCAGCACCTCACATTTATCTGAATTAAACTCCATCTGCCAATTCTCAGCCCATTGACCCATCTGGTCAAGATCCTGTTGTAATCTGAGGTAACCCTCTTCGCTGTCCACTACACTGGAAATACATCCAGGGAAGTTATTTGGGTGGAATTGAGAAATAAGAAAGGGATGATCACCTTATTGTATTATAATTGTATAATTGTATTATAGACCCCTAATAGTCATAGGGAAATTGAGAAACAAACTTGTAAGGGGATCTCAGCTATCTCTACGAATAATAGGGTGGTTACGGTAGGGGATTTTAACTTTCCAAACATAGACTGGGACTGCCATAGTGTTAAAGCTTTAGATGGACAGGAATTTGTTAAGTGCGTTCAAGACAATTTTCTGATTCAATATGTGGATGTACCCACTAGAGAACTTGCAAAACTTGACCTACTCTTGGGAAATAAGGCACGGCAGGTGACTGAGGTGTCAGTGAGGGAGCACTTTGGGACCAGCAACCGTAATTCTATTAGATTTAAAATAGGAGAAAGGCCAATTTTGACGCTATTAGGCAAGAACTTTCGAAAGCTGACTGGGAGCAGATGTTCGCAGGTAAAAGGACGGCTGGAAAATGGGAAGCCTTCAGGAATGAGATAACAAAAATCCAGAAAAAGTATATTCCTGTCAGGGTGAAAAGAAAGACTGGTAGGTATAGGGAATGCTGGAGGACTAAAGAAATTGAGGGTTTGGTTAAGAAAAAGAAGGAAGCATATGTAAGATATAGACAGGATAGATCGAGTGAATCCTTAGAAGAGTATAAAGGAAGTAGGAGTATACTTAAGAGGGAAATCAGGAGGCCAAAAAGGGGACATGAGATAGCTTTGGCAGATAGAATTAAGGAGAATCCAAAGGGTTTTTACAAATACATTAAGGACAAAAGGGTGACTAGGGAGAGAATAGGGCCCCTCAAAGATCAGCAAGGTGGCCTTTGTGTGGAGCCGCAGAAAATGGGGGAGATACTAAATGAGTATTTTGCATCAGTATTTACTGTGGAAAAGGATATGGAAGATATAGAATGTAGGGAAATAGATGGTGACATCTTGCAAAAGAAAATGTCCAGTCAATCTATATGAAGAAAGTAAAAAAATCTGGAACTGCTGGGAAACAATGGGAACTTTCTAAATCAGCAGATTTTTGTTGGATAAGGATATCATAAAATGTAAGCCTAGGGAAGGTAAAGGCATTTGAGCCACATATCTGATTGAGTAGTGGAACCTAAGAACCAGGAGTAGGAGTAGGCCATCTGGCCCTTTGAGCCTGCTCTGCCATTCAATTAGATCATGGTTGTTTTTTTCGTGGCCTCAGCTCCCTTACGCACCATCTCACCATAACCCTTAATTCCAATACTGTTCAAAATTATCTATTTTAGCTTTAAAAACATTAAATCAGGAAGCGTCAACTACTTCACTTGGTAGGGAATCCACAGATTCACAATTCTTTGGGTGACAAAGTTCCTCCTCAATTCAGTCCTAAACCTGCTCCCGCTACTTTTGAGGCTATGTCCTCTACTTATAGTTTCATCCGCCAGTGGAAACAGCTGCCCTGTTTTGATCTTTGGTATTCTCTTCATAATTTTATATGTTTCTATAAGATATCCCCTCATTTTCCAAATTCCAACGAATATAATCCCAGTCAACTCAGTCTCTCCTAATAAATCAACCCCCTCAACTCTGGAATCAAACTAGTGAACCTCCCCTGCACCCCCCCCCCCCCAGTGCCAGCACTTGTTTTTCAAGTAAGGAAACCAAAACTGCACACAGTACTCCAGGTGTGACCTCACCAGCACCCTGTACAACTGCAACATAACCTCCTTTTAGCAATGAAGGACAAGATTCTATTTGCCTTCCTAATTACCTGTTGTACCTGCAGACCAACCCTCTGCGATTCATGCACAAGGACACTCAGGTCCGTCCGCACAGTAGCATGCTGCAATTTTTTACCATTCAAGTAATAATCCTTTTTACTGTTATTCCTATCAAAATGGATGACTTCACATTTATCAACATTGTCCTCCATCTGCCAGACCTTCGTCCACTCACATAAACTATCCAAATCCCTTTGTAAACTTTCTCTACCACTCATCTCAGTATCATCCTCAAACGTTGGCACATTACACGTGGTCCGGAACTCCAAATTATCCATGTACATTGTAAACAATTGCAATCCCAACACTGATCCCTGAGGCACACGACTAGTCACTAATAACCAACCAGAAAAGCAGTCATTTATTCCCACTCTTCGCTTCCTGTTAGTTAATCAACCCTCTCTATCCATGCTAATATATTGCCCATAATACCATGCACTTTTATCTTATGCAGCAGCCTTTTGTGCGGTACCTTGTTGAATGTCTTTTGGAAATCCATACACACAACTGTGGTGGGCGGCACGGTGGCACAGTGGTTAGCACTGCTGCCTCGCAGCGCCAGAGACCCGGGTTCAATTCCCGACTCAGGCGACTGACTGTGTGGAGTTTGCACGTTCTCCCCGTGTCTGCGTGGGTTTCCTCCGGGTGCTCCGGTTTCCTCCCACAGTCCAAAGATGTGCAGGTTAGGTGAATTGGCCATACTAAATTGCCCGTAGTGTTAGGTAAGGGGTAAATGTAGGGGTATGGGTGGGTTTCGCTTCGGCGGGTCGGTGTGGACTTGTTGGGCCGAAGGGCCTGTTTCCACACTGTAATCTAATCTAATCTAATCTAATCTAATTTCAACTACTGGGTCCCTGTTGTCCACCATGCTTGTAGTGTCTACATAGAATTTCAGTAAATTAGTTGCCTTTCATGAACCCAAGCTGCCTCTGCCCAATGGGACAATTCCTATCCAGATGTCTTGTTATTTCTTCCTTGATGATAGCAGTTTTCATTACTGAAGTTAAGCTAACCAGCTTATAATCCCCCATCTTTTGTCTAGCTCCTTTTTTTAAAATAATAGAGTCGCTTTTGCTGTTTTCCAATCTGCTGTAACTGCTCCAGAGTCAAGTGAATTTTGGAAAATTACCATTACCAATTATTATAACAGGCTGGAGGAGCTGATGGCCTCCTCCTGGTGTCATTTTCCTAAATCTACAGCTGTCCTGCACTCGGTATTTCAAATAAATCATTCATGGAAAAGCTATCAATGTAATTACATTTTAAGTGTTGCTTGGTGCTTCAACAAAGAATCAACAGCCCTGGTGGGAGTGAGACACTCAAATCATGGAGGTACCAGACGGGAGCCCAAGTATAAACTGAGGCAGAGCTGAAAATGTGTTGCTGGAAAAGCGCAGCAGGTCAGGCAGCATCCAAGGAGCAGGAGAATCGAAGTTTCGGGCATGAGCCCTTCTTCAGGAATGCCCGAAACGTCGATTCTCCTGCTCCTTGGATGCTGCCTGACCTGCTGCGCTTTTCCAGCAACACATTTTCAGCTCTGATCTCCAGCATCTACAGTTCTCACTTTCTCCTATAAACTGAGGCAGTTAATTTCAGTAGAAGAACCACAATTGGTGATGAAAGAAAATTGGAATAAGAGAAGGAGGTGGCTATATGCTTGGTGAGAAATAATAATAGAAGTTAAAAACAAGTTGCATTTATATATCAGTTTATGACCTGGGCATTCAGGAATAATATCATTGGCTTTGTGTGGGTATAGGGTAGATTAATAAGGATTATATGAGAATTTAATCTCTAAAAGTGCAACTCTCTTTCAGGTGTCAACCTTGACTTTTGTGCTCAACACCTAGAGTGGGACTTGAAACCCAGAACCTTGAAATTTAGAGTTAACCCATGTATAACCATGACTGCGTCGCCAAATACCAGACTAATGCCATTTACAAGTTCGTTGATGACACCATCGTAGTCGGTTGAATCTCAAATGGCCAAGAATAAGACTACAGAAGGGAGGTGGAAGACCTGGAAAAATGGTGCACTGAGAACAACCTAGGTCTCAGTGCCAGCAAAACCAAGGAACTCATTATTGACTTTCAGCGGGATGTTACTCATGTCCCCCTCCACATTAACAGCAGAGAGGTGGAACGAGTGGAGAGTGTCAACCTCCTGGGAGAGGTAATCAACAAAAGCTTTCTTAGACTCTTCATGTGGATGCACTGGTTACAAAGGCCCAACAATGTCTCTTCTTCCTCAGGCAGCTGAGAAAATTTGGCATGACGGTGAATACACTTACCAACTTTTATAGGTGCACCATTGAGAACATTTTCTCTGGATGTATCACTACCTGGTATGGTAACTGGACCAGTCAAGACCGGAGACGGTTACAGAGAGTGGTGAACTCAGCCCGGACAATCACAAAGACCAATCTCCCATCTATAGAATCCATCTACCAGGCCCGCTGTCAATGAAAGGCCACCAGCATTCTCAAAGATCCATCCCACCCTGGCAAACACTACCATCGGGGAGAAGGTACAGAAGCCTGAACACATGTACCAGCTGCTTTCGAAACAGTTTCTATCCTACTGTTGTTAGAATACTAAATGGACTCACAAACTCATAGCATTCGCCTATGCCTGTGTTTTGTTTTGCCGTTGTTTACCTATTATTTACTTATCTATGCTACTTAACGATGTGATCTGCCTGTATTGGTCACAAGATAAAGCTTTTCACTGTGCATCGGTACACGTGACAATAAATTCGATTCAAACGAATAACTGATGGATCCATAAGATAATAATGTAAGATAATAACCTTAAATTCAATAAAATAAGACAAGCTTAGCCCTATTTTAACCTCACCTCTCAGGAGTTGCAAGGACAAGTCCGTTGTACACCCTAGAGAGGTCTCGCAGATTGAAAATGTAATGAAACTTCGAAGGGGTTGGAGGCAGGTCCACTACAATTGACTCGTACAACTGTAGAGTAGCAGCTGTCACCTTACTGCAAATTGCTTGAAGTTCTTCTGTAAATGTCTACACAATAAACAGTGAACGTTTTAAGAACATGCCACCAGACTCCCTTTTTCCCCCATAGTCATATTTCAGTTTCCACCTTCATTGTTGCAAAACCTATCAAATAGGAAGCACATATCTGACATCACTGGAGCCACCTTTCATTCAGGTGACAAACTGTTGTTGGAGATTGTAAAAGTGTCAAAGTTCTCTTTTATTCTTCTTTATCTTAAATGCAGTCATTCTTTCCTTCCCTTTATTGTCTGATTTGACATTAGAACAAATGAATTCAATGAACCATCCTTCCTCCCTCTATTTATTTCTCAGTCTTTAGATCCCATTGTTTAAAAAGACAAGCTGTTTATCCCATTGATCACCAAGATCTCAAATGCACTATATTTCTTGCTGCCTATAATTATATTGGCTTATAATTCTCGCAATATAAAATTTAGGAGCAAATTACTGCAGATGTTGAAATCTGAACTGTAAACAAAAAATGCTGGAAATCATAGCAGGTCAGGCAGCATCCACAGATTGAAACAAGCTAACGTTTCAAGTCTTGATATGATTTCCAGCATTTTTTGTTTACAGTTCAGATTCCAAATGGACACTGATGTTCACAGGGACCTCACTAACCTGAATAAAATACAGGTCCAGAATCTGGTGCAGTACCTTGTGGCATATCTAATGATGTACTCCCAGTTACACTAGTTACCGGAATCTCCAGCTCTAAATCTTCTATTGTAAACAAAAAAATGCTGGAAATCACAGCAGGTCAGGCAGCATCCATGGATAGACAGCAAGCTAACATTTCGAGTTTAGATGTAATTTCCAGCATTTTTTGTTTTCAGTATAAAATTTAGAGCTGGAGATTCCAATAATTAGTGTAACTACGAGCACAGCATTAGATAGATAGCCTGCAAGGTACTGCACCAAATTCTAGATTGGTATTTTATTCAGGTCAGCGAGATCCCTGTGAACATTGGCATCAGTGTCCAACCCTTACTCAGCTTACTCAGGATCCACAGGGATCAGCCATAGGACCTTTCTGGCTCCTGTGATTTAGTTTCCATAAGGAACCATCAGGACAGGCTGCTAGAATCAGTGCTCATTTGAGTTTCTACACTGAACTCTTGCATCAGACTCCTTATTACACTGCAATTAAAAAAATACTCATTGACAGAATACTTTCCTCTAAAAGGAACAAGTTTATGAATTGGTTTCTTTTTCAATAATTACCAGGGTATGTCCTTTAAGAATTGAAGTATAAATTGAAAACAGCGATTCCTGTGCTGGGAATGTCACATTGAAGACACAAAACAGTGAGATAAATCTAGGATCCACTTCATTTCGTCCACCACCTGCTTTTCCCATTGCAGCAACAAAGCCTAAGTCTTTCAGGATCTTATAATTCAGTTCCTTTGCACGATCATACATTCCACCTTTCTCCAGGAGTAGTTTCAGCAGGGCTATGGGTTGCTGTGTGCCATACTCGTCAACCTAGTTTTCAATAATCAACAATGTTAACAGAACCTTAAAACAAAAGCAATGTTAATAGGGAAATCATTTAGTGTGAATCATTGACATAAACAACAAAGTTAAATTAGTTTCATTTTGTTACACTCTACTAGCAACCTTGCTAAATTTTGAAGGAATAACTTTAATGATCCTCGTCAGAATTTTGCAAGACAGGTGTGTGGTCAGTCTGTCCAACTCACAACCCATCTGGCTTTCAATCTGCTGTATTAACTATTTCAGTTTTGCTCCTTTTATCAAGAATGGCTGCAAGCCAGAGACTACATCTTCAGAGAGAGTTTCAATTATGTTACAAATACTAGAAGGTAAGTATCACCAGTTAAAAAGGTAAACTAAATTTAAAGAATGTAGATTTTGGATCATTCCTTGTTGTCAAAATAGATCTTGCTAAGACATACAGTCTATAATTTAAAGAAAAAAATACAGGTGCATTTGGTTTTTCAGGTGAAAACCCAACTTAAAACCCCTGCTTCCTTTGTATTCCTCCACTGTTTCTGGAGCTTTCAAAATTAGCGAGCTTTGAGATTTGTAGCTCAGGTTGAGATTCTGGACGTAGGTTTGCTCGCTGAGCTGGAAGGTTCATTTTCAGATGCTTCATCACCATACCCTCACTAGCATTAAATTCACTAAAGAGGAATAAAACAACAACAAACTGCCATTCCTAGATGTCACTGTAGAGTGAACAGCCAATGGGGAACTTCAAACCAGCGTCTCCAGGAAAACAATACGTACAGACCAAATATTAAACTACAGAAGTAATCATCCCAACATTCACAAACGAAGCTGCATCAGAACATTATTTCAATGAGCCACACTGCAGCACAGAGAAGCTACGCAGAGCAGAGGAACATCACCCATCCCGTGTATTCAAAAAGAATGGGTACCCAATGAACATAGTCCGCTGATTTCTCAGCAACAAACCCAAACAAGCAGACAAAATGCATCCAGAAACCCTAGCCACTCTCCCCTACATCAAAGACATCTCAGAAATGACCACCAGACTACTCAGACCCCTCGGCATCATGGTAGCCTACAAACCCACCAACACACTAAAACAGCAGCTAATGAACCTGAAAGACCCTATGCAGACAACAAGCAAAACTAAGACAAAATACCTTGCATTAACAAAATACCTTGCAAGAACTGTAACAAATACTACATTGGACAAACAGGCAGAAAACTAGCCACCAGGATACATGAATATCAACTAGCCACAAAACGACATGACCCTCTCTCACTAGTATCCTTACATAAAGATAAGGAAGGACACCACTTCGACTGGGACAACACATCCATCTTAGGACAAGCCAAACAGAGACATGCACGAGAATTCCTAGAAGTATGGCATTCCAATCAGAACTCTATCAACAAACACATCGATTTGGATCCCATTTTCCAAGCTCTAAGAAAAACAACAGGAAATGACATCATCATAGGAAATGATGTCACCTCAGGAAATTATATCACCAACCCAAAGAAACCCAAATATATAAATAGAAAGCAGGAAACATAAGCAGTGCTTTGTCCAGTGGCTCACTGAAGATGTTGCCTAGAATGGTGACGAAATGTCTGAAAATGAACCTTCCAGCTCAGTGAGCAAACCCTACATCCACTTTCAAAATTCTCAAAATCCTGGAACTATTTTCCTAGCAGTACCTTAGCAAACCAGTTGGACTGAATTAGTTCAAGAAGGCAGTTCAACATCACCTTCTCAAGATCAATTAAAGACGTGCAATAAATATTCAGGATTAAGATCCTGGAATCCATTGTGAAGGATGCAATTTCTGATACTTAGAAGTGTATGGTAAAATAGGGCAAAATCAGCATGGTTTCATCAAGGGGAAGTCATGCCTGACAAGTCTGCTAGAATTCTTTGAGGGAGTAACAAGGAAGTTAGTCCAAGGAGAGCCAGTGGATATTGTCTGTCTGGACTTCAAGAAGGCCTTTGACAAGGTGCCCCACAGGAGGCTGCTGAGTAAGATAACGGTCCATGATGTCAGAGGCAAGGTGCTAACATGGATAGAAGCTTGGCTGGCCGGCAGAAAGCAGAGAGTGGGGACAAAAGGGTCCTTCTCAGGATGACAACTGGTGACAAGTGTGTTCCGCAAGGCTCAATATTGGGACCACAACTTTTCACGTTATACATTAACGATCTAGATGAAGGAACTGAGGGCAGTCTGGCTAAGTTTGCAGATGATACAAAGACAGGTAGAGGGACAGGTAGCATTGAGGAGGCGGGGAGGCTGCAGAAGGATTTGGACAGGTTAGGAGAATGGGCAAAGAAGTGGCAGATGGAGTACAACGTGGGAAAGTGCGAGGTCATGCACTTTGGTAGGAAGAACAGAGGCAGGTATTCCATTCCCCCATTTTCTAAATGGAGAGAAAATGCAGATGTCTGAAACGCAAAGATTCTTGAGAGTTCTAATCCAGGATTCTCTCAAGGTAAACTTGCAGGTTGAGTCAGTAGTTAGGAAGGCATATGCAATGATGGCATTTATTTTAAGAGGACTTGAATATAAAAGCAGGGACGTACTTCTGACACTCTGGTCAGACCACATTTGGAGTACTGTAGGCAGTTTTAGACCCAATAATTCAGGAAGGATGTACTGGTCTTACAGCATGTTCAGAGGAGGTTCATATGAATGGTACTATGAAAGAAAAACTTAACATATGAGGAACGTTTGAGGACTCTAGGTTTCCACTTGATGGAGTTTAAAAGGATGAGGGGGTATCTAATTGAAACATACAGAAAACTGAGTGGTCTGGACAGAGTAGATGTTGGGAAGATGTTTCCATTGGTGGCAGAGACTAGGACCTGAGGGCATAGCCTTAGAGTAAAGGGAAGACATTTTAGAACAGAGATAAGGAGAAAGTGCTTTAGTGAGAGAGTGGTGAATCTATGGAATTTGTTGCCACAGATGGCTGTGGAGGCCAGGTCATTGAGTATGTTTAAGACTGACATCGATATATTGAGTACCATGGGGATCTGGGGTTACAGGGAGCGAGTGGGAGAATGGAGTTGAGAAACTTATCAGCCATGATTGAATGGCAGAGCACACTCGATAGACTGAATGGCCTAATTTCTGCTCCTACCTTTTATGGTCTTACTGCCCTGTCAGTAACATTCACATCCCAAGAAATAAAATGTTTTTGAAATAACTATTATTTCTACTTTCATCATTATTGGTGTCACTGTTTTCAGAAGTGGTCCTTTCCCTGAAATGTCAAGCATTCTATGTCAAGCATTTCTGTTGCCCTTAGTGCAAGACTCGATGCATTGTCCCGTGTGCTTTGGAACACCATTTACAGTCTACTTATCATGAACCTCTTGGCCTAGTTTGGATGTTCTACTGGTCTCTGTACTTTCCTGGCTTGCCAGAGAAAGCAGCAGAATGCCATTCTGAAGCAGGGCTAGCTTGACAACAGGAAGAACACCCACTGAATTACACTAATAATCCACTAACCTTCTTTCACTGTAGGAATTGTATCTACCTGTCAGCTATCAATTATCATCTATGTATGGTACAGCTAAGAACAGCAATGTGGCAAGGGGGTGGGATCAGCTAGAACTGTATTATATGCCACAGCAGGCTTGAGGGAAAAATGGTCTATTCCTGATCCTGTTCTGATGCATTCTTATCTGACTGGGAATTCATTCAGATCTGTATAACAGGAGCTCTATTTCTTTCAAATTAGTTGGTTATATCCCATTCTCTTCCATGGTAACAACACCTAATATTTATTATTTTATAAATATATTTTTATTGAGAAAAGATTTTTAGAATATTCAAAACAGTACAAAGAGAAAGCACAGATCTATATTCATGTATAAATACTTATATGTAAAATAAAAATAAAGAAATCACTAAATACATAAATCAATGAATAATGACTAACAACTAACTAACAAGTAATAACAATTGTAATATGGCTCAACGAAACAAACCAGTAGCTCTCAACCATCAAGATAAATAAATTTATATGTATTCATGTATTCGTAATTCTTCCTCTTGAGGTATTAGACTCATTAAACACAATCGTTATGGCTATATAAAAGCCCTTATTAGTGTGGCAGATGCATCTGTGCCCAGGTAGTCCAAAAAGGGCCACCACATCTTCTAGAAATTCTCGGTTTTATGGTGCACCATGCTTGTGAGAAAATCCAAAGGGATATGCTCCATGACTAGCTTACGCCAGCCCCAAAACCCCAGAGAATTTTCAGATACCCATCCTAACAGTATGTTCTTTCTTGCACAAAAACTGAGGCTACTGAAAATCTTTTTTTTGCGCATGTCGAAAGGAAGTACACTGGTCAGACCAAGAAGAGGAGATACTGGATCCATCTCCATCTCTGTCTCGAAGACCCTCTCTATTTCGCCTACCACAGCATTCCAGTACGTCCGGAGCCTGTGGCAGGACCAGAGACAATGAGTGAGAGTACCCATACTTATTTTGCATTTGGACATGTTGGAGATACCCCATTTTAAATTTAGAGAGATGATCTGGAGCCAAGTGGGCCCTGTGGAGAATCTTCAATTGCAAGGCATGGGTCCTATCGTCAAGCAAGATCCTTCTTGCATTTTCCCAAATATCCTCTCATGTCTCAGAGGAGATTTCCACGTCCAGTTCCCTCTCTCATACCTTGCAAAGTCGCTCAGTCTTGTCTGATGAGTCCTCTCCCAACAGGTGAAAGAGATTAATGACAGAAGGTGTGTTTTTAGCACGAAGCACCCTCTTTTCTGTGACAGATCTATAGGAAGCAGCTAAAAGTGTAGTTTTTTTTTGAATGAAGTCCCTAATTTGAAAACAAAACGGAAGAGATCCCTACTGGACAACCCGTATTTCCAAGCTAACTGGTCAAAAGACATCAATGTGTCTTCCTCGAATAAATCACCCAGGCAAGATACACCCCTAGCTGCCCGTAGTTTAAACCCCAAGTCCATTATCCGCAGTTGAAAACCTGGCATATTAACTATGGGTGTAAGAAATTATGTTTCGGCAATATTACCTTCACTCTGCCACATTGCCTTCCATGCTTTAACAGTATTTATAACTATTGGGTTACGGCAATATTTCTTAACTGTCCTCATTTTGTCCAGGAACAGTAAGCTAGTAAGGGGGCATCCTGCCTGAGAAGCTCCTATGTCTAACCATATTGAAAGAGGGTCCCCACAGGCTCAGTCAATCTTGGAAGATAACAACGTACTTAATTGATACTTTTTTTAATATCTGGGAGGTCCATCCCCCCCAATCTGTGGGGGTAGCTGTAATTTAGTTAATTTAATAAGGGGTCGCTTGCGATGCCAGATGAAAGAACTGAACCAGCCAATCAGTCTCCTGCATGTTTGCCTAGTAAAGATCAAAGGAAGCATTCGCATAGAGTACATGCAAATATTCATTTTAATGAACTTGGATCATGAATTTGGATCTCCCAGGTGTAACCCCGAACAAGAGTCTCTCCTTAATGTCCCAAGAAGTGCAGGAGGCCGTGTGGCAGCTCCAGAGCAGAAAGGCACCTGGTGCTGATGGATTTCCCAGTGAATTTTATAAGGAATTTATAAACATACTGTCCTAACCTAATCAAGAAATTGAAGCCCTCCCATCTTTGAAGATCTTGTTTGATTCTCTCAAATAAATGGGCAAAATTGGCTTTAAACAGCCGATCAAACACAGGAGTAATGAATATACCTAAGTAAAGAAAACCCCTCCCGTGACCATTTAAAGGGAACTCAAGATTCGTCCTCGAGACCAGGCATTTTTGGGAGACCACCCATAGGCATAGCCTCCGATTTCGTGAAGTTGATCTTGTAACCCGAGAAAAACACCAAACAAATTAATGCATTGCATCAGATGAGGTACCAAAACTGTTGAGTTTGACCTGAATGTCAGCTGCATACAATGCAATCTTATATGACTTTGTCCCCACTTCTGGAGCAGATATAGTGGGATCCCTATGTATGGCCCCTGCCAGTGACTCAATTACCAATGTGAAAAGCAACAGCGATAGGGGACAGCCCTGTTGACTACCCCTAAAGATATTAAAACTGCTTGACCACATACCTTAGGTGAGAACTGCAGTCATTGGGTCACTATACAGAACCTTTACTCACTGATAAAGACTCCATCCAAGCCAAACCATCTGAGGTACAAAAAAGGTATGGCTACTCAACCCGATCAAATGCCTTCGCTGTGTCTAGAGAGATCACTAATCCCCATACTGACTATTGTTGACACACTTGGATCACATTGAGTAACCTCCTGACATTATTTGATGATCTGCGGCCTTTATAAAGCCCGTCTGGTCCTCCTTAATAATAGAAGGCAGTACAGTTTCTAGCCTTAAGGCAAGAGTCTCAGATAGGATTTTGAAATCAACATTCAAAAGTAAGATGGGCCTATAAAAAGCACAATCCTCCAGGGCCGTCCCTTTTTAAGGATAAGCGAGATATTAATCACTCTTAAAGATGGCTGGAGGAGGCCGTGACTGTGTGAATCATTGAACATACTGAGCATCAGTCCTGACAGTATGTTTATAAATTCCTTATAAAATTCACTGGGAAATCCATCAGTACCAGGTGCCTTTCTGCTCTGGAGCTGCCACATGGCCTCCTGCACCTCTTGCACTGACAATGGGACATTAAGGAGAGACTCTTGTTCAGGGTTACACCTGGGAGATACAAATTCATGAAAAAGGACTCCATCCTAGCCCGTCTATCCTCACAACTTTCAGACTGGTAAAATTTGGAGTAAAATCTCTGAAATGCCACATTAATGCTTTTAGAATCACAGGTTAGGTTTCCAGAACCTTCCCTGATCGAGGTGATGACTTGAGGGGCACTCTTTTTCCAGGAAAGATGGGCTAAGTACTTGACCAGTTTATCACCAAGCTCAAATAACCTTTGGTTTGCAAAGGTAAGCTCCTTCTTGACTCTCTATGTGAGCATGGAGTTAAGTGTGGACTGAAGCGCAGTGATCCTCTGTAATTTAGTCAGCGAGAGCCTATCAAAGTACCCCTTCTTGGCTGTCTTCAATCGTGTTTTGAGCAAACGCTGCTCACCCTTTTGCCATTTCTTATGGCAGAATTGGAAATAACTAACACTCTGGCATATGCTTTAGCAGTTTCCCAGAGAATGGATGAATTACTGGCCAAGCCTGAATTATGTCTAAGCTGGAAATGTGTTGCTGGAAAAGCGCAGCAGGTCAGGCAGCATCCAGGGAACAGGAGAATCGACGTTTCGGGCATAAGCCCTTCTTCAGGCTTATGCCCTTCCTGAAGAAGGGCTTATGCCCGAAACGTCGATTCTCCTGTTCCCTGGATGCTGCCTGACCTGCTGCGCTTTTCCAGCAACACATTTCCAGCTCTGATCTCCAGCATCTGCAGACCTCACTTTCTCCTGAATTATGTCTAAGAAAGCCCCAAATTCATTGGAAATGTACTTGAGAAACTTGCTATCCTTAAGGATGAATGGATCCAGTCACCTGTGCCCCGAACCTACTATGGTGTCCTTATTATTGACCACTGGGTAAACTGGAGCATGATCCGAAATAGTGATATTGCCAAATGTATAAGACACAAGCGAGCCCAAGTGTGCTGCGGGACTCAAAAAGAGATCAATCCTGATATGACATTTGTGCAGATTGCAAACGATTGAAGGGAAGTCATTGATGAAGCAGCTGAAGATGGTTAAGTCCACTTCCCTGAGGAACTCCTTGCAGAGACGTTCTGGAGCTGAGATGATTGACCTCCAACAACCACAATCCTATGTGTCAGATATGACTCCAACTCATAGAAAGTTCTTCCCTTAATACCCATTGATTCCAGTTTTGCACAGTCTCAGTAATGTCACACTGGGTCAAATGCAGCCTTGATGTAAGGGCTGTCACTCTCACCTCACCTCTCAAATGCAGTTCTTTTGTCCATGTTTGAACTAAAACTGTAATGAGGTCAGGAGCTGAGTGGTCCTGGAAGACCCAAATTAAGTGTCAGTGAGTAGGTC
Organism: Chiloscyllium plagiosum; assembly: GCF_004010195.1. Classification (NCBI taxonomy): domain Eukaryota; kingdom Metazoa; phylum Chordata; class Chondrichthyes; order Orectolobiformes; family Hemiscylliidae; genus Chiloscyllium; species Chiloscyllium plagiosum. Next base: position 144,188 of record NC_057734.1, on the reverse strand, counting down.
ACTGCTGATAGTTGGTTATTCTAAACTGCTTAGCATTTAGGACTAAGATGAGGAGGAATACACTTAGCATCAAGGAATAAGGGAATAAACAAAAAAGTGGTGTATAAGTTGAAGATCAGCCACAAACTCATTGAATGGCAGAGAGGGCTCAAAGTAATCAATGACACATTTCTGCCACTTGTTATATTCTCGGGTTTTATCTATGTGACAGTTTACTTTTATTGTACACCCTTACTATTTCCTGCTGTTCTATGCTGTAATATGGAATAATCACTACAATGGTAAGGGAAATTATAGTTTAGAAAAAAATCTATTAATTTTCTAATTTGTAACAAATACACATCCACCTACCCGTGGCATGTTCATGTCATCAATGAAGACTAACAGACGCTTTCCCATAGGTGGTCCATAGGTAACTTTGGTTCGTTTCTCTACATTTGCCTCAAGGTTTCTTTGGACATCCATTGAGGTGGTACGAGATGAGAAGTTGATCGTCAACAATAGCTGAATGATCAAGAAATGTATTTGAAACTCCTTGAAGTCATAGAGTCGGTTATAAAGCACAGAAACAGACCCTTTGGTCCAATCAAGTTTCCCAAACAAATCGTCCCATTTGCCTGCATTTGGTCCGTAACCCTCTAAATCTTTCCTATTCATGTACCTGTCCAAATATCTTGTAAATGTTGTAATTGTACCTGTATATGCCACTTTCTCTGGTAGCTCATTCTACAGACAAACTACCCTCTGTGTGAAAAGGGTGCCCCTCAGGTCCATTTTAAATTCTTCTCCACTCACCTTAAAAATATGCCCTCTAGTTTTGAACTCCCCAACCTGAGGGAAAAGGCCTTTGCTATTCACCTCATCTGTGCTCCTCATGATTTAATAAACATCTATAAGGTCACCCCTCAACCTCCTATGCTCCATTCAAAAATGTCCAACGAAATTCAGAAAAAGTCACAGAGGAAGACTGGGAGAATCATAGAATCTTACAGTACAAAAAGAAGCCATTCAGCCCACTGTGCCTGTAGCAGTTCATTACAGAGTTGTCCAATTTAGTCCCACAACCTTTAACCTTAACTTTCCAAACATTGACTGGAAATACTATAGTTCGATTACTTTAAATGGGTGAGTTTTTAGTCCAATGTGTGTAGGACGATTTCCTGACACAGTATGTCGACAGACCAACAAGGGGCGAGGCCACATTGGATTTGGTACTGGGTAATGAAACAGACCAGGTGTAAGATTTGGAGGTAGGTGAGCACTTTGGTGATAGTGACCACAATTCGGTTATGTTCACTTTAGCGATGGAAAGGGATAGGTATATACTGCAGGGAAAGAGTTGTAGTTGGGGAAAGGCAATTATGATGCAATTAAGCAAGATTTAGAATCCATAGGATGCGGAAGGAAAGTGCAGGGGATGGGCACAATTGAAATGTGGTGTTTATTCGGGGAACAGCTACTGCATGTCCTTGTTACGTATATACCTGTCAGGCAGAGAGGAAGTGGTCGAGCGAGGGAGCTGTGGTTTACTAAAGAAGTTGAATCTCACGTCAAGAGGAAGAAGAAGGCTTATGTTAGGACGTGAAAACTCAGTTTGGGCACTTGAGAGTTACAAGTTAGCCTGGAAGGGCCTAAAGAGAGAGCTAAGAAGAGCCAGGAGGGGACATGAGAAGTCGGCAGCTAGGTTCAAGAAAAAACTGAAAGCTTTCTATAAGTAAGTCAGGAATAGAAGAATGACTAAAGTAAGATTAGGGCCAATCAAAAACAGTAGGGGGAAGTTGTGTGTGGAGCTCAAGGAGATAGGAGAAGCGCTAAATGAATATTTTTTGTCAGTATTCACACTGGAAAAAGACATTTATGTCGAGGAGAATACCAAGATACAGGCTACTAGATTAGACAGGTTTGAGGTTCACAAAGAGGAGGTGTTAGCAATTCTGGAAAGTGTAAAAATAGATAAGTCCCCTGAGCTGGATGGGATTTATCCTAGGATTCTCTGGGAAGCCAGGGAGGACATTATTGAGCCTTTGGCTTTGACCTTTATGTCGTCACTGTCTACAGGAATAGTGCCAGAAGACTGGAGGATAGCAAATGTTGTTCCTTTGTATAAGAAGGGAAGTAGAGACAACCCTGGTAATTATAGACCAGTGAGCCTTACTTCTGTTGTGGGTAAGGTGTTGGAAAAGGTTTTAAGAGATAGGATTTATAATCATCTAGAAAGGAATAAAGTGATTAGGGATAGTCAACATGGTTTCGTGAAGGGTAGGTCATGCCTCATAAACCTTATTGAGTTCTTTGAGAAGTTGACCAAACAGGTGGATGAGAGTAAAGCGGTTGAGTATATGGATTTCAGTAAGGCGTTTGATAAGGTTCTCCATGGTAGGCTATTGCACAAAGTAGGAGGCATGGGATTGAGGGTGATTTGGTGGTTTGGATCAGAAATTGGCTAGCTGAAAGAACAAAGAGGTTGGTGATTGATGGGAGATGTTCATCCTGGAGTTCAGTTACTAGTGATGTACTGCAAGGATCTCTTTTGGGGCCACTGCTGTTTGTCATTTTTATAGTAAGCAAATTTGTAGATGACAGTAAGATCGGTGGAGTTGTGAATTGTGCCGAAGGATGTTGCAGGTTACAGAGTGACAAAGATAAGCTGCAGAGCTGGGCTGACAGGTGGCAAATGGAGTTTAATGTGGAAAAGTGTAGGGTGATTCACTTTGGAAGGAGCAACAGGAATACAGAGTACTGGGCTAATGGTAAGATTCTTGTTAGTGTCGATGAGCAGAGACATCTCAGTGTCTATACACATAAATCCCTGAAAGTTGCCACCCAGGTTGAAAGGGTAGTTAAGAAGACAATATGGTGTATTGCCTTTTATTGAAAGAGGGATTGAGTTCCAGACTCACGAGGTCATGTAGCAGCTGTACAAAACTCTGGTGCGGCTGCACTTGCTGAGTATTGTGTGAATTCTAGTCACTGCATTATCGGAAGGATGTGGAAGCTTTGGAAAGGTTTCAGAGGAGATTTACTGGGATGTTACCTGGTATGAGGGAAGGTCTTATGTGGAGAGACTGAGGGACTTGAGGCTATTTTCGTTACAGAGAAGAAGGTTGAGGGGTGACTTAATTGAGAAATATAAGATAATCAGAAGGATTAGATAGAATGGACAGTGAGAACGTTTTTCCTCTGATGGTGATGGCAAGCACAAGGGGATATGGCTTTAAATTGAGGGGTAATAGATATAGGACAGATGTTTGAGGTAGATTCTTTATTCATAGAGTAGTAGGGGCATGGAATGCCCTGCATGCAACAGTAGTAGACTCACCAACTTTAAGGGCATTTAAATGGTCATTGGATAAACATATGGATGAAAATGGAATAGTGTAGGTTAGATGAGCTTCAGATTTGTTTCACAGGTCAATTCAACATCAAGGGCTGAAGGGCCTGTACTGCACTGTAATGTTCAATATTCTAACCAGACTTTTTCCATCTAATCCCAGAAATCCAGCTGCCTTTTGAAAATTCTTCTGGAATTTGGTTCCATCCCTCTTTCAGGTAGATTGTCTAGATTTTAACAACCCTCTGTACTGAGAAAAGTTTCCTAACAGCCGTTTTATTCTTTTGTTATTTGTTTAAAATCTCTATTCTCTGGTTACCAACCCATTTGCCAAAGGAATTAGTTTCTCCCTCATTGTTTGATCAAAATTCCTCAATGTTTTGAGCACCGCCTATTAGGTCACCTCTTAATTTTTGCTGCTCTAAGGGGAAAAAAAACTATCTTCTCCAATTTCTCTGTACAACTGAATGCCTCCATCTTTGGTATATGGCTGTTAAAATTACTCTGCATTCTCTCCAGGATCGTACCATCTTACATACATACATCTTCCTTCTTTCCTTCCCTCCCAAAGTATGGTGCCCAGAATGTGTTCAATTTTCCAAGTGAAGCTTCACCAGTGATTTATAAAGGTTTAACATGTTGTCCTTGTTTTTATATTCAATTGCCCTAATTATAGAGCCAGGTGCTTCATACACTTTTTCAACTGCACGTTTAACCTGTTATACCACCACTATTTGTGTATAGTCACTCCCAGTCCCTATCGGCTTTGCACCTCTCCTCCCACAGAATAATCCCATTTATATCATTCTGTCTCTCAGAGTTGTTTCTCCCCAAGTGTATGACTTCACATTTATCATATTAAACTGCATCGGCCATGAGACTGACCATTGCAAGAGTCTGCTTGTGTCCTCATCAAGTCTGCCCTTATGCAATTCACTGTTTACTACATTGTTAACTTTTGTATTGTCCATGTATTTTATTCAATAAATTGCTAAGTGCACATCCCATACCTAGGTCCAGGTCTTATATATCACAAGTAAAGCAATGGTCCTAATACTGAATTCTGGAAGAACCCACTGCAAACTCCTCTCTTGCAAAGAATAAAGTAACAAGAAGGCAGTTGCACACTGGCGCTTACATTGACATCTGCACTGAGATTCTTAAGGAAATTCTGTGTTGTAGCAGTCTTGGAAGTACCAGATTCTCCCACAAGTAACACAGGATGTTTAATTTTCACCATCTGTTCAAGTAGCCAACTGATACGGGTTGTATCGACAGTAGGAACTAGAAATTATTTTGCACAGTTTAATATAGCAAAGTACATTGGTTTATTTCAATATTTACATATATTAAGCATGTTACATTGCAGTACCCTTGCTGTCAATTTTTTCCTCTTATAAATGTTTATGTCTAAACGATAATTAACGTCTGCCCAGTGATTGCAGCTATTGGAAGAACGGAAACGAATTAGAGTGTGACAGGTTTACATACCAGATGTCACTATAAATGCTGACATAGCAATTTATATAATGGAAATATAAAAACAAGGGATAAATGGCCACTAAATTATATCTGCCTGTCCTGGTTCAGTCAGCTTCTATATTCTAAATCTAATTCTTTTGAAGACTCTATTTAAGCACTCTCATAGGGATCAGCATTTCTGAAATAAACTGCATTGTTCATGCAAAATAGATCTATATCCCAAAATTCATTACTATAATCCTCTTATAATCCAAAATGGAAAGTATTTTGATAGAATTTTAACAATTAACCTTATTTGTGCTCATCAAGTACTACCAGGACACGCAGAACACAGCTATAGGCTGATTAAAACTCCTTTCTGTGTTTTAATTTAAATCATTAATAAGATGTGAATATTGCTGGTGAGATCAACATTTACGGCCTTTGCCTAATAGCCTTTGACAAGGTAATAGTGGTAAACTGCTTCCCTGCCTTAACTGTTGTAGTCCATGTGGTGTAGATACATCCATGATTTAGAGGGGACTCACAGCACTGAAGGAATGGTGGTATTACCCCAAGTCAGGATGGTTTGTGGTTTGGAAGGGAGCATTCAGATGATCAGATTTCTGGTCAATGGTAATTCCCATGGTTTAATGATGGAATGACATTAAAAGTCAAGGGGAAATCGTTAGATTCCCTCTTGCTGGATATAGTCAGTACCTGTCGTTCATTTTACACAAATGTAACTTGTTGCTTGTCAGGTTAAAGCCTCTGAACACTGTCCAGGTCTTGCTGCATATGGACATGGACTGCTTCAGGATCTGAGTTACAAATGCACTGTACAATCATCAGCAAATATCCCCAAATATAATCTTTTGATGGAGGGGAGGTCATTGATGAAGCGGGCAGAAGTGTCAAGATTAGAGTGATGCTGGAAAAGCACAGCAGGTCAGGCAGCATCGGAGGAGCAGGAAAATTGATGTTTCAGACAAAAGCCCTTCGTCAGGAATCATTGATGAAGCGGCTGAAGATGAATGATCCTAGGGCACTATCTTGAGAAGCAATTGCAGAAATGTCCTTGGCCTCCAATAACTAGAAATATTTTCCTTTGTGACTTGATAATCAAGGGCAGTCATTCTCACCACATCTCTGGAATTCAACACTTGGTTCCAAGGCTGGAATGAGCTTTGGAGCTGAGTTAGCAAATTGATCAAAGATGAGTGGATTATTGCTGTGTAAGCATTGTTTGATAGTACTGTGAATAAAACCTACATCACTTTGCTGTTGATTGGGTAGAGTGATGGAGCAGTAATTGGCCTGTTTGGATTTGTCCTGCTATTTAAAGACAAGACATATCTCGACATCTTTTTAAATTGTCAGGTGTAACCAGTGTTACAACCAAACCCAACACCTTCCTAAGCCCCAACTCAGAATACCTATGTGGGGGTTTTCCATTTCCTGTGTTTGAGTATGGGGACAATAGCCAATTAGTGATGTACTGGGTTTGCTTTTCAGCTGATGCCTACTAAGCGTTTAATTTAAGTTACCAAAAACTGTCCTACATTGGTACCTGACAATTGCAGATTGAATAGTCTTTCAGCCTAGAATTCTGGGCCCCACACTGATAGTCTATTATCAAACACATTGCATAACTGGGTCCCCAATTCATAAAGACAAAAACTTACCAAGAATATCTATAAATTTTACTTGAGGATCATGGACATATTTGGGCACAAGATTGGTCCATGGAACCCATTTCAGTTTCACATCATCAAAGTGAAAGTCATAGAGAGTTGGTAGCTGACCTACAACAAACATAGAAGTTCAATCTTAAAATTACAGAATATCAAAACTCAACAGTTTTCCACAGTTTCATGTCAATTATGAAAATAAAGTTATCTTGGAGGAAGGCATGTGCAAAGAAATTTGGTCAGAGGTTTAAGATGAAATACAATAAATAATTACAGTTCTTTTTGATTTCCATTACAGGTAGGGGCGCAGAGAGGAAACACACCATCCTTTAAAATATAGTCCATGGTGGGGTGTCTGTAAACAAGTGGCAGGGCAAGTTAAGGAAGTGATTAAAAAGATATATAGAGTCATTGGCTTTATTAATTGCAATAAAGTAGAAAAGCAAGTAAACTATGCTAAACTTTTATAAAATATGCTCATTTCTAGAAATCAAATTATAAAATGGATGTCAAAACTTTAGAGGAGCTGTTGATAAGATGTCCTAGAGTTGTATCAGAATAAAGGACTTTAACTATGCACAGAAATAAATACCTGAATTTGAATAGTACTTTTTATGATCACACAACTTCTCAAGTTTTACAGCCAATGAAGTACAATGAAAAGAGTGGAGAAGCTGGAATTGTTTCCTCTAGAGCAGAGTCAAAATCTGATCGAGGTGTTCAAAATCATGAGGCATTTTTATAGAGTCAATAAGGCAAACCCTTCCATTGGGAGATGGGTCAGTAACCAGAGAATACAGATTTAAAGTGACTGGCAAGAACAAGAGGTGACATGAGTTTCTATGCAACAGGTTGTTATGATTCGGAATACACTGCCTGACTGTACTTTGGAAGGAAATTTAAAAACATTTCCAGGCCTCTCAGGGAAAAGCTACTGAATGAGGATAATCAGATAACTCTGCTAAAGAGCTGAAAATGTGTTGCTGGAAAAGCGCAGCAGGTCAGGCAGCATCCAAGGAACAGGAGAATCGACGTTTTGGGCATGAGCCCTTCTTCAGGAACTCTGCTAAAGAGCCAACATAGGCACACCAGTCTAAACAAATACAAATTCAAATCAAGCTACTTCTTAACTGCACAACAAGACAATAAAGAGATAAGAGATGGGATCAGGAGTCGACAAACATTCAACATGATCATGGTTGAGATATTGCCATGACACCGCTTCCCTGCCTGCTCTCTATGTCTCTCAGTTCCTTGAGAGACCAAAAATCTGTCTATCCAAGCCTTAAATAAAGTCAATGATGGAGACCCCATAATCCCCAGGATAAAAACTTCCAGAGTGGACACACTTCTCATCTCAGTCCTAAATGACTGTTCCCTGATCCTAATACTGTGAACCCTTGTTCCAGATTTTTCAGCAAAGGAAGCAATCTCTCAGTTTTTACTGTCAAGTCCTTTCAAAGTCCCTCCTTACCGCCAATTTCCAAGACAATTTACTCAGCCTCTCATCATAGGTCCACCCTGTCATCACAGGAACCACTCTAGTGAAACTTCACTGAACTGCCTCCAATGTAAATGCTTCCTTCCTTACAAATGGAGACCAAAACTATACATTATTGTGTTATCATGAAAGCCCTTTGTAATTGTAGCAGACTCCCTTATTCTTGTAATCCCATTACAAAAAACTAAGACTTACTATTTGATTCCCTAATTGGTTTTCTGTGTTCTTAATATGAGCACAGTCTCCCCGAACATCAACATTTAAAAGTTCCCCTACTTTTATGCTTTCCATTCTTAATATCAAAGTGCAAATCTTTCACAACTCCACATTATATTCCATATGTCACCTTCTTGTCCACTTAGGTAATTTGCCCAAATTCTTTGGGTCATCCACACTGTTTTCATTCCCATCTAGATTTGCATCAGCAGCAAACTTGGAAATATTACTTTTGGTCTCTTCATTTAGGTCACAAATATAGATGGTAACAAGCTGACCTCCAGCACTGATCCTTGCACTAGTTACTGCCTGTCAACTTGAAAGTGTCTTGTTTCTTCTCTGCTCTCTGTCCATGAACCAATCCTCCATTCCTACTAATACATTACCTTCTCCAACCAACCCACCCATGAGCTTTTATTTTACATATTAACCCCTTATTAAAGGTGACACCTTACTGAATGCTTTTTTAGAAATCCTATTATACCACATCCATGCATACCCCTTTATCTATCCTAAAAGTTACAACTCAAGAAATCAATCAAATTTGTCAAGAGCATGTTCTCTTTCATAAAGCTAGACTGGTTCTCTTTCTGATCATACTATGATTTTCTAAGTGCATTGTTAATATTTCCTTACTTCAGATTTCAGCAAATAATGTAAGTTCCGAATGACTGCTCTCAGAATGCACTCATTCCTCCATATCCATTAGGGATTTGTTCCTGAGAACTCCCACAAATGATGAAATTCTTGAGTGCGGAGCTCATTTAAAATAGGTTAAAATGGTTAAAAATATTCCGGTATGTGATTTGGCCCCATGGGTGTTGATTTCTGTTATGACTTTTTTTTTGGCATGGATAAGCAAATGCACGATTTTGCGAATACAGAGGATTAACTGTAACAGGTCTGCAATTCCCTATTTTCATTTGCCCTTTCTCAAACAGCAGACTTCCCTTTTTCTTCATAAATGCCGTTTCTGAAATGTTGATTTTCCTGCTCCTCAGATGCTGCCTGACCCGCTGTGCTTTTCCAGCAACATTCTAATCTTGACATTTGCCCCAACAAGTCCATACTGACTCTTCAAAAAGCATCTCACCTCAATCCATCCCCCTACCCTATACCTGTAACCCTGCATTTCCCATGGCCAACACATTTAACTACACATCCCTTGACACAATGGGTATTTTAGCATGGTCAATCCACCTAACTTGCACATCTTTGGACTGCGGGAGGAAACCGGAGCACCCAGAGGAAACACATGCAGATATGGAAAGGATGTGCAAACTCCACACAGACAGTCGCCCAAGCGTGAAATCGAACCCAGGTCCCAGTACTGTGAAGTAGCAAACCTAACCACTGAGCCACTATGCCATACTCCCGAAGTTGTTCTAAAATCTAGGAATATTGGAAATTCACAATCAATGCACTATGGATTTCTGCAAAAATCTCTTTTAGAACCTTAGGATGTGGGTCATCTGGTCCTGAGATTGCGTCAGTTTTTACTTCTTCAAATTTCTCTAACATCGAACAAAAAGATTGACACTACTTTTGACAAGATTTCAGATTTATAGCAATCTTTATATTTAGAATGTAGAGCTATCACAACATCTTTCCTCATTAAATTCCTAGTTATATGATAGGAATAGGGTAGGAATAGGGCCAATCAAAGACAGAAGTGGAAAGTTGAGTGGGGACCCTGTGGAGATCGAAGATGTGCTAAACGAACATTTCTCATTGGTTTTCACTCAGGAAAAGGAGAATATTGGAGAGGAGAAGAATGAGGTACGAGATATTAGACTAGAAAGGATCGAGGTTAATTACGAACAGGTGTTATCAATTCTAGAAGGAGTGAAAGTAGACAAGTCCTCTGGGCTGGATGAGATTTATCTGAGGATTCTCTGGGAAGCTAGGGAGGAGATAGCAGAGCCTTTGGCTTTGATATTTGAGTTGTCATTGTCTACAGGTTTGGTACCAGAGGACTGGAGAATTGCAAATGTTGTGCCCTTGTTCAAGAAGGCAGTACAGATGTCCCAGGTAATTATAGACCAGTGAGCCTTACTTCTGTTGTAGGAAAGATTATGGAAAGGATTATAAGAGATAAGATTTATAAATATCTAGCAAGCAACAATTTGACTTCAGATAGTCAACATGGTTTCGTCAAAGGCAGGTCGTGTCTCACAAAGCTCACTGAGTTTTTTAAGAACGTGACCAAGCATGTAGATGAGGGTAGGGCAGTTGACGTGGCATACATAGACTTCAGTAAAACCTTTGATAAGGTTCCACATGGTAGGCTGATGGAAAAAATGCAGAGGGATGGAATTGAGGGTGATTTAGCAGTTTGGATTAGAAACTGGCTTCCTGAAAGAAGGCAATGAGTGGTGGTTGATGGAAAATATTCAGCCTGGAGTCCGGAGTCAGCCTGGTGTGCCACAAGGATCTGTTTTGAGACCACTGCTCTTTGTCATTTTTATAAATGACTTAGACGTAGGCATAGGTGGATTAGTAAATTTGCAGACGACACTAAAGTCGGTGGAGTAGTGGATAGTGTGGAAGAATGTTACAGGTTGCAGGGGGATTTGGATAAACTGCAGAATTGGGCTGAGAGGTGGCAATTGGAGTTCAATGCAGCTAAATGTGAGGTGATGCACTTTGGGAAGAATAACAGGAAGGCAGAGTACTGGGTCAATGGAAAGATTCTTGGTAGTGTGAATGTGCAGAGGGATCTTGGAGTCCATGTACATAGATCCCTGAAAGTTGCCACCCAGGTGGATAGTGCTGTTGAAAAGGCATACGGTGTGTTAGGTTTCATTGGTAGAGGGATTGAGTTCCGGAACCGTAATATCATGCTGCAACTATACAAAATGCTGGTGCGGCCACACGTGGAATATTGCGTACGGTTCTGGTCCCCATATTTCAGGAAGAATATGGAAGCATTGGAAAAGGTACAGAGGAAATTCACTAGGATGTTGCCTGGTATGGAGGGAAGGTCTTATGAAGAAAGGCTGAGACACTTGAACCTGTTCTCATTGGCAAGAAGAAGGCTAAGAGGGGATTTGATAGAGACATACAAGATGATCAGAGGACTAGATAGGGTAGACTGTGAAAGTCTTTCCAAGGATGATGACGTCAGCGTGTACGGGGGGCATAACTACAAATTGAGGGGTGATAGATTTAAGACAGATGTCAGAGGCAGGTTCTTTACTCAGAGAGTGGTAAGGGCGTGGAATGCACTACCTGCTAATGTAGTCAACTCAGCCACATTAGGGAAATTTAAACAATCCTTGGATGATTTTAGGATCGTGTAGGGGGACGAGCTGAGAATAGTTCACAGGTTGGTGCAAAATTGAGGACCGAAGGGCCTGTTCTGCACTGTATTGTTCTATGTTCTATGATCAGAAAAGACAAAGTACTGGATCAAAAACTTACCTGGCAATTCTCCTGGCCCTGCAAGGGTATTTGAGGCTTCAACTGCTGACATGCTGGCAAGGCGTTTCACATAATCATCAAATTTCACCCTTCCATCCTCGAGAAGACACGCTCCCAAAGAGCAGTACAAGGCCTCAATAAAATAGCATTCTAGAACGTCAAAGTTATCCACCTCTTTCTCGAGGAAAGAGTCCAACATCCTAGCAAGCTGGACCACCTGAAGAACAATTATTCTAAGTGATGGTTGTCTTAGAGCATACTTTCCTGTTCAAAATACTAACTTTTAAAGTAAGTAATGATAGAATTTATTTTAGTAAAACACATTCTTAAATCAGTAGAAAGTAACAATGCCTTCCCCTTTGATCTAATCTTTCTAAATCATCTCTATTTTGAAAGACTAAATAGCATGGTCAGAATTTGGTCCATCCATTTTTTAGTGGTGTTTTTGGCAAAAGTTCAGCAGAAACATCACTCACAGGTTTTAGTGAACAAACAATGGCAGAACATGGAATCAGGGAAGCATTAGTGTCCCTTAGTCAGCAGCTTCTACAGAACCGTAGAAAGGTTATGGCACAGAAAATGATCATTTAGTCCATCAGGTCTGCTCGAGCTGAATAAACAAGCTGCTCATTCTAATCCTACATTCCAGTGCCTGGGTATGTGGCTGGTAAGGTTCCAGGGCTTCAGGAGAGGAACCAGGTTTCTTTTTAATGAGTTGAGGGTTTCTACCTCAACCCCAAAACTGAGCATTGAATTCCAGACATCTAGCACACTCAGGGTGAAAACATTTTTCTTCCTATCCCCTCAAATTAATCTACCAATCACTTTAATTCAGCACCTCTTAGTAACTGATCTCTCCACTCAGGGAAAACCTTCTTCTCTGTCCACTCTATCCAAGCCCCTCATTATTTTGGATATCATAATGGATACATCAGCCTCCTCTGTTCTAAGAAATACAACCTTAGCCTATCCAATCTTTCCTCAAAGCTATAATTTTCAAGCCATGCCAACATTCTTGTAAATCCCCTCTATACTCTCTTAAGAACAATTATGTCTTTCCTGCAATGTGGTGACCAAAACTGTACAGAAAGCTTCAGCTATGGCCTAACAAGTTTTTTCTATAGTTCCAGTATTACCATCTTGATTTTACATTTCAATACCTCACCCAATGAAAGTAAGCATCCCATACGCTTTCTTTACCAACTTATCCAGCCGACTTATTACCTGTTAACATGCACTCTTAGGTCTAATATTTTATCTCTCTCAACACCCTCCAGTTTTTTTTGTATTCCTTTGTTTTGTTTATTCTCCTCAATTGCACTACTTCTCACTTCTCTGGATTGAATTTCATGTGCCACTTTTCCACTCACTCCACACGCTGTCACACATCATCCTTTATTTCCTTTCAATAATCCAATTTTGAATTCAACTCACCACATTCTGCTGTTTCCCATGGGTTTTAATTTTTCTTAACAGTTTGTCATGTGGGATGTTGCTAAATTGCGGTACCAAAGACCAGATAGACAATGTTCATTGCTCTACCCACATCAATCCTCCTTGTTACTTCCTCAAAAAATGCAATTAAGTCAGTAAGACACAATCATTCCTTACCTGTCTATCCCTGATTAATCTGTGCCTTTCCAAATTACAGTTAATCCAATAGTTTAGTACTGATTCTAATAAGGTCAGACTAAGTAAGATTGACCGGTCTATTGTTACTTGGCTCAGCCTCAGACCTGTTTTGAATAGCGGTTCAATATTTACAGATCTCCAATTCTATTGTCCTGGGGAGGCTCACTCACCAATGAAAGCCTGAGTACAGAAACAGATCACTACCTGATAGGAGAAAAGTGATGGATACAAGAATTTTCTGACAGAAATACTTTCATGTTATGTGTTTTACAATATCATTCTAAGAAATTATATTTAACATAAATTTATTTACAATAATATTCATTTCAAAGTAAAATAAACTGAATTGTTAATTGGTTTCTCTAATTCCTAGCATAAAAGATCATTCTTTTCAATACATTTTATTAGAAATATTTTCACCTTAAATAGTTTACTATGAGCACTCCTTACCATGTTCAATTCTGTTTGAGGTACAATTGTTTTTAACTTTTCCACTTGTCTGCCATCCAACATTCCCTCCACTATCATCTCAATGATGTAAGGAACATACTTATTAAACAGTTTGTGGAGGTCAACCTGTTCTTGCTAAAGCAAACAGAAAGGATTTTAAAACATAAAGTTGTGAGATTTTAAGCTATCACATCTCATTTTTGTCCTTTTAGTTCTTAACACATTGCTTATGTGAAGAAATCTCAAAGAAAGGTTGAGGATGTGAACACACTGTGTGAATGAAATACTCACATTCGTATAAAACTTTTTAGGGTGTCCCAAAATGCTTCACAGCCAATTAAGTTATTTTAAGAACAGCCATTTTTATTGTATATGAAACATGGCAGCCAATTTGCTCACAGCAAGCTGGCAAAGGCAGCAAAATAATGTCAACTGGACAAATTGTTTAAGTGATTTTTAACTGATTGGTAAATATTGCCATAGCACCACAGAGAATGCTTTCCTATTCCTTTTCAAAATAGTGAAAAGGGATTTTTTACATCTACCTGAGCAAGATTGGGTCCTGGTTTAATGTCACATTAGAAAAAGGCATCTGTGACACTGCAACATTCTGAATAAATGGTAAAACATTTGCAATGTCAGCATAGATTCTGAACTCAAGTGATTGGATCTACAACCTTCTAGTCCAGTGGCAAGAGTAGCCAAATTAGTACTTTCTATCAATAAACAAAACTTCAATTTTTAAACTTCATTTTGTTTAAACTCATGTTAGAACTTAACAAGGTTTTAAAAAGATAATTGCACAGATAAATGGCACTAGTTAGTTGACAAAATGTAATCGTATCTGTCTAAAAATGTGGAAGTAACAAATTCCATGCGGTACAATGGATTCTGAAAACTGGCAGTTAAATAAAAGCCAGTGTTAACTGTTGATGTTTCAATGTAGAAAATTTGAAACAGATTATGAAAATCAGTTTATACCTTGCTTGTCCTCTCATTAGTCCACTTTTCCCAAAAGGGTCTATAGCGCAGGTTCTTGGGGTCCACGTACACCATCCCACAGCGAGAGACCGTGGCTGGAGACGCATACTGTAAATCTCCAACCTATATCACCCAGAGAGAAGTAAAGGACAGGCTCAACATGCACATATCAAGAAAAGGCCAATAATAAATGTTCATCAGTTAACTCTTATATACCCACTTTGATCCATGCTTTAATTCCAAAACTAATCCTGCATCACGTGTGTACCCTGATCATCCCAAACTGTTGACAGGATTTCCATAAGAGAGTTCTTCACAGTATGCATGGTATAGCTACAAGTCTCGCCACACTAGTGAACTCTAATTTATTAAGCATATCTTTAATGCATATTTAGTATGTATGCTTTTCATGGCAGTGATTTTGACAGGTTTAACACAAAATCCAGCTGCTGGCAAGCATGTCATGGAGGTGAAGCTATAATTCTATCATTATATTCTAGTCATACAAACTTACCAATCTCACACCAGAACTGGTTTGCCTGTCCCTAGTAGCCCCTTGAGAAGGTTAGGGTGAGCTGCCTTCTTGAACCGTAGCAGTCCATGTGCTGTAGGTAGACCCACAATGTCCTTAGGGAGGGAATTCCAGGATTTTGACCCAGTGACAGTGAAGGAGTGGGGATACATTTCCGAGTCAGGACGTGAGTGGCTTTGAGGAGAACTTGCAGGGAGCAGTTTTCCTATGGAGCTGCTGATTTCATCCTTCGAGATGAAAATGCAGATATGGGAAGCCCTAAATGAGTTTTTTGCTTTGATTTTCACCAAAGAAAGGGACCTTGTTTTGAATGAGAACTTTGAGGAGCTGGGAAATAGGTTTGAACAGATCAAGATTGATGAAGCTGATAAGCTGGAAACTTTGGCAAACATTAAGATTTATAAGTCCCCAGGACCAGACTAGATTTATCTGAGGCTGCTCCAGAAGGAGGTTGCTAAGCCGCTGGCGAAGATCTTTGCTTCCTCATTCTCCACAGAGTCATACTGGAGGATTGGAGGGAGGTGAATGTTGTTCCTCTTTTCAAGAAGGGGAATAGGGAAAACCCTGGCAATTACAGACCAGTCAGTCTTACGTGTGTGGTCAGCAAGGTTTTGGAAAGAATTCTGAGGTATAGGATTTATGACTATTTGGAAAATCATATTGTGGTTAAAGACAGTCAGCATGGCTTTGTGAGGGGCACGTCATGTCTCACAAATCTTATTGAGGTCTTTGAAGAGGTGACGAGACAGGTTGACGAAGGTCGAGCAGTGGATGTGGAGTATATGGACTTCAGCAAGGCATTTGATAAAGTTCTCCACAGCAGGCTCATTCATAAAATCAGGAAGTATGGGATACAGGGAAATTTGGCTGTCTGGATTAAAAAAGCAGAGAGTGGTTCTGGATGGAACGTATTCTGCCTGGAGGTCAGTGTTAAGTGGTGTCCCGCAGGGCGCTGTTCTTGGGCCTCTGCTCTTCTTAGTTTTTATAAATGACTTGGATGAGGAGGTTGCAGGGTAGGTTAGTAAATTTGCCAATGACACAAAGGTTAGAGGAATCATCGATAGTATCGAGGGCTACTGCGGGCTGCAGTGCAACATAGACAGGATGCAGAGCTGGGCTGAGAAATGGCAGATGGAGTTCAACCTGGATAAATGCGAAGTGATGCATTTTGAAAGGTCGAACTTGAATGTTGAAAATAGGATTAAAGATAGAATTCTTGGCAGCATGGAGGCACAGCAGGATCTTGGTATTCAACTGCATAATCCCTCAAATTGCCACCCAAGTGGATAGGATTGTTAAGAAAACATATGGTGTTTTGGCTTTCATTAACAGGGGGATTGAGTTTAAGAGCTGTGAGGTTTTGCTGCAGCTCTACAAGTCCCTGGTGAGAGCACACTTGGAATATTGTGTCAAGTTCTGATTACCCTACTATAGGAAAGATAAGGAGGCTTTGGAGAGGGTGCAAAAAAGGTTTACCAGGATGCTGCCTGGACTGGAGGGCTTGTCGTACGAAGAGAGGTTGACTAAGCTCAGCCTTTTCTCTCTGGAGAAGGAAGAAGACAGGTAACCTGTCCACATTTCCCCTCCCCTCACCTTATCCCAGTCCCAAACCTCCAACTCTGCACCGCCCTCTTGATCTGTCCATTGTCTTTCCCATCTATCTGCTCCACCCTCCTCTCTAATCTATCACCTTCTCCCCCACCTTCATCTACCTATTGCATTCCCAGCTACCTTTTCTCTAGTTCCATCCCAATCCCATTTATCTCTCATGCTCCTGGCACATAACCCCTTCATCAGGAATGAAGCTTATGTCCGAAACGTTGATTTTCCTGCTCCTCGGATGCTGCTTGACCTGCTGTGCTTTTCCAGCACCACACTCTCAACTCTGATCTCCAGCATCTGCAGCTCTTACTTTCTCCTCCTAAACAAGAAAGTCATATTATAGACAGAATCTGACAGTCATGGAGCTGCTGGGCCCAGAAGGGATAAGTTAACTTATTTAGGCAGGGTAGAGCAGAATCCCACCACTTTTCAACCGCCACCAAAATTTGGGACTAGGCAGGGCAGGCACCTGCTCAACCTGCCTGGCCCACTGTCAGTCAAGATCCTTAAGTATTCACTTACAGATCATTTAAGGGCTACTTAAGGACAGATTCTCACCACTGCAGAGTGCTTGTCAGTTAGGAGTTTCGGTTTTAGGACCTCCAGCCTATCCTTCCTGCTTCTTGGAAATGAGCAGGATGCTCAGAAAACCCCCTTTTTACAATAATGATGTCTTCTGTTACAAATGACTACCTGCCACCAATAGCAACAAGCACAATCTCAGGCAATACAGTAAAGAGGCCTTTGAATTCTAAATCAAGTTGTAGACAATTGAGGGCCTGAGCATGAAGCAGCCTCATCTCTAGCCCTACAACTTCCACTCCCTGTGGCCCCCTCCAACCCCATAACCCCTCCTAACTCCACAACAATGCATTTACCTGACACCTGGGTCCTTGCAACCTAGACTGTCCTGTCGGCAGCAACATGAACCTCCTTCCTGGCACTAGGAGAAATTGAGGACTACAGATGCTGGAGATCACACTCAAAAGGTGTGGTGCTGGAAAGCACAGCCGGTCAGGCAGCATCTGAGGAGCAGGAGAGTTGATGTTTCAAGCAAAGAAAGAGCTGATACTTGACTCTCCTGCTCCTCAGATGCTGCCTGACTGGCTGTACTTTTCCAGCACCACACTTTTTCACTCCTTCTTGGCACTTCTGAGTGTAAAAGCCACTAGCCTCTAATTCATTAGTAACTACTGTGAGGCAGGACTTTTGTTCAGGGCTTGATTTCAGAGGATGGCACTCCTGGCGTCCTCTGACATGCCTAATTTGAGAAGAGCCCTTAGGTGTTCCATTGTGGATGTTCAGCAAACAAGCATGACACCCAAGTAAAAAAGGTTTCATTTAAGAAAATTCTGTCCTATAAAGCTATCTATGTGTTGGCACTGACTTGTTTATGTGAAGTGGGCATCACTGGCCAGCCCAGGACTTAAGAGTCAACCACATTGCTGCGGGTCTGGGTGGCCTGGTGGCTCAGTGGTTAGCACTACTGCCCCACAGTACCAGGGACTCAGGTTCGATTCTAGCCTTGGCCAACTGGCTGTGTGGAGTTTACACATTCTCCCCATGTCTGCGTGGGTTTCCTCCCACAGTCTAAAGATGTGCAGATTAGGTGAATTGACTGAGCTAAATTGTTTAAAGTACTCAGGGTTGTGTAGGTGAGGTGCATTAATAAGGGGTAAATGTAGAATAATCGGGTTGGAGAATGGGTCCAGGTGGGTTACTCTTCAGAGGGTCAGTGTGAACTTGTAGGGAATCTATGATTCTACATCAAGGCCTAATCAGGTAAAGATGGCAGATTTCCTTCCATAAAGGACATTAATGAATGATGGATTTTTATGACAATCAAAGGTAGTTACATAGTTGGCATTAGACTGGCTTATTTGTTTGCTTTTAATATTGAGTTCAAATTTCACCATCAGGAGGATTCAAATCCATGTCTTCACCACATTAACCTGAGCCTCTGGGTTACTAGTCCTGTGACATTACCACTGCATCACCTCCTCCTGCTGCTAAAGATCTGTCTGTAATAAAAGTTCCACTTAATTTTCAAAGAATAGAAAGAAATTTTAGCATATATCTGCATTATACCCTAACTTCTGACAATGCAGGGCAGCAAGTGAATAACTCAACTTCTCCTTGATTTAATGGTCAGAATTAGCTGCCATATGATGAATCAGATCTTGCACAACTCCATTTTTATTTTTGCCTTTAGGACTCTGAAAGAATAAACATTCTCCTTCCCATCACTGATTTTCCAAAACACAGAAAAATCTGAAAATAAAGATTTCCGCAGCAGTACCTCGAACAGCAGTGCACAGTGTGCCTGTAGCCTGATACGTTCACCATTAGCTAGAGTCAACAACTTGTTGTCATCCATTACTGAGTTCATGTTCTCTACCCAGAGAGCATCCACATCTCCATCAAATAAAATATACCTGCAAGATACATAAAAATACATTTTAAATGCCCACATTTTAAACTGCTACTCTTGCATACAAATGAAATGTCAAAATTTCTTTTGCGAGGAGCTTACTTTAAACAATTCATAACGAGAAAAGCAATGAATGAAAATTTATCAGTAATTTTCAAAGGAAATCGGACAAATATTTCAGTTGGAAAGATTTGCAAGGTTATAAGGGAAAAGGAGGGACAAGGGACATGTAAAATACAGTGAAAAATGTTGTACTGTGTCACCACTCTCCGACGCCATCTTAAAACACAGGAAAATAAACCAAACCATAGCACACAAAGGCAGAAAAATAAAGAAATAGTGTTCAACTTTACAGTCCTTCTTGTAAAGTGCTCCGCCATGGGCCATGGGCCATAGGCCATAGGCCTGGTGGCCAGACACGAGTCTTCTTCATGCTCCACCACTCTTCAGCACCATCTCACCTCCACTGATGCTCTCACTACTCTGGGTCCTCACTGGATCTCACCAATGCAGATGCCACTGATGATGCCAGGTACCACACTGACCCAAACTTAACTCTGCCTCCACCATGAGTCTTCTTTGGGCCTACCTCACCGATGCAGTTGGGTCTCGTACTGGGCCCAAACTCGCCTTGTCTCCATTAATCAGTGTTGGACACAGACACCACCAGGAACCCAAATTCGCCTCTGCCACAGCAAACATGAGTCGGCACTGAAACCACATCATCAATTCAGAGGTACTGGGCTCACTCTGATTCCACGCTGGGTTCACTCACTGTTGCCAATGCTGTTGCTGCAACCGAGCTCTTCAACAAAAAATTAGTACAGGAAAGCGAGAAAAAACAAAGGAAACTAAAAGAAAAGCAGGAGTGGACAAGCCCCAGGCTCAGGAGCCATCTTACCAGATATCTGATGGGTGGGAGAATGGGAAATTGATTTGGTAATAATCACAGAATCAATTTCTAAACACAGGAGGAAGCTATTTGGCCCATCATGTCAGCACATTTTCTTCAGATGAGCATCACTACCTAGTTCCAATCTCCTGCTTATTCCCCATACCCAAGCACACTATTGTGCTTTCCAGCTCAGCGAATAAACTTACATACAGAACCTCAACCTAAGCTACAAATCCTCTCAAAATTCGTGAAACTATTGTTATCCAAAAATCATCTAAAGCCCTCTTGAATGTCCCATTGGAACCTGTCTCCACCACACCCCCAAGTGAAAAAGACTTAATAACTTTCAGCATCTGCAGTCCTCACTTTTGCCTGGTTGATTTTAACCTTACTGCGAATCCTCTTTCAAGGATGCCTACCTTGAAGAAGTTCTCCTCCTCTCTCCACAAGAATCTCAGTGAGTCACTCTCTCACTGCAACCCCCAGGTCATCTCCTCTGACCTGAAGACCTTCTCCCCAGTCTACCACCTTCCCCCCCCCCCCTCCCCCCACACCACCACCACCATTTATCTCCCCTCCAGAGGCTCCCTGCCTCTATTCCTGATGAAGGGCTTTTGCCCAAAACGTCGATTTTCCTGCTCCTTGAATGCTGCCTGACGTGCTGTGCTTTTCTAGCACCACTCTGATCTAACCTCTGGTTTCCAGCATCTGCAGTCCTCACTTTTGCCTAGACTTAATAAAGTGCTAATGCATGAAAATTGGTACAAACTGGCCTCTTACCTCTTATCTTGTCATTAGCATTTGGTTGGAGAATCATACTTTTTTTTCCTTAATGTTGAGAAACTCATTACTGATGATCATAGCTGATTTTCAAAACTGTATCACCAATGCCCATGTTGTTCAGGCAAAATTCTTCCTCATACGATTGAATTTCTAACTCACTATGTTCTGAGGTAACAGAAGTATGGTTTCAGTGGCTGTGTGGCTGAATCAGGCATGTTGGTGGAACTAAATGAATCTTAGTTATAGCTGAGTAGCTACACATTGGCAGGACACCAGTTAAGAGAAAGTGAGGACTGCAGATGCTGAAGATCAAAGTCAAAGAGTGTGGTGCTGGAAAGCACACCCAGTCAGGCAGCATCCGAGGAGCAGGAGAATCAACGTTTCAAGCATGAGCCCTTCACCAGGAATGAATCACCTGTTATGCTGAGTCAGAACTGAGGAAGAGTCACTAATGTTAGCTCTGATTTCTCTCCACAAATACTGCCAGACCTGGTGAGCTTTTCCAGCAATTTCTGTTTTTGTTTCATCCACAGTTCTTTTGGATTTTATTAAGAAAGAATGCACAATTGAACCTGGTTCTTGGAAATGAGCTGGTACAAGTGGATCAGGTGTCAGTCAGGAACATTTAGGAGAATATAATCATTGTATTATGAAGTTCAGGATTTTGGTGGAGAAAATCATAAATACATCTAGAGTAAGAAAAATCAATTGGCAATGAGATGAACTTCAATAAGACAAGTACAGAGCTGAGAGCAAGTGAGGACTGCAGATGCTGGAGATTGGATGCTGGAAAAACACAGCAGGTCAGGCACCATGTGAGCAGCATGAGAGTCAACATTTCAGGCATAAGCCCTTCATCAGAAATAGAGCTGGGCAGCATACACTTCAACAAGAGGTGGAGGGAAAACTTGTAACTGAACAGTGGGCTACCTTCAAAGAGATGGTTCAGGTGCAGTCGTGGTATGTTCCTTCAAAAGGGGAAAAAAGGCTAAACAAATCCAGAGCTCTCTGGAAACAAACAAGATAGAAATTAAGATAAAGAAGTAAATGTGTGATTATAACAGATATCAGATTGAAAATATGATTGGGAACCAAGAGGAATCTAAAAGATTCAGAGGGGAAGATGGGAAAAAGTTGTAGCTATAAGAGCTGCTCCTTTTTTGAGGTATTTTAGGTGTTAAATTTCCTCAAATTGCAGGAGCAGCAATTACTGTTTTATATGCTATTGCATTATTTGGAACTTTAGGGGAAAAAAGTCAAAACAACAGCACTTTAAAAAGGGTGAAAGGTGGAGATCCAAGATGGCGGCGATCTAGGAAGATCGCTGTGCTGAGCTCCGCACTGTAGCACATGCAGGACAGAGCCTCTACCCACCCTACCCCAGTCATCGCGGTAATGTAGGACTCTGGTAGAGTGACAGAGTCCTAGAAGGTCCTAGAAGGTCACTTACCTTCATTCTTGCCACCTCAAGGATGCTGAAGATTGGAGCAGGTTTGCCTGAGGCCAGGGCTCAACCTATAGGCTCGCCAGACCCAACTACTTACCAGGCCTTGGGTTCAGAGCTTACAAAACTTTGCAAGGTGCTGGGGAAGCAAATTGAGGACAAGTTGGCTCCGATCTCTGTTATGTTGCAGAAACATGAACAGCAGCTGGGAAACCTCGGAAAAGTTGTATGAGGTTGAACACAGGATCACAGTGGTGGAAGCTGAGACTGATTCCTCCAAGGATAGGATCCAAGCCTTGGAGACACAGGTTCGTAATTTGCTTGAGCAGATTGATGATCTTGAGAATAGGGGCAGGAGGAAAATATTCGGAATGTTGGTCTGCTGGAGGGGAAGGAAGGTGAGCAACCAGTGGAATTTTTTGAGGTTTGGCTTTCGAAATTCCTTAACTTGGAAGCTGGAATGGGAAGTTTGAAGATTGAAACAGCTCACCGGGCCATGGAACAAAGGCAAGGTCTGTCCTGGTGCAATTCCATAATTATAGAGACAAGGAGAGGATCATGGAAGCTTCCAGAGTCCAGGGGAAGGATCCAAAGGCCTTAGTTTACGAGGGCTCTCAGATCATATTTTTCCAGCACTTCTCAGCAACAGTGATCCAGAAAAGGAAATCCTATGATGGCATCAAGAAAAGATTGAGGGAGCTCGGGATCCAGTACTCTCTCAGGTACCCAGCGATGCTTCGGATTACCTTTAATGGACACGTTCACTTCTCTGACTTGCCAGAGATGGCAAGAGACTTTGTGAACAAGCTAACTTAGGCTGAGCAATTTAAAATGTATAGATAATAGCGTCTTTTTGGAAAGGAAGTCTTGTGGGGTTTGCTTTTCCTCTTTTTTTGGCAATAATCTGGGCTAAATTATGCTCGGGGATGGATGGAATATTTGCTTTTAATTTCTGAGTTAAGCTATACCAGGGAATGGGTGGGATATTCATTATATACTTCTAACTTCTTTGTTTGACATAGAACATAGAATATTACAGTGCAGTACAGGTCCTTCGGCCCTCGATGTTGCACCAACCTGTGAAACCAATCCAAAGCCCATTTAACATACACAATTCCATTTTCATCCATATCCAATGATCATTTAAATGCCCTTAAGGTCCTGGGAACAGATGCAGTGGAGGCGGAGGAATTGGGAATAAGGGATGGCATTTTTACAGGAGGCGGGGTGGGAAAACTGTAGTCTCGGTAGCTGTGGGAGTCAGTGGGCTTGTAGTAGATGTCTGCACCAAGTGTCATTACATACTGAGGTTCTACCTCTTCCCACCCTACCTCCTGTAAAAACGCCATCCCTTATTCCCAATTCCTCTGCCTCTGCCACATCTGTTCCCAGGATGACCAATTCACGTTACAAAATCCTAGATGGCCACCTATTTCCAAGATCGAAATTTCTCTTCCCACGCAGTTGACGATGCCCTTCAGTGCATCTCCTCCACTTCCAGCACCTCTACCCTTGAACACCACCTCTCCCAACCACTTCTCTGGTCCTCACCTTCCATCCCACCAACCTCCATATACATCACATCATCCTCCACCAGTTCTGCCACTACAAACAGACCCCACCACCAGAGATATATTTTCTTCCCCACCCCTATCAGTGTTCCGGAGAGACCATTCCCTCCACGACTCCCTCGTCAGATCCACCCCCTCCAACCCCCCCCCCAACCAGCCCACATCCTGCTCCCAGCACCTTCCCTGGCCACAGCAGGAAGTACAAAACCTGTGCCCTCACCTTCCCCCTCACCCCCCGCCCAAGGCCCCAAAGGATCCTTCTACATCCGACAGAAATTTACGTGTACCTCCACAAAGGTCACCGACTGTATCCGTTGCATCCGATGTGGTCTCCTCTACATCGGGGAGACAGGACACCAACTTGTGGGTCGTATCAGAAAACATCGCTGGCACACCCACACCAACCAACTCCCCCTCCCACTTTGCCGAGAATATGTAGATCCTGGGCCTCCTCCATCACCAAACCATTCCCACCCGATGCCTGGAAGAAGAACGTCTCATATTCCGCCTTGGGACTCTGCAACCACATGGGATCAATGTGGATTTCACCAGTTTCCTTATTCCCCTCCCCCCCATATTATTCCAGTCCCAAGCCTCCAACTCAGCACCGCCCTCTTGATCTGTCCATCACCTTTCTCACCTATCTGCTCCACCCTCCTCTCTGAACTATCACCTTCATTTACCTGTCGCATTCTCAACTACTTTCCCCCCAGCCCCACCTCCCCTCCCATTTATTGCTCAGGCTCCCAGCCCACAAGTCTCATTCCTGATGAAGGGCTTATGCCCAAAATAGCGATTCTCCTGCTCCTTGGATGCTGCCTGACCTGCTGTGCTTTTCCAGCACCACACTCTCAACTCTGATCTCCAGCATCTGCAGTCCTCACTTTCTCCTTCCTTCCATCCCAGGTAACATCCTAGTAAATCTCCTCTGAACCCCTTCTAAAGCTTCCACATCCTTCCTATAATGCGGTGACCAGAACTGTGCACAATACTCCAAATGTGGACTCACCAGAGTTTTGGACAGTTGTAACATGACCTCGTGGTTCCGAAACTCAATCTCTCTACCAATACACGCCAACACACCATATGCCTTCTTAACAACCCTATCAACCTAGATGGCAGCTTCCAGAGCTCTATGTACATGAACACCGAGATCTCTCTGCACAACTACTCTACCAAGAAACTTACCATTAGCCCAGTGGTCTGCATTCCTGTTACTCCTTCCAAAGTGAATCACCTCACACCCTCAGCCCAGCTCTGCAGCTTATCTATGTCCCTCTATAACCTACAACATCCTTTGGCACTATCCACAATTCTACCGACCTTCGTGTCATCCGCAAATTTACTAACCCATCCTTTCACACCCTTATCCAGGTCGTTTATAAAAATGACAAATAGCAATGGACCCAAAACAGATCCTTGTGGTACACCACTAGTAACTAAACTCCAGGATGAGCATTTTCCATCAACCACCACTCTCTGTCTTCTTTCAGCTAGCCAATTTCTGATCCAAACTGCTAAATCACCCTCAATCCCATGCCTCTGTATTTTGAACCATGGGGAACCTTATCAAATGCCTTACATTGTTTACATTGTTATTCTGTTTTCTTTATTTTATGTTTTTGCTCGTGTTTGCAGTGTAGCTCCAGCAAGGAGGAGAGAAAATGGCTAGATGCCTATTCACGAGCAGTTGAAGCCTGGTTCTGGTATTCAAATGCCCTGATTGCTGTATTGGCAATGGGGCGGGAAGTTTGGATTGTGAGGGGGGCCCCCTTTGGCCGGGGAGTGAATTCCCCTATCCAGTGCCAGTGGCACTTTATACGTTGCTTTGTTTTTTTTGTTTTTTGTTGAATATAGTTTTTGATAGTTTTGTAGGTTTATTAACTGTAGTGGTTTTAGTTTGTGTAGTTTTTTTATGTTCTGTGGATTTTCTTTTACTATGGCTCAGTGATTTGTAATTCGAGTTCTTCCTCTCTGGAGACTAAATGCTACTACAGAAGATTATGGCTAATGACTTGTTTAAATGGTGTACCTGGAACATCAAGGGGAACCTGGAACATTCAAGAGGAAAAAGGTACACTTGAGTCTTAAAAAGGAAAAGGTGGATATTGCCTTATTGCAGGAGACGCATATGGATGGTCGGGAACATTTGAAATTACAGCAGGATGGGTTTGATCGGGTTTACTTTTCATCTTTTAATACCAGGAGTAGGGGAGCGGCCATACTGGTTAGGAGGAATCTCTCATCTAAGTTAGTTAAAGACACATATGGGAGGTTCGTAATCATTAAAGCTTTGTTAATGGAGAAAAATATGGTATTTTAAATGTCTACTGTCTTCCAGCCCATCCCCTTAAATTTCTGGTAGATGCGTTAATCTTGCATCTCGGCATATCTCCAAGGAATTCAGGGCATTCCTGGACATTAATTCAGGTTCAGCTAGTAGCCCATCTGTTCTCTGGGAATTGGCTAAAGCTTATGCCAGAGGGCTAGTTATTTCCTACTCTGCCAGTACGAGGTGGCAGAAGTGTGAGCAGCAATTGAAACATGGTTGAAGGCAGCCAAAAAGGTGTACTTTGACAGACCCTCGTTGGTTACAGAGGATCACAGTGCTTCGGTCTACATTGAACTCCATGCTCACGCAGACTGCAAAGAAAGAGCTTACTTTTGCAAAACAAAGGTTGTTTAAGCATGGTGACAAACTGGGCAAGTACTTAGTGTATCTTGCCAGAAAAAAAGTGCCCCTCAAGTCATTACATTGATCAGGGAAGATACTGGAAACCTAACCTGTGATTGCAAAAAGGTTAATGTGGTATTTCATAGATTTTACTCCAAATTAGATCAGTCTGAAAGCTGTGAGGGTGGGCAGGCTAGGACGTAGTCGTTTTTTAAAAGTCTGGAGCTCCCAGTTGTAACCCCCGAACAACCTAGACTGGAACTGCCATAGTGTTAAGGGTTTAGATGGAGAGCAATTTGTTAAGTGTGTACAAGAAAATTTTCTGATTCAATATGTCGCTGTACCTACTAGAGAAGGTGCAAACCCTGACCTACTCTTGGAAAATAAGGCAGGGTAGGTGTATGAGGTGTCAGTGGGGGAGCACTTTGGGGCCAGCGACCATAATTCTATTTGTTTTAAAACAGTGTTGGAAAAGGGTAGACCAGATCTAAAAGTTGAAGTTCTAAATTGGAGAAAGGCCAATTTTGATGGTATTAGATAAGAACTTTCGAAAGCTGACCGGGGACAGATGTTCGCAGGTAAAGGGACGGCTGGAAAATGGGAAGGCTTCAGAAATGAGATAACGAGAATCAGAGGAAGGCTGGTAGGTATAGGGAATGCTGAATGACTAAAGAAATTGAGGGTTTGGTTCAGAAAAAGAAGGAAGCATATGTCAGATATAGACAGGATAGATCGAGTGAATCCTTAGAAGAGTATAACAGCAGTAGGAGCATACTTAAGAGGGAAATTAGGAGGGCATAGAGGGGACATGAGGTAGCTTTGGCAGATAGAATTAAGGAGAATCCAAAGGGGTTTTACAAATACATTAAAGGTAAAAGGGTAACCAGGGAGAGATTAGGGCCCCTCAAAGATCAGCAAGGCGGCCTTTGTGTGGAACCGCAGAAAATGGAGGAGATACTAAAAGAGTATTTTGCATCAGTATTTACTGTGGAAAAGGATATAGAAGACATAGACTGTAGGGAAATAGATAGTGACATCTTGCAAAATGTCCATATTAAGAGGAGGAAGTGCTGGATGTCTTGAAACGCATTAAGGTGGATAAATCACCAGGGCGTGATCAGGTGTACCATAGAACTCTGTGGGAAGCTAGGGAAGTAATTACTCTTGCTGAGATATTTGTATCATCAATAATCACAGATGAGGTGCCAGAAGATTGGAGGTTGGCTAACGTGGTGCCACTGTTTAAGAAGGGTGGTAAGGACAAGCCAGGGAACTATAGACTAGTAAGCCTGACCTCAGTGGTGGACAAGTTGTTGTAGAGAATCCTGAGGGACAGGATGTACATGTATTTGGAAAGGCAAGGACTGATTAGGGATAGTCAACATGGCTTAGTGCGTGGGAAATCATGTCTCACAAACTTGATTGAGTTTTTTGAAGAAGTAACAAAGAGGATTGATGAGGGCAGAGCAGTAGATGTGATCTATATGGACTTTGGTAAGGTGTTCGACAAGGTTCCCCATGGGAGACTGATTAGCAAGGTTAGATCTCATGGAATACAGGGAGAACTAGCCATTTGGATACAGAACTGGCTCAAAGGTAGAAGAGGGTGGTGGTTAGCAGGACTTATACACTTATTGGTAAAGTCCTAGGGAGTATTGCTGAACAAAGAGACCTTGGAGTGCAGGTTCATGGCTCCTTGAAAGTGGAGTCGCAGGTAGATAGGATAGTGAAGAAGGTGTTTGGTATGCTTTCCTTTATTGGTCAGAATAGTGAGTACAGTAGGTCATGTTGCGGCTCTACAGGACATTGGTTAGGCCACTGTTGGAATACTGCGTGCAATTCTGGTCTCCTTCCTATCGGAAAGATGTTGTGAAACTTGAAAGGGTTCAGAAAAGATTTACAGAGATGTTGCCAGGGTTGGAGGGGTTGAGCTATAGGGAGAGGCTGAACAGGCTGGGTCTGTTTTCCCTGGAGCGTCGGAGGCTGAGGGGTGACATTATAGCGGTTTATAAAATCATGAGAGGCATGGATAGGATAAATAGGCAAAGTCTTTTCCCTGGGGTGGGGGAGTCCAGAACGAGAGGGCATAGGTTTAATGTGAGAGGGCAAAGACATAAAAGAGACCTAAGGGGCAACTTTTTCACACAGAGCGTGGTATGTGTATGGAATGAGCTGTCACAGGAAGTGGTGGAGGCTGGTACAATTGCAACATTTAATGAAAGCCAAAACACCATATGCTTTCTTAACAACCTTGTCCACTTGGGTGGCAATTTTAAGGGATCTATGTACCTGCACACCAAGATCCCTCTGTTCCTCCACACTGCCAAGAATCCTGTCTTTAATCCTGTCCTCAACTTTCAAGTTCAACCTTCCAAAATGCATCACCTCGCAGCAGTGACCTTATCAGTCACGTTGCAGCCTACAACAGTCCTCTATACTGTCAACGACACCTCCAACCTTTGTGTCGTCTGCAAACTTACTAACTCATCCTTCAATCACCTCATCCAAGTCATTAATAAAAATTACAAAGAATAGAGGCCTAAGAACAGAGCCCTGTGGAACACCACTCACCACTGACTTCCAGGTAGAATATTTTCCTTCCACTACCACTCACAGTCTTCTGTTGACCAGCCAATTCTATATCCAGACAATTAAATTTCCCTGTATCCCATTCCTCCTGACCTTCTGAATGAGCCTACCATGGAGAGCCTTATCAAATGCCTTACTGAAGTGCATATACATAACATCCACCGCTCGACCCTCATCAACGTGTCTAGTAACATCCTCAAAGAACTCAATAAGATTTGTGAGGCATGACCTGCCCCTCACAAAGCCGTGCTGACTGCCTTTAATCAAGCCATGCTCTTCCAGATGGTCATAAATCCTATCCCTCAGAATCCTTTCTAACACCTTGCAGACGACAGACGTGAGACTGACTGGTCTGTAATTGCCGGGGATTTCCCTATTTCCTTTCTTGAAGAGAGGAATTACATTTGCCCCCTCCAGTCCTCTGGCACGACTCCAGTGGAGAGCGAGGATGCAAAGATCTTCGCAAGCGGCGACGCAATCACATTTCTCGCTTCCCAAAGCAGCCGAGGACAAATCTGGTCTGGCCCTAGCGACTTGTCAATCTTAATGTTTGTCAAAATTTTCAACACATCAGCTTCCTCAAACTCTATCTGTTCCAGTTCCATCAGTTGAAGTTCTAAATTGGAGGAAGACAAATTTTGATAGGATTAGGCAAGAACTTTCAAAAGCTGATTGAGGGCAGATGTTCGCAGGTCAAGGGACGGTTGAAAAATGGGAAGCCTTCAAAAATGAGATAACGAGAGTCCAGAGACAGTATATTTCTGTTAGGGTGAAAGGAAAGGCTGGTAGCTGTAGGGGATGCTCGATGACTGGAGAAATTGAGGGTTTGGTTAAGAAAAAGAAGGAAGCATGTGTCAGTTATAAAATCAACTAGGAGAAAGTGAGGACTACAGATGCTGGAGATCAGAGTCAAGAATGTGGTGCTAGAAAAGCACAGCAGGTCAGGCAGCATCCAACGAGCAGGAGAATCGATGTTTCGGGCAACAGCCCTTCATCAGAAATGTCAGGTATAGACAGGAGAAATCCAGTGAATCCTCAGAATGGTATAGAAGCAGTAGGAGTATACTTAAGAAGGAAATGAGGGAAAAGGGGGACATGAAATAGCTATGGCAAATAGAGTTAAGGAGAATCCAAAGGGAATTTATAAGTACCATAAGGTCAAAAGGGTAACTAAGGAGAGAAGAGGGCCCTTCATCAGGAATGAGGGTTGGGGTCAGGGCTGAGAGATAAATGGGAACTGGGTGCGGTTGGGAGGAGGTAGCTGGGAAAGCAACAGTGGATGAAGGTGAGGGAGAAGGTGATAGATGGGTCAGAGGGGGCTGTGATGGACGGGTCCGGAGGGCTGTGCCGAGTTGGAGGTTTGGGATAATGTGGTTTGGGGGAGGAGGGGCAGAGCATTGTGAATAGGAGTTGGGAGGTCATGTTGCAGTTGTCCAGGGCGTTGGTTCAGCCACTTTTGGAATATTCCGTGCAATTCTGGTCTCCTTCCTGTCAGAAGGATGTTGTGAAACTTGAAATGGTTCAGGAAAGATTTACAAGGATGTTGCCAGGGTTGGAGTGTTTGAGCTATAGGGAGAGGCTGAATAGGCTGAGGCTGTTTCCCTGGAGCGTCAGAGGCTGAGGGGTGACTTTATAGAGGTTTATAGAATCATGAGGGTCATAATTACGGTAAATAGACCAGGTCTTTTCCCTGGGGTGGGAGAGTCCAGAACTAGATGGAATAGGTTCAGGGTGAGAGAGGAAAGATATAAAAGGGACTTAAGGGGCTATTTTTTCAGGCAGAAGGTGATGCGTGTATGGAATGAGCTATCAGAGGAAGTGGTGGAGACTGGTACAATTGCAACATTTAAAAGGCATTTGGATGAGAGTATGAATAGCAAGTATCTAGAGGGATATAGGCCAAGTGCTGGCAAATGGAACTAGATTGGGTTAATATAACTGGTTGTAATGGATGAGTTGGATTGAAGGGTCTGTTTCCATGCTGTACATGCTATGACTGTGCTATGACTCTAAAGCAACTAAGATAATTAAGAAAATTTAATTTAAAAACTGGCATTCAACATCAAAGGACATTCCAAAGTCTTGTCCAGCTATTGATAGTAAAAGAGTGGTAAAAGGAGAAGTAGGACCAACTACAGACCAAAAAAGGGAGCGGACATGGCTGAAGTGTTAAATTAACACTTTGCATCTGTCTTTAATAAGACATGTGCTATCCAGGCCATGGTGACACAGGAAGATTGTTGGTACTTAAATTTGACAAGATACCAGGACTGGAGGGGATGCATCTGAAGATTTTGAAGGAAGTGACAGTCACAATCCTTTAGTCTTCCCTAGAATTAGGGAAGGTGCTGGAGGACTGGAGAATGCAAATGTTAAGGATTTGTTTATGAAATTTGAAATGATAAGCCCACATTTACAGATCAGTCATTTTAACGTCAGAGGTAGGGAAAATTCTAGAAACAATTATTTGGATAGAATGAGTCGTCACATGGGATAAAATGGGTTGATCTGAAAGCGTCAGCATGGATTTCTAAAAAGAAATTTAACTAATTTGCTGATGCAAAATTGAAGACAGAGAGTAATAATAAATGAATATTTTTCCTGGCTGGAGCAAGTTTTGTTGTGGAGAGCCCGAGGTGTCAGTAATGGCACCCTCACGTTTCCTGAAATATACTAATGATATGGATCTAGGCAGGCAGGCAGGGGACAATTTCAAATTGTCATTACAGATGAGATGTAACTTGGATGATCTGAAAATTATGATGAGGATTGTGTGGAACTCCAAAAAGATATTGACAAGTTAGTGGAGTGAGCAGAAAGGTGTTAGATGGGGCTCAATGCAGAGAAACATGAGGTGCTGTATTTTGAATCTACAGTGCAGAAAGAGGTCATTCAGCCCATTGCTTCTTTACCAAGCCTGTGAAGAGAATTCCACTTGGACCCACCTTACCCCCACATTTACTGCGGCTAACCCACCTATTCTGCATATCCCTAGACAGCTGAGAAGATCATCAGGGTCTCTCTTCCCTCCATTACTGACATTTACACCACACACTGCATCCAAAAGGCTAACAGCATTGTGGAAGACCCCACGCAACCCTCACTCAAACTCTTCTCTCTTCTGTCAACCGGCAGAAGATACCAGTGTATTCAGTCTCTCATGGCCAGACTGTGCAATAGTTTCTTCCCCCTGGCCATCAGGCTACTTAACACTGTATGATCAGACTCTTTTCCATCTGAAATTCTTTACATGATTTTGAATTGCTGCTAGAACAATGTCTATTAATTATCATTATTTTATTACACTGTAATTAGCGTGTTTTGCACTTTTTACGCACTTCATGCTGCTCTTAGAGTCATAGAGACATAGAGATGTACAACATGGAAACAGACCCTTTGGTCCAACCCGTCCATGCCGACCAGATATCCCAACCCAATCTAGTCCCACCTGCCAGCACGTGGCCAATATCCCTCCAAACCCTTCCTATTCATATACCCATCCAAATGCCTCTTAAATGTTACAATTGTACCAGCCTCCACCATATCCTCTGGCAGCTCATTCCATACACGTACCACCCTCTGTGTGAAAAAGTTGGCCCTTAGGTCTCTTTTATATCTTACCCCCTCACCCTAAACCTATGCCCTCTAGGTCTGGACTGCCCGACCCCAGGGAAAAGACTTTGTCTATTTATCCTATCCATGCCCCTCATGATTTTATAAACCTCTATAAGGTCACTTGGAGGGAATCCACCACGTTCAGCAACACTCCCCAGGACCTTACCATTAAGTATATAAGTCCTGCTAAGATTTGCTTTCTCAAAATGCAGCACCTCGCATTTATCTGAATTAAACTCCATCTGCCACTCCTCAGCCCATTGGCCCATCTGGTCCAGATCCTGTTGTAATCTCAGGTAACCCTCTTCGCTGCCCACTACACCTCCAATTTTGCTGTCATCTGCAAACTTACTAACTGTACCTCTTATGCTCGCATCCAAATCATTTATGTAAATGACAAAAAGTAGAGGGCCCAGCATGATCCTTGTGGCACCCCACTGGTCACAGGCCTCCAGTCTGAAATACAAGCCTCCACCATCACCCTCTGTCTTCTACCTTTGAGCCAGTTCTATATCCAAATGGCTAGTTCTCCCTGTATTCAGTGAGATATAAACTTGCTAATCAGTCTCCCATGGGGAACCTTGTCGAACGCCTTACTGAAGTTCATATAGATCACATCTACTGCTCTGCTCTCATCAATCTTCTTTGTTACGTCTTCAGAAAACTCAATCAAGTTTGTGAGACATGATTTCCCACGCACAAAGCCATGTTGACTATCCCGAATCAGTCCTTGCCTTTCCAAAGACATATACATCCTGTTCCTCAGGATTCCCTCCAACAACTTGCCCACCACCGAGGTCAGGCTCACCGGTCTATAGTTCCCTGGCTTGTCTTTACTGCTTTGTATGATTGTGTAGTTTGTGCTGTCCATGCAGTACCTTGGTCCTGGAGGAACACTGTCTCATTTTTTTACTATATCAGTTGTATATGGTAGAAATGACAAATAAAAGCTACTCTACTCTTTACTCTACTCTAACTATGTTGCAACGTAGCACAAGTAATCCACCGAACCTGCACATCTTTGGACTGTTCAAGGAAACCAGATCATCCAGCAGAAACCCATGCAGACACAGGGGAGAAAGTGCAAACTCCACACAGTCACCGAAGACTGGAATCAAACCTGGGTCCCTGGCGCTATGAGGCGCTATGAGGCACCACTATGCAGCCCATATTTGGTAAGAAAAACATTGAAGGTCAATATAAAATAGAAGTCACAGTTCCAAATGTGAGCACAGGGACCTGCGTGTATATGTACACAGATAACTGAATGTAGCAGGACAGATTGAGAGAGCAATTAATAAAGCATACAGTTTTCTCAACTGTATTCACAGGAGCATAGACTACATGCACAATGAGATGCTGTTGAACATATACAAGACACCTGCTAGACATCAGCTGAAGTATTATGTACAGTCTGGGCACCACATTATAGGAAAGAAGTGAAGGCATTGGAGAGAGTGCAGAAGAGATTTACGAGAATGGTTCCAGGGTGGAAAAATTTCAGTGATGAAGATGGATTGAAGAAGATGAAACTGTTTTTGGGCAGAAGAAGGCTAACAGGTTTTCAAAATCATAAGTGGGCTGGATAGAATAGATAGGAAGAATCTGTTCCCTCTCATAAAAGGAATAAAAATCTCAGGGGACACAGGTTTATATGATTTCCAAAAAATAGCAAATGTGACGTGAGAAATATATTTTCATACAGCAAGTATGCCTGATGAAGGGCTTATGCCCGAAACATCGATTTTCCTGCTGCTCAGATGCTGCTTGGCCTGCTGAGCTTTTCCAGCACCATACTCGCGACTCTGATCTCCAGCATCTGCAGTCCTCACTTTCTCCATACAGCAAGTAGTTAGAGTACAGTGTGCATTGCCTGGAAGTGTTGTGAGGGAAAGCTCAATTGAGGCTTTCAAGGGGGTATTATTGGTTAATTATTTGGATAGAAGCAATATTCAAGGGAATGGGGAAAAAGTAAGTGATTGGTAGTTGGTAATGATGCTCAGTTGAATAGCTGATGCAAACAAGATGGGCTAAATGGCCTCATTCTACACTATAACATTTTTGTGACTGTGGGACATAATTTTAATTCTGGATCATAGTTAGGTGTTAGGAATACAGTACAGAGTACAGTAGCTTTTTTTCTACCATATACTACTGATACAGTAAAAACGACAGTCTTCCTCCAGTACCGAGGCACCAGTTTCTTTAAGAATAAAATAAATACTAAACTGACAATTTAATTGATAATAATAAACTGTCTAATAAATTGGTTATTTTGAAGTTCATTAAAGAAACCTGGTAAACATATATTTTTGCTTGGATAGTACTATTAAAGAAAAGCAAGTGGTCATTTTAGAAATTAATGAACACATTCATGTTAATGGTGTAACAGGGGAGTAGAGGGGCTTGAATATCGATACACTCCTCTCATTACTGTCATAACAACATCAGTATATAGGGCTGGTAAATATATTATTCTTTAAAATAAATTCTGCAACTCAAATCTCATCTTAATCCACACTACTAACTCTGGTTATTGGAAATCTTTCCCTGCACCATTAAATTAGAAAGAAGGGAAAGTGGCTGCAGCCTCATTCAAAGTGGAATTTGATTGTACATTATTACGTCTGCAATGTTGTTAGAATAGTATTCTAGAATTCCCTAAAAGAATTGTTAGTTTTGTCCATGAAAGTTCAACAGTTTGTCAGTGGCAACCACCAACTCACAAGGCAACTAAAAAATTGGCTATGAATGTGGGCTTGACAGTGTCAGTGATCATATAAACTGAGAAAGAAGGGTGTGGGGTCCATGACTTCACCCATAGGTGAGGAAGATCATTGATTACTGGTGAAAGTATTACTAAATTCTCAGGTGGAACAGGGAACTTGAGCTTACTACACTGCTTGGTTTATGTTTTAATTTTCTGTCCTTTAACCTAAACAGATTCTATTAGAACATTATCTCATAGGCTGACTGCAGATTTGGCAAAGCTAATAGAAAATGTATTGTTTTTGCCACAAAAAGATATCCACTCTCTTCTCATTTATCTCCTTTAATTAGTAGGCTTTTGGAAACATTTTACCTTCTTTCCTTTTTGTCAGTCGGTTTATTAATATCTCTAAAGATGTTCGACAAAATTCCATCAGTCCAGTCACGAGTGACAGGATCCAAGATTCCATACAGCTCAATCACACTGACAGCTTTTGAGTTCAGGGTATATAGTTTAGTCACCAATGATAATCTATAACACAAAGGGAAACCAAAATTAAAGAAACAAATAAATTTGTTTTTAAACTATTTAATGGAATATTTTCAACATTAAAACTTCAAAACCTGTAATCTGTGTTAAATATTGAAGATCTGAAAAATTGGGGATTCAGATTTCTCCGAGTACATATTCAGGGTATTGTCTTACTGTCTCCTCCTCTGCACACAGTACTGTATGAACCATACTGAATATTATGCTGAAAGCATCTCACCTCGTTTGAGCCTGGCAAAGTGTATTAATGACCACAGTCTTTCCACCTCCAGTGGGTCCAACCACCATAGTTGTGTGTCGTGTCATCATTGTCTCATACATCTGCACCACTTTATCCACCTAGACATGAGGAAATTTTCACTGTCAGATATGATGACATACATTTAAATTTTCAGCAATCAGAAATTATCGATTGTGTGCAAGGAAAGTACAGGTTCTCAAATGGTTTAAAAATTCAGAACCAACAGCTGCGGGAGTAGGAGCTCAGTAATGATCTATTCAGTCTGAACAAAATTAAATAATTGCTTAAACTGTCCCTTTTGGGACCGTGATAGATCTGGTGCGAGGTTGAGGTCAGAGGTGAGTACATGATGTTGTGAATATATAGTTCATGCTTCATGTGTGCTAGTATACAATTGTTACCTTCATATTTTATAATTATTGCAGTCATCAGGTTAGCACACTGACCAAATTTATATTTGCCAGGAATTGGTGTTTGGAGAGACTGTTAGGTCTGAAGGTTGATAAGTCCCCGAGGCCTGATGGTCTACATCCCAAGGTACTGAAGGAGGTGGCTCGAGAAATCATGGATGCGTTGGTGATTATTTTCCAGAGTTCGATAGATTCGGGATCAGTTCCTGCGGATTGGAGGGTGGCTAATGTTGTACCACTTTTTAAGAAAGGTGGGAGAGAGAAAGCAGAAAATTATAGTCCAGTTAGTCTGACCTCAGTGGTGGTAAAGATGCTGGAGTCTATTATAAAGGATGAAATTACGACACATCTGGATAGTAGTAACAGGATAGGTCAGAGTCAGCATGGATTTATGAAGGGGAAATCATGCTTGATTAATCTTCTGGAATTTTTTGAGGATGTAACTCTGAAGATGGACAAGGGAGATCCAGTGGATGTAGTGTACCTGGACTTTGAGAAAGTTTTTGATAAAGTACCACATAGCAGGTTAGTGAGCAAAATTAGGGCGCATGATATTGGGGACAAAGTACTAACTTGGATTGAAAGTTGGTTGGCTGACAGGAAACAAAGAGTAGAGATAAACGGCGCCATTTTGGAATGGCAGGCAGTGACCAGTGGGGTACCGCAGGGATCAGTGCTGGGACCGCAGCTTTTTACAATATATATTAATGATACAGAAGATGGTATTAGTAATAACATTAGCAAATTTGCTGATGATATTAAGTTGGGTGACAGGGTGAAATGTGAGGAGGATGTTAGGAGATTACAGGGTGACCTGGACAGGTTAGGTGAGTGGTCAGATGCATGGTAGATGCAGTTTAATGTGGATAAATGTATGGTTATCCACTTTGGTGGCAAGAACAGGAAGGCAGATTACTACCTAAATGGAATCAATTTAGGTAAAGGGGCAGTACAAAGAGACCTGGGTGTTCTTGTACACCAGTCAATGAAGGTAAGCATGCAGGTACAGCAGGTAGTGAAGAAGGCTAATAGCATGCTGGCCTTCATAACAAGAGGGATTGAATTTTGAAGAAAATAGGTTTTTCTGCAGCTGTACAGGGCCCTGGTGAGACCACACCTGGAGTATTGGCCTCCAAATTTGAGGAAAGACATTCTGGCTATTGAGGGAGTGCAGCGTAGGTTCACGAGGTCAATTCCTGGAATGGTGGGACTACCTTACGCTGAAACACTGGAGCGACTGGGCTTGTATACCCTTGAGTTTAGAAGACTGAGAGGGGATCTGATTGAGACATATAAGATTATTAAAGGATTGGACACTCTGGAGGCAGGAAACATGTTTCCGCTGATGCATGAGCGCTGAACCAGAGGACACAACCTAAAAATACGGGGTAGACCATTTAGGACAGAGATGAGGAGAAACTTCTTCACCCAGAGATTGGTGGCTGTGTGGAATGCTCTGCCCAGAAGGCAGTGGAGGCTCAGTCTCTGGATTCATTTAAGAAAGAGTTGGATAGAGCTCTCAAGGATAGTGGAATCAAGGGTTATGGAGATAAGGCAAGAACAGGATACTGATTAAGGATGATCAGCCATGATCATATTGAATGGTGGTGCAGGCTCGAAGGGCAGAATGGCCTACTCCTGCACCTATTGTCTATTATCTATTGTCTTTATGGCAGGAACTGCTGTTGTTTTGCTGTCTAGTTTCCATCCAGGTGGGGTGGAAAGGTTATTGATATTTGTCCTGCACTGCTAAGCATTCCTCAAGTCATCTAAGACTGCCCGGGTGTCAACTTCAGACCAGGCTGGCAGGGTCTGGTGTCAAGGCCTCCTCTGCACCACCTTGTCCACCAGGACCTCCAGGACCCTGCCCATAAAGCAAGGTGCCATTTTTGCAGGGATTCCAGGATATTCCAGAGTACGTCTGCCTATGTTGGGTGGCAGAATCAGGCAGGCATCGGAATAACAGAGTGCCATAGTGGCCTGTTACCTTGTTAATGAGGTGAGTTTGGAATAATAACTGTTGGAATATTGTGTGCAATTCTGATCTCCTTCCTAACAGGAAGATGTGATGAAACTTGAAAGGGTTAAGAACAGATTTACAAGGATGTTGCCAGGGTTGGAGGATTTGAGCTATAGGAGAGGTGGAACAGGCTAGGACTGTTTTCCCTGGAGGAGGCTGAGGGGTAACCTTATAGAGGTTTATAAAATCATGAGGGGCATGGATAGGATAAATAGGCAAAGTATTTTCCCTGCGGTCAGGGAGTCCAGAACTAGAGGGCATAGGTTTAGGGTGAGAGGGTAAAGACATAAAAGAGACCTAAGGAGCAATGTATTTCAAGCAGAGGATGGTACGTATATGGAATGACCTGCCAGAGGAAGTGGTGGAGGAGGCTAGTACAATTTCTGCATTTAAGAGGCATTTGGATGGGTATATGAATAGGAAGGGTTTGGAGGGATATGGGCTGGGTGCTGGCAGGTGGGACTAGATTGAGTTGTGATATCTAGTTGGCATGGACAAGTTGGACCAAAAGGTCTGTTTCCATGCTGTACATCTCTAATAGCATGAGAAAATTTAGTTGGCCTCATAGAGAGAAACACAGTGAAAATAACACATCTGATTTTTCATAGGTTCAGCCCGTTTTCTTAGCTCCCATCTGATTCTTTTGCAAATTAACATAAATCTGTTCTCTGGTCACTACTTAGAGTCACAGAGTCATACAGCACGGAAACAGATCCTTCAGTCCAACCAGTCCATGCCGAATGTAATCACAAACTAAACTAGTTCCACCTGCCTGCACTTGGCCCATAACCCGCCAAATGTTTCTTATTCATATACTTATTAAACATTGTAACTGTACCCAGATTCACCATTTTCTCTGGAAGTTCATTCTACACACGAACCACTCCGAAGAGTAACCCACCCAGACCCATTTCTCTACTACTCTACATTTACCCCAGACTGATGACCTAACCTACACATCCGTATGGGCAATATAGCATGGCCAATTCACCTAACCTGAACATCTTTGGATTTTGGGAGGAAACCCCTACAGACACAGGGAGAATGTGCAAACTCCACACAGACAGCCCACGGCAGGAACCAAACCTTGGTCCCTGGCACTGTGAGGCAACAGTACTAACCAATGAGCCACCGTGCCAGCCTGTTTCTCCTCTCACCTTCAAAATATGCTCCCTGGTCTTGAAATCCCCCAATCTAGGGAAAAGACACCTGTCATTCACCTTGTCTATACCCCTCATTATTTTATAAACCTCCATAAGATCACTCCTCAACCTCCTTCGCTCTAGTGAAAAATGTTCCAGCCTATCCAGCCTCTTCCTATATCTCAAACCCTCCATTCCTGTCAACATCCTGGTAAATCTCATTTGACCCTGTCCAGCTTAATAATATCCTTCCTCTAAGAGTGAGATCAGAACTGGACACAGTACTCCAGAAGTGGCCTCACCAATGTCCTGTACATCCCCAACATAATGTACAAGTTCCTACATTCAAAGTTCTGAGCAATGAATGCAAGCATGCTAAATGTTTTCTTAAGATTAATCGTAATCTTCTTAATCTACCTATGTGATACAAACTTCAAAGAATTACGCACCTGAACTCCTAGGTCTCTCTATTCTACAAAACTACTTTTAATTGCATAAGTGCTGTTTTTGTTTTACCAAAACGTAAGACCTTGCATTTATCCATATTAGACTCCATCTGTTACTCTTCAGCCTATTGACCCAATTGACCAAGATCTCTTTGTAATCTTGGATAACTGGTAAAAATTATTTGAACTAATAAAAACCTTTACCTGTATTGGCAGGACGATATAATGGTTTTCTGCCAGAACCTGCTCTACTGCATCATTGAAATCTGGATAACGAACACGAGGGCAGTCAAGGCCGGGAAATAAGTCAGAGATCAGTCCCAAGAACAGGGGAACATCCTCGAAGACAAACTTTGGAAGATTCATGTCTCTCAAAGCCCTCATCAATACCACATCCTAGTAAATCAAATTAAGTAAAATATTTAAGTTTATGATATAATTTCAGACATGTTCAACACAAACTGCAGCACAGCCAAAAGTCTTGAGAAACATTAAAAATTGACAAATTTTGGCTTGTACCTAAGACATCTCCAAGTTATAAACATGTTAATTTGGAATTATGCTTTATCACTAATCTAATGTTAAAATTATATCCTACCGCATTTCAATAACTGGTTTGTCAATCCCTTCACTCGCATGGTTGATGGAGTGGTGCACAGTTCATTCAAGCATGGGAGCAATTGCATAATTGTATCATGGAGTTAATTAATAGGGACTGTCCTATAAACCTTGCTTTGGGCCTAACATCATTTCCCATCTCTAGTGAAGAAAGATTTACATCAATTTGATTTTGATTTGATTTATTATTGGACACAGATACAATGAAGAGTATTGTTTTTCATGCTATACAGACAACTTATACCTTATATAAGTATATCAGGGTAAGAGAACAGAATTTACAATAGAATGTTCAGCGCTGGGACCCCAGGTGTTCACAATATACATCAACGATTTGAACGAAGGAATTGAATGCCATATCTCCAAATTTACAGATGGCAAGAAGCTGGGTGGCAGTGTGTGCTGTGAGGAGGATGCTAAGAGGCTGCAGGGTGACTTGGACATGCTGGCTGAGTGGGCAAATACTTATCAATAAAATATAATGCGGATAAATGTGTGGTTATCCACTTTGGTTGCAAAACCAGGAAGGCAGATTATTATCTGAACGGTGGCAGTTTAGGACAAGGTGAGATAAAACGAGCCCTTCGTGTCATGGTGGAACAGTCGCTGAAGGTTGGCATGTAGGTGCAGCAAGCAGTGGGGAAAACTAATGGCATGCTGGCCTTCATAGTGAGAGGATTTGAATACAGGCATAGGGATGTCTTGCTGCAGTTATACAGGGCCTTGGTGAGACCACAGCTTGAGTCTTGTGTGCAGTTTTGGCCTCCTCGTCTGCAGAAGAACATTGCTGCTATTGAGTGAGTCCAGTGAAGGTTCACCAGACTGATTCCTGGGATGGCAGGACTGACATGAGGAAAGACTGGATCGACTGAGCTTGTACTGACTGGAATTTAGAAGAATGATGGGGGCGGAGGGGTTCTTATAGAAATATATAAAATCCTGATGGGACTGGACAGACTAGATGTGGGGAAGTCCAGAACAAGGGATCACAGTCTAAGAATAAGGGGTAGACCATTCAGGACTGAGATATGGAAGAATTTCTTCACTCAGAGAGTTGGGAACCTGTGGAATTCTCTCCCACAGGAAGCTGTTGGGCAGTTCATTAGACATATTCAAGAGGGAGCTCATTGTGGCCTTTACGGCTAAAGGGATCAATGGGTATGAAGAGAGGGTGGGATGGGATGCTGAGAATGCATGATCAGATTGAATGATGGTGCAGGCCTAAATGGCCAAATAGCCTTCTCATGCACCCATTTTCTATGTTAGAATAGAATGTGGAATATAGTGTTATAGTGACAGAAAAGGTGTAGAAATAGATCAACTGTAATATATGAAAGGTCCATTCCTAAGTTGATAACAGTAGGGAAGAAGCAGTCCTTAAATCTGTTGGTACATGATGTCAACCTTTTTTTATTCATTTGTGGGATGTGGGCATCACTGGTTGATCAGCATTTATTAAACATCCTTAGTTGCCCTTTAGAAAGAGGTGGTGAGCTGCCTTCAGGCACTGCTGCAGTCCACCTGCTGTTTGTTGACCCACAATGCACTAAGGGAGGGAATTCCAGGACTTTGGCTGAGTAAGAATGAAGGATATATTCCAAATTAGGATACGGAGTGGCTTAGAGGGGAACTTGCATGAGGGTGGCATTCCATGTATCCGCTACCCTTGTCCTTCGGGTTTGGAAGGTGCTGTCTGAAGATCTTTGGTGAATTTCTGCACTGTATCTTGTAGATACACACTGTTTCCACACTGTAGGGGAATCTATGAGATAGTACACACTGCTGCTACCGAGCATTGGTGGTGGAGAGAGTGGATGCTTGTGGGTATAGTGCCAATCAAGTGGGCTGATTTGTCCTGGGTGGTGTCAAGTTTCTTGAGTGATGTTGAAGCTCCACTCATTCAGGTAAGTGGGGAGTATTCCATCACAGTCCTAACTTGTGCCTTGTAGATGGTGGACAGGCTTTGGGGAATCAGGAGGTGAGTTACTTGCTGTATTCCTAGCCTCTGACCTGCTCTTGTAGCCGCTGTGAATGTGATGAGTTCAGTTGTGTTTCTGGTCAATGTTATCTCCCAGGATGTTGATAGTGGGAGATTCAGTGATGGTAATATCATTGAATGCCCAAGAGATTGTTTCTTTTGGGTGATGGTAATAGCCTGGCATATGTGTGGCACAATACTTGCCACTTGTCAGCCCAAGCCTGGGAATTGTTCAGTTTTTTTGCATTTGAACATGGACTGCTTCAGTATCTGAGGACTGAATGGTACTGAACATTGTGCAATCGTTGGTGATTATCCCCACTTCTGACCTTATGATGGAAGGGAGGTCATTAATGAAGCAGCTGGAGATGGTTGGGCCTAGGACACTACCCTGAGGAACTCCTATGAAGAGGGTCTGGAGCTTGAGATGATTGACCTCCAAAAAGCACAACTATCTTTCTATATGCCAGGTATGACTCCAACCACTGGAAAATTTGTCCCCGATACACATTGATTCAAGTTTTGTTAGGACTCCTTGATGCCACACTCAATCAAATGCAGCCTTGATGTCATTTGTATTTTCTGCCCAATGGAAGAGGGTGAAAGAGAGTATAATCAGGATGGGGAGTGTCTTTGATTATGTTTGGCTGCTTTTCCAAGGCAGTGGGAATTATAAACAAAGTAAATGAA
Source organism: Chiloscyllium plagiosum (assembly GCF_004010195.1). Lineage (NCBI taxonomy): Eukaryota > Metazoa > Chordata > Chondrichthyes > Orectolobiformes > Hemiscylliidae > Chiloscyllium > Chiloscyllium plagiosum. The sequence goes on along the minus strand of NC_057734.1, from coordinate 100,562 downwards.
AGGAAGTACTGAAAACAAAATGCTGGAGATCACAGCAGGTCAGGTAGAATCTAGAGAAATTACTAGAGAAAGATTAGGTCCAATCAGGGATAGTAATGGGAAGTTGTGCATGGAGTCTGAGGAGATAGGGGAAGCATTAAATGAACACTTTTCATCAGTATTCACACTGGGAAAAGACAATGTTGTTGAGTAGAATACTGAGATACAGGCGAGTAGACTTGACAGAACTGAGGTTCACACGGAAGAGGTGTTAGCAGTTCTGGAAAATGTGAAAATAGAAAGGTCTCCTGGACCAGATGGAATGTATCCTAAGATTCTCCGGGAAGCCAGGGAGGAAATTCCACAGCCTTTCACTTTGATCTTTATGTCATCATTGTCTACAGGAATAGTGCTAGAAGATGGGAGGATAACAAATATTGTCCCCTTGTTCAAGAAAGGGAGTAGAGACAACACTGGTAATTATAGACCGGTAAACCTTACTTTGGTTGTGGATAAAGTGTTGGAAAAGGTTATAAGAAATAGGATTTATAAACATCTAGAGAGGAATAAGTTGATTAGGGATAGTCAACACGGTTTTGTGAAGGGTAAGTCGTGCCTCACAAACCTTATTGAGTTCTTTGAGATGGTGACCAAACAGGTGGATGAGGGTAAAGTGGTTGATGTGGTGTAGAGGGATTTCAGTGAGGCATTTGATAAGATTCTCCATGGTAGACTATTGCATAAAATACGGAGGCATGTGATTGAGGGTGATTTAGCAGTTTGGATCAGAAATTGGTTAGCTGCAAAAAGACAGAGGATGGTGGTTGATTGGAAATGTTCAACGTGGAGATCAGTTACCAATAGTGTACTGCAAGGATCTGTTTTGGGGCCATTGCTGTTTGTCATTTTTATAAATGACCTGTATGAGGGCGTAGAAGGATAGATCAGTACATTTGCAGATGACACTAAGGCTGGTGGAGTTGTGGATAGTGCCGAAGGATGTTGCAGATGACAGAGGGACATAGATAAGCTGCAGAGCTGGGCTGAAAGGTGGCAAATGGAGTTTAATGCGGAAAAGTGAAAGGTGATTCACTTTGGAAGGAGCAACAGTAAAGCAGACTACTAGGCTAATGGTAAGATTTTTGGTAGAGTAGATGAGCAGAGAGATCCATGTACATAGATCTTTGAAAGTTGCTACCCAGGCTGATAGGATTGCTAAAAAGTCATATGGTGTGTTAGCTTTTATTGGTAGAGGGATTGAGTTTCAGAGCCACGAGGTCATGGTGCAGCTATACAAAATTCTGGTGCAGCCGCACTTAGAGTATTGTATACAGTTCTGGTCACCACATTACAGGAAGGATGTGGAAGCTTTGGAAAGAGTTCAGAGGAGATTTACTAGGATTTTTCTTGGCATGGAGGTAAGGTCTTATGAGGAAAGGTTGAGGGACTTGAGCCTGTTTTCGTTAGACAGAAGATTGAAAGGTGACTTAATTTAGACATATAAGATAATCAGAGGGTTAGATAGGGTGGACAGTGAGAGCCTTTGTCCTCAGTTGGTGCTGGCTAGCACGAAGGGACATAGCTTTAAGTTGAGGGGTAACAGATATAGGACAGATGTCAGAAGTAGTTTCTTTAATCAGAGAGTAGTAGGGGCATGGAACGCACTGCCTGCAACAGTAGTAGACTCGTCAACTTTAAGGGCATTTAAATGGTCATTGGATAAACATATGGATGAAATTGGAATAGTGTAGGTTAGATGGGCTTCAGATTGGTACCACAGGTTGGTGCAACATCGAGGGCCAAAGGGCCTATACTGCACTGTAATATTCCATGTTAATCAATGGAGAGAACGAGCTAATGTTTTGCATCTAGGTGACTCTTCATAAGCGCTGATGTAAAATATGGAGGAGACAGCATTTATGTAATAGTGCTGTGCGGACGCTTGGAGTGCTGGGGGAGAAAGGGTGTTGATAGTGCAGATTAAGTGATCGGAATGTGAAAATAGCAGAACATGATTCCTGCCAATTATGCAACTTACATAATTACTGAATTAATAAATTACTAAATTACTAAACAAATTACTAAATATATTAATAAATTACTTAATTACTAAATTCAGTTATTTCTGCTCAGTGGTCTTCATAGAAATAGACAGATTTCCTTAAAAGTCTGAAGTTTCACTAGGATCCATGAGCAAAGGGAAGCCGCTCTTTCTTACTCAGATTGCTTTCAGCCCCATCTCTGTCATAAGTTCTTCTGGATTTCTGCAGTTACACGTGAGCTACTCAGCTGTAAAACCAATCACTCATGAAGTCATAGAGTCATAGAGATATACAACATGGAAACAGACCCGTCGGTCCAACCTGTCCATGCCGACCAGATATCCCAACCCAATCTAGTCCCACCTGCCAGCACCCGGTCCATATCCCTCCAAACCCTTCCTATTCATATACCCATCCAAATGCCAAGTTTCACAACATCTTTCCAATAGGAAGGAGACCAGAATTGCATGCAATATTCCAACACTGGCGTAACCAATGTCCTGTACAGCCGCAACATGACATTCCAACTCCTGTACTCAATACTCTGACCAATAAAGGAAAGCATACCAAATGCCTTCTTCACGATCCTATCTACCTACGACTCCACTTTCAAGGATACATGAACCTGCACTCCAAGGTTTCTTTGTTCAGCAACACTCCCTAGTACCTTAACATTAAGTGTATAAGTCTGCTAAGATTTGCTTTCCCAAAATGCAGCACCTCGCATTTATCTGAATTAAACTCCATCTGCCACTTCTCAGCCCATTGGCCCATCTGGTCAAGATTCTGTTGTAATCTGAGGTAGCCCTCTTCGCTGCCCACTACACCTCCAATGTTGCTGTCGTCTGCAAACTTACTAACTGTACCTCTTATGCTTGCATCCAAATCATTTATGTAAATGACAAAAAGTAGAGGACCCAGCACTGATCCTTGTGGCACTCTACTGGTCACAGGCCTCCAGTCTAAAAAACAACCCTCCACCACCACCCTCTGGCTTCTACCTTTGAGCCACTACTATATCCAAATGGCTAGTTCTCCCTGTATTCCATGAGATCTAATCTTGCTCATCAAATGGTGCTAGGATTTAGAGGGACTAATTGTCCCTCTGGAGACTACCTGTAGTCAACCACCTAAGTAGATCTGGGAGTTTTTCTCTTTCCTTCTGCCATTCATCCTGACTTTAATATGTTTCTTTTGCCACTGTAAGAATTGCACTGGTTCCAGTTGATGGAATATGTCTATGTTGTAACACACAACATAACGGCTACATGGAAAGGTTAGATGGACCAGTTAGTATTTTTCTGCCTTTGTTCATGTCACTATGTACCAAGAATTATGGTTTTACCAATAGTGTATTTACTATGCCTCAGAATAAAGTATTTTAACTCCAAGACATCTCTGAATGGACCTTACATTAGATTGGCTTTATATTAATAACTTTATACCATCTGGAGATCCTTTTCCCACTTTAGCTCAGGAATTGGATATTTTTCATCTTTAGATGTCTACAATAACTTTGCCCAATGAATTAATTAATTCACTCATTAATCTGTTTAAATTTTACTTCTCCTTGATACCTTGTTATTAATAAAGATTATGACTTGGCCATACCTTGATGGAAATCTACAGAGGAACCTCGATTATCCGAAGGGAATATTTTGTTCGTTAATCGAATGCTGGATCAAATGCTGGATAACATTGTTAACCAAACATTAGAACATGGTGATCTTGTTTGGATAATCCGAAATTTGGTTAATCGAATGCTGGATAATCGAAGTTCCTCTGTAGTTACTTTCCCCAAATAGAGCTAATTCCTTCAATTTTCACTTGTTTTCTGTTGCAAAGCTAGTTTCCTATCCAACTAAACATCTTCCTACTGATGCCACAAGATTTACAGAGATTCTTTACCTCATTTATATCAGGCGATCCTCTCTTCAATTCCCCAGCCATGACAAGTACAGACTTGAGAGCTCGAAGTCCAAAGTCGTAATGATGTTGTTTAGAAAGCTGCTCTTTTCCCAGTTTGTAAAGTACAGTCATCTTCTTTGCAAGTATCTACATTAAAGAGAAACAACACAAAATATTTAAAAATGGAATTACATAAGATTATTCTCAGTAAGAATAAATAAAGGAAATGTTTTATTAACTGGCACATTGGAACCGGGGGTGTGCCATGTGTTATGAAGGTGTAAGGGGTACTGTAACTTTAAGAGTTGAAGGACTTAGAGAATAACACAGATTACTGGAAAATTTAACCATTATTTTTAAATTATGCCCAAGATACTAAACTCCAATCAAGTTTGAATTTGGTATTTTGACAATATTAAAACCATTGAAACGTTCTGATGCTTTGGGTACAAGACCGGGAAAAATTGAACAGTTGGAGGAGAACTGCCAAGCCACTAACATACGCAGACTGCCTGTTGAATACCTCTCTTCAAGGTACCTTTAACTATCAATGACCTGTGAAACAGAATCCCTAAGAAGAAGAAAAGAAGACAGAGGAAAATACAGAGGACATTTGGCAAGTTGACTGGTTTTGAAACGTGATTTTTTTGGGGGTAAATCGTAATCGGGATATTTTTATCGGACCAGTATTGTAAAGGGTAAAGTAAAAGATAGGTTAGAGAAAGGAGTTGCAAACAGTTGTTAGTTAATTATTCTCTGTTAGACTTTAAAAAATAAAGTTGATAATTTTTACTTTAAATAATGACTTTTGGGATTGTTCTTTGCCTCTCAAATTTTAACGGGTTAAAATCTTTTCTGTGTTGCTGGTTTAAATTAGCAGGAGGGGTTTATCCCGTGTCATTACACATATGGTCAAATACAAAAATGTACTGGAAAAGCACAGCCAGTCAAGCAGCATCCGAGGAGCAGGACGTTTCGAGCATAGGCTCTACACCAGGAATGTCTGATGAAGAGCTTATGCTTGAAACGTCGACTCTGCTGCTCCTCGGATGCTGCCTGACCAGCTGTGCTTTTCCAGCACCACATTTTTTGACTCTTATCCCCAACACCTCCAGTCCTCACTTTTTCCATGTGATCAAATTTTCTGGATAATCAAAGGTCCACATCTTCAATGTGAAAACATACAGGGAGTATACATATCACTGTTATACTTTATTTACAGCGCAAATTGCTTAAATAATAATGCAACTTTGCCTGAAATGAAACTTAGGGCAGAGAGCCTTCTCACTCAACTGACTACTTGGACATTGTGGTAGATCATGGTATTTGAGGAGAAATTGACTCAGAATTGAATCAACTTTTGATATTTCTTGTGGCCATTTGAATGAATAATATTGAGGTAAATAAAAACTATAATAATAGGACAGAATAATACAGTAAACTTCACAGTGTTTGAGGTTTATACTTTTTGCTGATTTATCAAGAGTGCCATTTCATAAGGTGCTGGTTGAAACAAAGTTTGCTGTAATGTGAGGTTACACACTTGTTTTTCTAGTAGAGAAAAGGTTACACACTTGTTTTTCCTTAATGTCATAGAGATGTACAGCATGAAACAGACCCTTCAGTCCAACCCGTCCACGCCGACCAGATATCCCAACCCAATCTAGTCCTACCTGCCAGCACCCAGCCCATATCCCTCCAAACCCTTCCTATTCATATACCCATCCAAATGCCTCTTAAATGTTGCAATTGTACTAGCCTCCACCACTTCCTCTGGCAGTTCATTCCATACACGTACCACCCTCTGCGTGAAAAAGTTGCCCCTTAGGTCTCTTTTATATCTTTCCCCTCTCGCCTTAAACCTATACGCTCTAGTTCTGGACTCCCCGATCCCAGGGAAAAGACTTTGCCTGTTTACCCTATCCATGTCCCTCATAATTTTGTAAACCTCTATAAGGTCACCCCTCAGCCTCCAATGCTCCAGGGAAAACAGCCCCAGCCTGTTCAGCCTCTCCCTATAGCTCATAGCCTCCAACCCTGGCAACATCCTTACAAATCTTTTCTGAATCCTTTCAAGTTTCACAACATCTTTCTGATAGGAAAGAGACCAGAATTGCATGGAATATTCCAACAGTGGCGTAACCAATGTCCTGTACAGCCACAACATGACCTCCCAACTCCTGTACTCAATACTCTGACCAATAAAGGAAAGCATACCAAATGCCTTCTTCACTATCCTATCTACCTACGACTCCACTTTCAAGGATACATGAACCGGCACTCTAAGTTCTCTTTGTTCAGCAACACTCCCTAGGACCTTACCATTAAGTGTATAAGTCCTGTTAAGATTTGCTTTCCCAAAATGCAGCACCTCGCATTTATCTGAATTAAATGCCATCTGACACTTCTCAGCCCATTGGCCCATTTGGTCCAGAACCTGTTGTAATCTGAGGTAACCCTCTTCGCTGTCCACTACACCTCCAATTTTGATGTCATCTGCAAACTTACTAACTGTACCTCTTATGCTTGCATCCAAATCATTTATGTAAATAACAAAAGTTAGAGGACGCAGCATCAATCCTTGTGGCACTCCACTGATCACAGGCCTTCATTCTGAAAAACAACCCTCCACCACCACCCTCTTCTACCTTTGAGCCAGTTCTGTATCCAAATGGCTAATTCTCCCTGTATTTCGTGAGATTTAACCTTGCTCAGCAGTCTCCCATGGGAAACCTTGTCGAATGCCTTACCAAAGTCCATATAGATCACATATACTGCTCTGCCCTCATCAATTCTCTTTGTTACTTCTTCAAAAACCTCAATCAAGCTTGTGAGACATGATTTCCCACGCACAAAGCCATGTTGACTATCCCTAATCAGTCCTTGCCTTTCCAAATGCATGTACATCCTGTCCCTCAGGATTCCCTCCAACAACCTGCCCACCACCGACGTCAGGTTCACTAGTCTATAGTTCCCTGGTTTGTCTTTACCACCCTTCTTTAACAGTGGCACCACGTTTGCCAACCTCCAGTCTTCCGGCACCTCACCTGTGACTATTGATGATACAAATATCTCAGAAAGAGGCCCAGCATTTACTTCTCTAGCTTCCCATAGAGTTCTAGGGTACACCTGATCAGTCCTGGTGATTTATCCACTTTTACCCGCTTCAAGACATCCAGCACTTCCTCCTCTGTAATATGGGCATTTTGCAAGATGTCACCACCTATTTCCCTACAGTCTATATCTTCCATATCCTTTTCCACAGCAAATACTGAAGCAAAATACTCATTTAGTATCTCCCCCATTTTCTGCAGCTCCACACAAAGGCCGAAATATTCATTTAGTATCTCCCCCATTTTCTGTGGCTCCACACAAAGGCCGCCTTGCTGATCTTTGAGGGGCCTCTATTCTCTCCCTAGTTACCCTTTTGTCCTTAATATATTTGTAAAAACCCTTTGGATTCTCCTTAATTATATTTGCCAAAGCTATCTCATGTCCCCATTTGGCCCTCCTGATTTCTGTCTTAAGTATACTCCTGTGACCTTTATACTTATCTAAGGATTCACTCAATCTCTCTAGTCTATACTTGACATATGCTTCCTTCTTTTTCTTAACCAAATGCTCAATTTCTCGAGTCACCCCCTCCTGATTTCCCTGTTAAGTACACTCCTATTTCCTTTATACTCTTCTAAGGATTCACTCAATCTATCCTGTCTATACCGTACATATGCCTCCTTCTTTTTCTTAACCAAACCCTCAATTTCTTTAGTCATCCAGCATTTCCTGTACCTACCAGCTTTTCCTTTCACTCTGACAGGAATATACTTTCTCTGGATTCCTATTATCTCATTTCTGAAAGCTTCCCATTTTCCAGCCATCCCTTTACATGCGAACATCTGCCCCAATCAGCTTTCGAACGTTCTTGCCTAATACCGTCAAAATTGGCCTTTCTTCAATTTAGAACTTCAACTTTTAGATCTGGTCTATCCTTTTCCATTATTAATGTACATACATCTCAAATTTTATCAAGTATTCTATTTACACAGCCAGGCTTCTGATAAATAACTACTAAAATATAGTCAACCAATAACGAACTAAAGATAAAGTCACCATTGTCCCAGAGGACCATTTCGTTAGCCTCACTGAACAGAGATGGCTGGTAGTAGTTTAACCTGTGGATCACCACACCTCAGACAAGGGTGAGGTTGAGAAGATGGGATCTTCATGCCAACTTAAGCCTCAGGAACTCACAGTATTGGTGTCATTTTGCATAACAAACCAGCTGAGCAGTCAACTGGGCTAACTGATACCCAATAACTAAATTGAATTGATTGAAATTATCTGATTAAACTGCCTGTGACTTTGCTTGAACAAAAAGAAACAAAAGAACTGTGGATGCTGCAGAATACCCTCACCCTATTCAACTTCTCCTTATAGCTTAAACCCTCCAACCCTGGCAACATCCTTGTAAATCTTTTCTGAACCCTTTCGGGTTTGGGCACTTGGAACAATATGGGTTAATAAATGAAAATCAGTAAGAATATAGAACATAGAACATAGAACAATATAGAACAGAACAGGCCTTTCGGCCCACGATGTACCTATCAATGTACCTATCCAATTGCCGCTTAAAGATTGCCAATGATTCTAACTCTGCCACTCCCACAGGCAGTGCATTCCATGCCCCCACCACTCTCTGGGTAAAGAACCTACCCCTGACATGCCCCCTATACCTTCCACCCTTCACCTTAAATTTATGTCCCCTTGTAACACTCTGTTGTACCCGGGGAAAAAGTCTCTGACTGTCTACTCTATCTATTCCCCTGATCATCTTATAAACCTCTATCAAGTCACCCATCATCCTTCGCCATTCCAATGAGAAAAGGCCTAGCATTCTCAACCTATCCTCGTACGACCTGTTCTCCATTCCAGGCAACATCCTTGTAAATCTTCTCTGCACCCTCTCCAAAGCTTTCAAATCTTTCCTAAAGTGAGGCGACCAGAACTGCATATAGTACTCCAAATGTGGCCTAACCAAGGTCCTGTACAGCTGCAACATCACTTCACGACTCTTGAATTCAATCCCTCTGCTAATGAACGCTAATACACCATAGGCCTTCTTTCAAGCTCTATCCACCTGAGTGGCAACTTTCAAAGATCTATGAACATAGACCCCAAGATCCCTCTGCTCCTCCACCTTACTAAGAACCCTATCGTTAATCCTGTATTCCGCATTCTTATTTGTCCTTCCAAAATGGACAACCTCACACTTGACAGGGTTGAACTCCATCTGCCACTCCTCAGCCCAGCTCTGCATCATATCTAAGACCCTTTGCA
>NC_057734.1:81136-90670 GCF_004010195.1 Chiloscyllium plagiosum | reverse complement strand
ATACAGTCTCCCACTACTGTCCTTGATTGGACCTACCCTCGTTCTCGTCATTCTCTTGTTTCTCACATACGCATAAAATGCCTTTGGGTTATCCTTGATCCTATCCGCCAGAGATTTTTCATGCCCTCTCTTGGCTCTCCTAATCCCTTTCTTCAGGTCCCTTCTGGCTATCCTGTATCCCTCCACTGCTCTGTCTGAACCCTGTTTCCTCAACCTTATGTAAGCCTCCTTCTTCCTCTTTACAAGACATTCAACCTCCCTCGTCAACCAAGGTTCCCTCACACGACCATGTCTTTCCTGCCTGACAGGTACATACATATCAAGGACACGTCGTATCTGTTCCTTGAAAAAGTTCCACATTTCCACGACATCCTTCCCTGACAGCCTATGCTCCCAACTTATGCTCCTCAGATCCTGTCTTATAGCATCGTATTTACCCTTCCCCCAGTTGTAAAACCTACCCTATTGCACGCACCTATCTCTCTCCATGACCAAGGTAGAAGTCACAGAATTGTGGTCACCATCACCAAAATGTTCACCCACTAACAAGCCCATCACTTGTCCCGGTTCGTTACCAATATGTTTAAGGGGAGTCATGTTTAACAAAAAACAGAAAGTGCTGAAGAAACTCAGCAAGTCTGGCAGCATATATGGTTAGAGAAATAGAGTTAATACTTCAAATCCAGTACAACATTTCCTCAAAACATAATTTTTTTTGTAATTGGGAGTAATTTCAGAGTTTGCAGATGGTATGAAACAAACAAATGCAGTAACAGATTTCAGGAAGTCAAATTGGTGTTACATGGCAGGGAAGTATGAAGTTATGTCTTTTAGTACATAAAGTGAGAAGAAGTAATATGAACTAAATGGTACAACTTTAAAGAAGGTGCAGGAAAAGAGACATCTGGGGATGGGATGTATATACGCACATCTTTCTAGGTTGCAGGATAAGTTCCAATGACTGATAAAACACATACAGGTTAATTAACTTCTTTTATAGAGGAAGAGAGTGCATTAGCAAGGATGTTATACAAAACCTTATAAATCCCAGCTGTGCTATTTTTTTGGCACCTTACGTTTAGAAATCTGTCAGGATCTCGGAGAGATGCAGAAGAGATTTACTCCAGGAAATTTACTGATCAACAAGACACCATCTTCTCAAAGACAATTAGGGATGGTCAACAAAGACAATTTTGCCAGCAATGTTCACACCCATGAAAGAATTTTTGTAAATCCTCTTTTGCTGTTCCCTTAACATAATCACTTTCACACTCAACACTGGGCTAGTTAAAGTCCCCATTATCATTACTATACAGTTGTTGCACCTCCCAATGATTTCTTTACAAATTCTGCTCCTCTATCCCCGTCCTACTATTTGGTGCCTTATAAATCATACCAAGTAATGCCATACCTCATCTCTCATTTCCTAACTCCAAATATATAGACTGTGTCTGTAGCGATTGTAACAAAGTCAGCCAGTTGGACATTCTAGAATATGAGTTCTCCAATTGGGGCGGTTAATCTGATCCAGTCAGGGAGTCTTGGCTAATATAAAATGGTTAGGAGAAAGTTAGGACTGCAGATGCTGGAGATCAGAGCTTAAAAATGTGTTGCTGGAAAAGTGCAGCAGGTCAGGCAGCCTGATTCCTGAAGAAGGGCTTATGCCCGAAACGTCGATTTTCCTGTTCCTTTGATGCTGCCTGATCTGCTGCGCTTTTCCAGCAACACATTTTTAAGCTAATATAAAATGGTTGAATGTCAGGGATACTGCTGCCTAACTCTGTATGAGGTAGTATGATAGTCAAGGCCTGTTAATGTTTAAATAGAAGGCGGCTTGGTGATGGGATACCCAGCCTCTGTAGAATTATTTCACTGTCTTTGACCTCTTAAAGACATATTCTTTTTCCAAAATTGTAATATGTTCCTTGAGCTAAACTGCTATCTTTTCTACTTTTCTCCTCCCCTCCCCTCCCTGAATACTGTCCAGCCAGTAACATTAAGCTTTCAATGCTCCCATTTTCTCTGGAGTCAGGACTCCATCATCATCAGTAGTCTTATTTTCATGTGGCTATTCATCCCTGCAGATCACTGGCCTTAGTTACCAAACTGTGTACATTGTCACACTTGTACTCCAAGCCTAACTCAGATCTCTTTCTATAAAATCCCACTTACTCTATATTGTTTTTGACATTGGTAGAATAAGTTTAAGATTATTTGTGGCAAACTAAACAGGGGTTGCAGAATGCTTCTAAATGTAACTCTTCGTAACAGTCAACAAAGTATATGTGGTGGATTACAGACAATAACGTCCCCATAGTTAGAACACAATTTATCCTCCTAACTGATGCAAGCAATGCTACAGAAGACTGACTTATATGCTAAGTTTTAAAAAAACAATAAATTAATTTCAGTATAGTTTTTAACTAATTTAATTTTCATAATGTATTTTTTTCTCTGTGAGTCTTTTACCAAATGCATTTAAGTAACAAATTTCTGGACAAAATGAACTTCCACTTAAAATTGAATGGGATGTTTTTGAACTAAAATTTGCAGCCCTCCTACCTTTGCCATAAGAAATCCCTCTGAGAAAAGCATAATTTCACAGATTTGCTGAAGGTCAGGGACAATCACCACCACAGGCCTGAAGAGAGCTTTCACCGATTCTGGCAGCTCTGTACGTCCAGCATAGCCAGGATTCATGGTGATAAAAATGCCAATTCGACTATCCAAAGTAATCTCCTGGCCTTCAAACTACATGAATAAAATCACAGAGAATGCAAGAACAACAGACAAAATGTAAGCAGCATAATAAGAAGCAGCAGTGCCAATGTAGCAGCTGATCACATTGTGTTTACACTAATAAAACTAAATAATCTCTATGAATTCAGCACAGGGACCCAGATGCCACCAAATCAGGACCTGATTCCAGGATGCCCACCCTCATTCCTGTCTCTGGGAATTTTCACCAGCATTATGTAATGGTGACATTATCATGCCTGCATATTTCTTACATGGTGGAAATAGATTCATAATGGATGCTATGATGGATTGGGGTGTTTGGAGGGTCCTGGGGATATGAGCTGTTTGGAGTCAACATGGTAGATATGAGGGGCATTAAGGGCACAGAGGAGCATGATAGGGACAGTGAACTGAGGTTCAAGGATCATGGAGGTGGCAAGGTGCATATGAGGGACTTGCAGTGGATATGGTGCTACAGGGGCCATAGAGAGGGCATGTGGGACGTTGAAGGTGAGGCATAAAGGTCTGAGGGCCTGGAATTCATTATTTCAAGTGAGCCGAAGTCCAAATAAAGAAAGAAGTTCCAGCCTGGCCATCTATCCATCATCAATACCACCTTGGGTTTGTCTCCAGAAAGACTGGGCCAACTCCATCCTGCACTTGGCTCCGCTGTGTGGAAATATGGCAGCATGGAGCCCTTTGGAGAGATTTAGGTCTGACAGATCGCAATGTTTCCCAACTTGAGCTGCCCACATACCGTCTAAAAATATGGCCAATGACATCATATATTAATGGTGAGCAGATGCCAGTGTTGGACTGAGGTGGACAATGTTAAAAATCACAACACCAGGTTATAGTCCAGTAGGTTTATTTGGAAGTACTAGCTTCGGAGCACTGCTCCTGTGGGGAACACTTCAGCGATCAGGGACATTCGGCCTCAGATCTTCGGGTGACTGTCCCCCAAGGCAGTTGTTGGGGTATGCAACAACGCAGAGTGGCCAAGCAGAGGCAGATAGCCAAGTTCGATACCCATGAGGATGTCCTCAACCAGGATCTAGGGTTCATGTCACACTGTACTATACACTCATGCATGCACCAACACACACGCACTTACATACTCACACAATGACACAGACCCTCTCTCAGACACACGCTCTCTCCTAGACTCACTCACATACACGCCTCACACTCACACCCACATGCACAACCTCTCACAGGCTTACACTCTGTCACACTCACATGCACAGATGCGCATGCAGACAATCGCTCTCTCTCTCACACGCACACACATTCTCTCTCTCTCTCTATCCCTCACATGCACAGACACACACATATAAGTCTATGTGGTGAATTTGCATTTGCAGACACACTCTGCTCTACTCAAAAAACACTCAAACTGCACACAGTCAATGCAGGCAATCAATCCATATAACATTTCATAAATTCCTACTTTGGAAATAGCACCAGTCTGATTCAAGATTGGGAAACAGATAGACTCTAACCTCACACTTTTAATGCATTGTCTGAGCTGAGACATCATTTTTTAAATAAAACTTTAAGTTATCTCGAGAATGTGACTTAAAAGAACTTCTGGAATTTAAACATTAATGAACCAAAACCTGCAACCCATTCTAAAAGATGAAAGATTTAACAGCAATTTATGTTTGTTCAATATATCATATCAATTGCCTGATACTATTATCTTGTGCGACAAATTCTATGTCTTATGATCTTGCTCCACGAGCTACCTGATGAGGGAGCAGAGCTCCGAAAGCTAGAACTTACAAGTAAACCTGTTGGACTATAACCTGGTGTTTTGTGATTTTTAAAGTCAGACTAAGCACACAGGCAATTGTTTTGCAAGCATTTTGTTCCAATAAGTGAACCTTCTGTACATTAGACAGAACATAAAATGCACTGAGATAGTTGCAGTATAATGAACCAGATCGCTATCCACGAATGACTATTTACCTATTTCTTTTTCCTCTGCATTTATCCATATATATAAGCACGGGAATTATTTACATTAGTTAATACACACAGACATGAGGAAACTCTAGAAAAGTTAAAATGTGCAATAACAGTAAGTTGTTGTTCTTACCTGGAATCTGGTCAGATGATACATGAGTGCATTGCGGATTGTCTGGATTTGGGAAGACACAACTGACAAGACTGCAGCCTCAATACGATTAAATTCATCAAAGCAGCCCCAAGCACCACACTGAGCCAATCCAGAGAGGATCTTTCCCATTGCCTACAAGAAAAGATGGAATGACTTTTTCATCATTCTTCATTCTCAGGTTGGGTGACACACCACGATTGCCATGAGAAAATGGTCAGACCCTTTTTTCAGTTACAACTGAAGGGTTAGCTGGGCCAGTTCTGAGGGCAGTCAACCACGCTGGAGTCACATATGGCTCATGTAGTTTTGCTAGAAATAAGTGTGGCAATAAATAAGAAAGGCCTTGGCCTTGTTGGATAAGAGGCAAAAGTGAGGACTGCAGATATGGAGATTCCTGATGAAGGGCTTTTGCCCAAAACATTGATTTTCCTGCTCCTTGGATGCTGCCTGACCTGCTGTGCTTTTCCACCACCATATTCTCAACTTGTTGGATAAGAGTTTTTTAATAGAAATACACAGAGCAGAACACATGCCCAAGCCTGCATTTTCAAATTTAGAGATTTTTCTAGGCACCAAAATCATTAATAGACAATTTCAGTTGAGCAATTTAATAAACTGTGATATGAAATCTTCCCAAATGATATGCTTCTTCTATTAGATGTCAAGTTTATTCATAGATGTATCAAATGCATCATCCATTTGAATTTCGTGATTCTGAAAAAATTCAGTTTCTGGCACAGATACTACTTATGTAAGTTCAGTTTCTTCCAACCCTTCAACATTTCCCATTGCTTGTCCACAGTATCGAAACAGATCCTTTTCTAGAAGGCTACTCTTAGCTTGGATCACTCCCTCATCTGTTCAGTTAATATAATAGAACTAATCAATGATGGCTCAATACAGCATTCACTAAGGCTTCAACACAGAACAAAAGATGCGAGATCACTGCCAATGTCATCCATATACTTCAATTGTGGTGTTGTGGGGAAGAATTAAGCTAATTCCCCAAAAGGAGAGAAATTTCACTTCAGGGGACACTGAGGGCCCTACTAGTGACAAGCTGTCAGCCTAAACCTAATCTGCTCTCTCAACTTAATGATGAAGGGGGAGAAAAATCAGATAAGTTACTGGAGAGGAAAACAAATACAGTAAAATTTTTGACAATAATTTTGCAAGATGCAAAATAAACAGTCACTTGATAAAGCCAAAGGTCTCTTTCCCAAGCGCCCATTTGAAATCTATTAGATACAGCAAGTTAAACATAAAGTCTGAAATATCATAACGGATTATTACAATTCCTTACTTTGAAATCCATGCCTTCTCCACAATTTGTCACGACACAAAGTAATCCAAGAGCCTTGGCCAAGTCTTTAGTTGTCTCTGTTTTGCCAGTACCAGCTGGTCCTGCTGGTGCCCCACCTAGATACATGGACAATGCCTGAATAAAAGTAACACAAATCACACTGAAATCAACAAGTGGCACTGAACAATATTTTGACATTGATACGTTTGTATCGGAGTCTAATTTATTTCATTGTTAGATTTGATACCTGTGTCAGTGTCAGGTATATACGATCTGTTAGAGGAGTGATCACCAGGCGACCATTCAAACCCATGTATTCATATCCATAGTCAAAGGATCCTGTACACTGATGCACCCTCAGCTCATCTGGCACACGCTCCCAGTAGAAGCGAAGTTGGCTCTCCCATTCAAACTCTCGGGCATCCATTATGCTGATTAATATTAAAAGTACACATTAACGGTTATCGTAAACACAAAATGGTAACTTCAGCTGGTATGGGAATTGAACCAGAGCTATTGGCATCACTCACAGAGATGTATAGCATGGAAACAGACCCTTCGGTCCAACTTGTCCATGCCGACCAGATATCCCAACGCAATCTAGTCCCACCTGCCAGCACCCGGCCCATATCCCTCCAAACCCTTCCTATTCATATACCCATCCAAATGCCTCTTAAATGTTGCAATTGTACCAGCCTCCACCACATCCTCTGGCAGCTCATTCCATACACGTACCACTCTCTGTGTGAAAAAGTTGCCCCGTAGGTCTCTTTTATATCTTTCCCCTCTCACCCTAAACCTATGCACTCTCGTTCTGGACTCCCCGACCCCAGGGAAAAGACACTGTCTATTTATCCTATCCATGCCCCTCATAATTTTGTAAACTTCTATAAGGTCACCCCTCAGCCTCCGACGTTCCAGGGAAAACAGCCCCAGCCTGTTCAGCCTCTCCTTGTAGCTCAGATCCTCCAACCCTGGCAACATCCTTACAAATCTTTTCTGAACCCTTTCAAGTTTCACAACATCTTTCGGATAGGAAGGAGACCAGAATTGCATGGAATATTCCTACAGTGGCCTAACCAATGTCCTGTACAGCCACAACATGATCTCCCAAATCCTGTATTCAATACTTTGACCAATAAAGGAAAGCATACCAAAAGCCTTCTTCACTATCCTATCTACCTGCGACTCCACTTTCAAGGAGCTATGAACCTGCACTCCAAGTTCTCTTTGTTCAGCAACACTCTCTAGGACCTTACCATTAAGTGTATAAGTCCTGTTAAGATTTGCTTTCCCAAAATGCAGCACCTCGCAGTTTTCTGAATTAAACTCCATCTGCCACTTCTCAGCCCATTGGCCCACCTGGTCCAGATCCTGTTGTAATCTCAGGTAACCCTCTTTGCTGTCCACTATAACACCAATTTTGCTGACATCTGCAAACTTACTAACTGTATCTCTTATGCTTGCATCCAGATCATTTATGTAAATGACAAAAAGTAGAGGGCCCAGCACGGATCCTTGTGGCACTCCACTGGTCACAGGCCTCCAGTCTGAAAAACAACCCTCCACCACCACCCTCTGTCTTCTACCTTTCAGCCAGTTCTGTATCCAAATGGCTAGTTCTCCCTGTATTCCATGAGATCTAACCTTGCTAATCAGTGTCCCATGGGGAACCTTGTTGAACGCCTTATTGAAGTCCACATAGATCACATCTACTGCTCTGCCCTCATCAATCTGCTGTGTTACATCTTCAAAAAACTCACTCAGCGTCATAAATCAGCCATTCAGCCAACCAAATTAACCAACCACAAATGGGGTGTGTTGATAACCAAATAACTGAGACTACGATGAAAGTCCTGCCTTCTCAACCTTACCCCTTGCCTGAGGCGTGGTGGCCCTCAAGTTAAACTCATCATCTGTCATCTTTCTCTGGGACTATAGCGACTCTATCTCGAGCATAAAATTAACCAACAAGCAAAGAAAAATGAATAGCTGCAAGTTCAAGATATAATTATTTTATTTTTCCAATCTCTTCTTCCACTCCTAAAGACACTGACCAGTACAGGGATGGAGTTCCTCAATAATTGATGGTTTTTCATTGGTTAAGTGAAAAGATAGAGCTCCGATGATGGGGCTCAGAAGGAGTTGGAGTCTTGCAGTAACTCCTGATCCTACTCCCACTTAATGTCTGACTTCATTTTAGCAGAGGATCTATGCACTGATCAGCAGCTGAAGTTCAAAATGGCCCTTGTTCCAACATGTATGCAAAGATATAGTTAAAGAAAAATGAAAAGGAAGAGTTTGCTCTGCCAGCACAAAGGGAACAATTAAAACCTAGCCATGTACTCTTCGGTTTCACTCCAATAAAGAAATAGAAGCAGAAGTGGGCCACCTGGCCCAGCAAACCTGCTCCATCATTCAATGAGATCATGGTTCATCTTTTCGTGGACTTAGATCCACTTACCCACCGGCTCACAATAACCCTTTTACTGCTCAAAAATCTATCTATCTTTGCCTTAAAAACATTCAATGGGGTAGCCTCAACTGCTTCACTGGGCAGGGAATTCCACAAATTCACAACCCTTTGGGTTAAGAAGTTCCTCCTCAACTCAATCCTAAACCTGCTCTCCCTTATTTTGAGGCTATGCCCCCTAGTTCTAAGTTCACCCAACAGTGGAAACAACCTCCATGCTTCTATCCTACCTGTTCCCTTCATAATTTTATATGTTTCTTAAAATCTCCCCTCATTCTTCTAAATTTTAGTGAGTATAGTGCCAGTCTACTCAATTCTTCTCATATGCTAACTCTCCCAACTTCAGAATCAACCTAGTGAACTTCCTCTGCACTTTCTCCAGTGCCAGTACATCCTTTTTCAAGTAAGAAGATTAAAACTGTACACAGTACTCTAGATGTGGCCTCACCAGCACCCTATACAGCTGCAGCATGATCTCTCTATTTTTAAACTCCATTCCTTGAGTAATGGACAACAATATTCCATTTGCCTTCTTTAACTGCTGCACCTGCAAACCAACTTTTTATTATTCATGCACAGGACACCAAGGTCCCTCTGTACAGCAGCACACTGAAATTTTTCACCATTTAAATAATAGTCCAATTTGCTATTATTCCTACCGACATGGATGACCTCACGTTTACCAACATTGTATTCCATCCACCAGACCCTTGTCCACTCACTTTACCTATCTCTATCCCTCTGCAGACTTTCAATGTCCTCTGCACTCTTGCTCTACCACTCATTTTAATGTCATCTGCAAACTTGACGCAGTATATTTGGTAGTTGAAACTTTATTGCTGGAACAGCACAGCAGGTCAGGCAGCATCCAGGGAACAGGAGATTCGACGTTTCGGG
>NC_057734.1:52503-77598 GCF_004010195.1 Chiloscyllium plagiosum | reverse complement strand
TAGACAAGTCCCCTGGGCCAGATGGGATTTTTCCGAGGATTCTCTGGGAAGCTAGGGAGGAGATAGCAAAGACTTTGGCTTTGATATTTGAGTCATCATTGTCTACAGGTTTGGTACCAGAGGACTGGAGGATTGCAAATGTTGTGCCCTTGTTCAAGAAGGGCAGTAGAGATGACCCAGGTAATTATAGACCAGTGAGCCTTACTTCTGTTGTAGGAAAGATTATGGAAAGGATTATAAGAGATAAGGTAGAGATGACCCAGGTAATTATAGACCAGTGAGCCTTACTTCTGTTGTAGGAAAGATTATGGAAAGGATTATAAGAGATAAGATTTATAAACATCTAGCAAGCAACAATTTGATTTCAGATAGTCAACATGGTTTTGTTAAGGACAGGCCGTATCTCTCAAACCTCATTGAGTTTTTTGAGAAGGTGACCAAGCATGTAGATGAGGGTAGGGCAGTTGACGTGGTATAAATGGACTTCAGTAAAGCCTTTGATAAGGTTCCACATGGTAGGTTGATGGAGAAAATGCAGAGGCATGGAATTGAGGGTGATTTAGCAGTTTGGATTAGAAACTGGCTTTCTGGAAGAAGGCAGCGAGTGGTGGTTGATGGAAAACATTGAGCCTGGAGTCCAGTTACTAGTGGTGTGCCACAAGGATCTGTTTTGGGACCACTGCTCTTTGTCTTTTTTATAAACGACTTGGACGCAGGCACAGGTGGATGGATTAGTAAATTTGCAGACAACACTAAGTCAGTGGAGTAGTCGGTGCAGTTTGGAAGAATGTTACAGGTTACAGAGGGACTTGGGTAAACTGCAGAATTGGGCTGAGAGGTGGCAAATGGTGTTCAATGCAGCTAAATGTGAGGTGATGCACTTTGGGAAGAATAACAGGAAGGCAGAGTACTGGGTCAATGGAAATATTCTTGGTAGTGTGGATGTGCAGAGGGATCTTGGAGTCCATGTACATAGATCCCTGAAAGTTGCCACCCAAGTGGCTAGTGCTGTTAAGAAGGCATACAGTGTGTTAGGTTTCATTGGTAGAGGGATTGAGTTCCGGAACCGTAATATCATGCTGCAGCTATACAAAACGCTGGTGCGGCCACACTTGGAATATTGTGTACAGTTCTGGACCCCCATTACAGGAAGGATGTGGAAGCATTGGAAAAGGTGCAGAGGAGATTTACCAGGATGTTGCCTGGTCTGGAGGGAAGGTCTTATGAGGAAAGGCTGAGAAACTTGGGTCTGTTCTCATTGGAAAGAAGAAGGCTAAGGGGTGATTTGATAGAGACATACAAGATGATCAGAGGACTGGATAGGGTAGACAGAGAAAGACTTTTTCCTAGGATGATGGCGTCAGCTTGTACAAGAGGGCATAACTACAAATTGAGGGGTGATAGATTTAAGACAGATGTCAGAGGCAGGCTCTTTACGCAGAGTGGTAAGGGCGTGGAATGTACTACCTGCTAATGTAGTCAACTCAGCCACATTAGGGAGATTTAAACAATTCTTAGATAAGCACATGGATGATTTTGGGATAGTGTAGGGGGACGAGCTGAGAATAGTTCACAGGTCGGTGCAACATCGAGGGCCAATGCGCCTGTTCTGCGCTGTATTGTTCTATGTTCTAATTCATAACTCAGATGTCTAATTATTTGCTCTTCTGTTTCCAAGGATTTGAGAAAGCACCCCTGAAGAAGTCACAAGCATCCATTTCAGAGCAAAAGGAGGTTACGCACTTGTGCATCACTGAAGGTGAAAAGGTAACTAAAGAAAATCTAAATTTATAACAAGTATTAGATCCATATTTTAATTTCTCTGTGAGCTTCCTGGTGTTTTGGGAAACCTAATGCAATTTGGTAATTAGTTTAAAAAGTTGGGGCTTAGATATATTGTGCAGAAAGGGCAAATTCTACCCTGAATTTGACATAAATTGTTCTTATTACTGCTTGATATAAACTAAAACTCAAAATATAAAAACAATAGCAAAGTTTATATGAGAACATAAGAAATAGGAACAAGAGTAGGCCACTTGGCCACTCATGCCTGCCCCACCATTCAACAGGATCATGGCTAATCTGCCCCAGGCCTCAGCTCCTCTTTCGTAATAGCGCCGCATAGCCCTCAACTCCCCAGTACATCAAAACTCTATCCACCTCCTCTGGTATTCTTGCCTCTGCAAATCTCTGGTGTAAAGGATTCCAGACATTCATTACTTTCTAGCAGAGGGAATTCCTTCACATCCCAGCTTTAAATGAGAGTCCCTTCATTCTGCAGCAATGTCCCCTCGACCAAGATTCCCCTACTAGTGAAAGCATCTGCTTAACGTCTACCCTGTCAAGCTCCCTCAGAATCTTTTACTTGCACAAGATCATCCCTTATTCTTCCAAATTCTAATGAATAAATACTGCACCTGTTTAGCCACTCTTGATTAGTCAACTCATTCAACCTAGGAATCAGGAAAAAGTGAGGACTGCAGATGCTGGAGATCAGAGTCTAGATTAGAGTGGTGCTGGAAAAGCACAGCAGGTCAGGCAGCATCCGAGGAGCCGGAAAATCAACGTTTCGGGCCAAAGCCCAGCAGCCCCAGTGTCCTAATGGTGGCACTGGCCTTCTAAGTCAGGGATTGTGGGTTCAAGCCCCACCTGGGGTATCAGACACTTCATGGCTCATCCTAGGAATCAGTCTAATGAATCTCTTTTGAACTGCCTCTAATACCACTATATCCTTTCTTCCTGTTATCATCACAACATGACCTAAAATGGAACTCAAGCTGATCCCACAACAAGAACGTAATTGGCTAAGAATCAAAGCCCAGAGTGTTCACACATCCAGTAATTCAATTCCCAAACCAAAACTATTATTAAAGTCCAACTTAACCTTAAACATTGTGTTTCTCTACAGTTAAACAACTACAAGTTACATTAAAAGGCAGTCTTGGACAATGCTTACCTGCTCATGGTCTCACAGTATCGAAAGATTGCCTCTTTTGTAATTAGCCGGTTTGTTTTTCTCATTTCAGCCAGGACTGCAGTCATCCAATCTTCAACGCGCCCCTCAGCGGGTGTAGCCTGCCTGAATTCCATTACCTCCCCTTCAGCAGATATCATTGCTGCTGCCAATGTCTCATTCTCATTACCCACTTGGAACCTCAATGATGCAATGTTATCAAACATCTGAAACATCAAACAGGTAATCATCTCACAGAACCTGACTTTAATAAGTTATCAAATAGTTACAGAACTTGCCAATTATTTCACAAGGGTTAACGTTTCTCTTCTCACCACTCTCCAAGATAGAAACGCCCTGGTCCTCACCCTCCACTCCATGAATCTCCAGATACAGTGTACTATCCTTCGCCACTTTTGCCACCTACAGTCAGACCCCATCACCAAAGGTATATTTCTACCCCCATCCATACCTGCGTTCCGCAGAGACCATTCCCTTCATGGCTCCCTTATTAGATCCACACACCCAACCAAACCACCCTCCACCTTCCCTTGCCACCACACAAGGTATAAAACCTGTGCCCACACCTCCCCCTTACCTCTGTCCAAGGCCCTAAAGGATCATTTCAAATCCAGTGGAGATTTTCCTGCACATCCACCCATCTCATCTACTGCATGTGTTGCTCTTGATAGGTCTCCTCTACATCAGGGAGACAGAATGCCAACTCATGGAGCATTTCAGGGAACATCTCTGGGACACATGTACCACACAACCTCACTGCTCTGTGGCTGACCACTTCAACTCCCCCTCCCACTCCCCCAAGGACATATAAGTCCTGGGCCTCCTCCGCTGCCAAATCAAAGCCACCCACCAACTGGAGGAAGAACGCCTCATTTTCCACCTCAGGACCCTTCAACCACATGGCATCAACATCGAGTTCACTAGTTTCTAAACCTCTCCTCCTCCCACTTCCCAGATCCAACCCTCCAGCTCAGCACCGCCTTCTTGACCTAACCTATCTGTCCATCTACCTTCCCACCTATCCGCTCCACCCTCCCCATCAACTATCACAATTACACTCAATGTGCATCCACCTATCACCTTCCCACCCACCGTCCCTCCAGCCCCACCCACACCCCTCTATTTATCTCTCTGCTGCCTTCCCCCTCCACATTCCTGATGAAGGTCTTATGCCTGAAATGTCGACTTTCCTGCCCCTCAGATGCTGCCTGACCTGCTGTGCTTTTCGACTCTGACTGTCCAGCATCTGCAGTCCTCACTTCCTCTGGTTGAATTTAATAGTGACTACCTTATATACAGGTTCCCTAAGTCCAGTTTTGCTTGTCAATGGAAACATTTCTGCATCCAACTTATCCATTTCTTCTATAATGAGAAAGATCTTTTCCAGGTTTCCCCTCAGTCTTCTCTTTTCTATTATTTATAACAGTCACGGGTAAGTCACTGTCACAAGCGTTCCATCTCAGGGATAAACTCTGCTGATTAATAACCCATGAGAAGAAAATTTAGGAAAAGAAATAATTAGACAAAATTACCTTGATCATGTGTTCCTGGACAGCCTCAGGATCACTGCTCCCCAGTATACTCAGTAATTCATCATCAGAAATGAAGAAAAACCTTGGGAAAGCATTCCGCTTGGAATCCAGATAGTCATTCAGGCTCTTCTGGCATTTCTCTAAACCTTCACTCAGGTTCTTGAGATTTGTGAGACGATTAGAAGCCTGGCAACATTTGTTTATTCCTGGCTCCATCACAGTTTCAGACATGATCTAACAGCATTCAAAGAAATTGAGTGGGAACAGTAGCAAATTAATACATTTTTCAACTATAGTAAAACCACAAAACCATAAGTGGTCAGATCAGAAGTAAGCAAATTAGCCCATCAAGTTTGTGTAACAAATTGATTGCTTGCATTCAAACAATTCTGAAAACATTTCTGAATAGAATAATTTTTACTGCAACAATGATGTCACACAACCCTGGAAATCCGAAATCTGCCCACCAATCTCCAAAAGTGCTGAACCTGCCAGAGATTCCAGGGATGAGACAAAAAAACTGCAGCCAGGAGGCTGGAGGAACACAGCAAGCCAAGCACCATCAGGAAGTGGAAAAGTCAACATTTTGGGTGTAACCCTTAAACCCTCTTCAGAACTGGGGGTGGGTGTAGGGGGACCTATGGATAAAGAGGATGGCAGGGACACGGTGGTGAAATGGCGATAGGTGAAGACAGGTCGAGGGTACAACCTGATTGGTCAATGGGAGGAATGAATCCGGTAAGTGCCAGGGAGGAGTGGACAGGGAGCGGGAGAGGCTGGGAAAGGAATCAGTGATGGGAAGGGAGATTATTTGAAATTGGAGAACTCAATGTTGAGTCCTCCAGGCTGTAGGCTACACAGGCAGAAGATGAGGTGTTGTTCCTCCAATTTGTGGTTTGATTTGTTGTGACAACGGAGAAAACCAAGGATGGTCATGTCGGAAAAGGAGTGTGAAGGGGAATTAAAATGGGCAGTGACTGGGAGATTTGATTGGCTCTTGCGGACCCGGCTGAGATGCTCAGCGAACTGTTCTCTAAGTTTATGTTTGGTCTCTCTGATATAGAGAAGACCACATGAGGAGCACCTGATGCAATACACTAGGTTGGAATAGAGGCAGGTTTACCTCTGTCTCACGTGGATGGACTGTTTGGGACTTAGGTGATGGGGGTGGTGTACTGGCAGGTTTTGCACCTTTTCCGATTGCAGGGGAAAGTACCTGGGTGTTCAGGGGTGTTCTTGGGGAGAGTCGTGCAAACCAAGGTCCTTGCAGAAGGCAAAGAGGGGTGGGAAGGGGAACATGTTCTTGGTGGTGGGGTCTGGTTGGAGTTGGTGGAAGTGTTTAAGGATGATGCATTGGATGTGGAGACTGTTGGATAGTGGTATTATTGCTCGACTACTAATCCAGAAAGGCAAAATAATGTTCTGGGGACCTGGGTTCGAATCCTGCTTCAGCAAATGGTGGAATTTGAATTCAATAAAAAAAATTAGGAATTAAGAGTTGACTGATGACCATGAAACCATTGTCAATTGTCGGAAAAACTCATCTGGTTCATTAATGTCCCTTAGGGAAGGAAATCTGCCATCCTTACCTAGTCTGGCCTATGTATAACTCCAGAGCCACAGCAATGTGGTTTATTCTTAACTGCCCTCTGAAATGGCTTAACAATCGCTGGAACTGCATCGATTCAAGAAGGCAGCTCACCACCACCTTCTCAAAGGCAAATACAGATAGGCTATCAATGCTGTCCAGCCAGCGATGCCCAAGTCCCACAAATGAATAAAAAAGCAAATGACAAAAGGGATGTTGGTGCAATTGACAGACAGAAGGGGACAGTAATGTAGCTTGGAAAGAAACAAACATGGTCTAGAGGAGGGGTGAGTGGTCATAGCAGAATCATTCCAACACCCACTGTCCAAAAAACCTGGAGCAGTGGTTATGGTTAAAATTGTTGATCTCTACATTGAGCACAGAAGGCACAAAGTCAGCACGCTGTGCTATTTTTATGCTTACTTTGAGGCTGAAGATACAAAAGTCAGAGGGTGTCCTAAGAGTCATGGATAGAAGCAGGAAGAGATTGGACTTACTCAGTTTCTGGAACAGCTGGAAGCTCATTATTGGCTGCCAGTGTAGCTGCTACTGGATAAATCTAAAAGGAGCTGAGCCTCAAAACTGCAATTTTCAAATACGTAAAAATCATTTATTCATCTTAGCATCCAAAAAATTTTAAGTAACTACCTTTTTGAATATTCTATCAATGTTATCAAATTTTTTTGCTTCCTCTGGCAGTTGTGATCGGATGTCACCCCCAATGAAGATGCTCTCCAGATACATCCATTTTCTTTGCACCACCAACCAAACCTACGGAGGATAATTATCAGTTACTCTCTGCTGGAAACAGTTACAGACCTTGCAAAAATATCACTCCTTCAATAATATTTGGTATTATTAGAGCTGTATTATTTAATGATATACCATGATTCTAAGTCACAAGTTAAGTTCATTCCAGTAAAGGAAAGGATACTGCAATGATGTAGGACACCTATATCTATTAGTTTAACTATAACCAGCAGCCTGAATAGTTTCTTCTCTTACCCCATAATATCCTTTTATTAAAATTCCAGAGAGAAAAGTGAACATTAGATCTTTAAACCAATCTTTTGAGAAAACTTCACTCATCTTTAACTATGGTATGATCTAGGTTATCAGTGTCAACCTTTCATAACGGTAATTTAAATTGCAGCAAGTGCACTGAATTATCAACTACTACCACACACCATGTAGTGCAATTTCCCCCATTAGGCCTTCACATATTTGCTCACTGTTGAAATAGAGATTCCCATGTTTCACATTCCATCACAACAGCGAGAAAATGCTTCTTTTATTGATATTCATGTACCAAATATTCTACAACTGTCAAATTTATAGTTTATGATTAGTAAAAATGGGAAATTAGCCCAAGAAAGGTTAATTTCATTGAACTTTATAAAATATTAAGGGTGTCCGATTGGGTAGAAAGTGAGAAATTATTTTCACTAGTTGAGTCTAAGATTAGGGAATGTGGTCTAAAATTTAAAAGCAGTCTTGTCAGAAGTGTAATTAGGAAAGAATTCTACACATAAACAGATGATTCAAGTTTGGAACTCACTTAACTCTTGGCAATTGATGTTAGATCAATTTCTCATTTTATGCCTGAGACTGATAGATTTTGTTCACCTTCTCAAGGGCAGTAGGGACAGGCAATAAGTGCTGGGCAAAAGTGAGGACTGCAGATGCTGGAAATCAGAGTCTAGATTAGAGTGATGCTGGAAAAGCACAGCAGGTCAGGCAGCATCCAAGGAGCAGGAAAATCGACATTTCGGGCAAAAGCCTTACATCAGGAATAAGTGCTGGCCTAGCCAGTAAAGTCCAATTTCGCTAAATGAATAAAAGAAAAAATAGAGATATGGGAAAAGGAAAGTCTGTGAATTTAAATCACAGATCAGGTTGATCTCACTAACTGGTGGAACAGACTTGAGGACATACATTACTTCCTCTTATCCTATCTTCACATAAACACAATTTCACTATCTCAAATAAAAACAGAAAATGGTGGAAATATCAGCTTTCTGATTCTGTAAAATGGAAAGGTAGATTACAATTCCAGAGCTGGAAACTCACTGATCTAAAATCAACCTCAAACAATAAATGTAACTGAAGCTAAATAGACACTCACATTTTTTCAAAAGCCTTGTGCAATGTATAATAATTTATTAATCAGATATCTGATTTTGGAAACTGTTGCATGTTACAAGGTTTGACCTAACCTTTGCAGTTTTTTCCACTCAGACTCATCTCTAGGTTCCTTACCGCAATCACTTCACCAATTAAGGACAGATTTCTCTCCCACTCCTGCACTGTTTTCAGAAAAGGACCCACAAATCTGCTTCCAGCCATGCTCTGCAGATTCATGGCATTGTCATCAAGAATTTGAAGTATATCATCCACCGATCCCAGAATGTAGCCTCGATCTTGAGTTCCTTTGTAGTATTTTTGCACAGTGAATTTCATTGTTTCCCAGGTATCCACAACCTCCTTGACACCCTGTTTACAAACAGAATGGGCACACTCAGCAGTTATAAAGTCTTGTTTTCAATATAACCTTCTTCAAAACTTTTTATCACCCAGTTAGCATACCTTTCTTCAGGTTTTACACTTCAATACTGAAAGGTGTAAATTGTGACATAAGCTGTGATTTACATGTGTTAATACCATTAATTATATATTTTGGATTTTGAACTAGTGGCATATGGGATTTAGTCTGCGTATATGAGGTTTATTGATTAACTTGTCAGTACTTGTCAGCATCATGCAACATTTTAAACCTTTATTTGAAAAATAAATCACTTTGTATAAAATTTAATATTATCAAAGGGAAATGGATCATGCTGAGAGATTGCTAGGGTAGAATGTTGGACCCCCTTTGGTTGTGTTTAGAGATGGGACAGTATTTAATTAAGCAGGATGGTGGCATGCCTGAACTTCACCATATTCCTCCCACCCTGCAATTTGAATTCAGGCAGGATTGGGAAAGCCCATGGTCAATTCCCGCTCTGCCACCAATTAAGATTCTAAAGTGGCCAATCAATGACAGCTGATGGGCCTTAAACTGTGTCTGCTGGGATTAATGCCATGTTGGACATGTTGGATATATCAATATGTGTCAAGTGTACAACAAATAAATTGCACGGACAATCTGGGGTCTCACATGGTGGGGGTGGGGCATGTTTGGGGGTTCCCCTTCATTCAAACACATTTAGCGCCTTATCAGAAAGAAGAGGGCCCACTCAGAGACAAATCCTTGCATTGCTGTTTATACTCCTAACCCACCTCTGTCAAAGGCCCTCACCTTACAAAGCTTCTCCTGTCCTTACCTACTTGTGACCTAGGTGACTCCCCAACATGGACCCCATAGTTGCTGCTCTAGCCACAAGCAAAGCCTCCCATTGGCAGGGCTGTTCAAAAGATCAGCAGGATTCCCACCTCTAATGTCTTTCAGCCTGAGAAAGCTATTTAATTACAAGATTGACACACAAGCAGACCTTCTCAAAGGAGGCAACATGGGTTTTTCACTGGCTCATCAGCCAGCAGGCGAGACCCCGAAAGACAATCCAGCCAAGGGAAGGGCATCAGGAAGAAAGGATTGTAGAATGTGTAAGAGTGGGGAAATGGGATCAGGGAATACAGCTCATATCATCAAAGGTGGGTTTTAAGCATTAGTTTTCAAATTAGAGCTCACCTTCTCAATACCAAGTTCTTTGATGGCTGCGGTAACAATATCACCTATAACATCACTGTATTTGTGAAGTTGCATAGCGAACATATTTGCTAATGTAAATGTTTCAGTTCGCATCTCAAACTGTGTGTCTGTCCTTGCCATTAATGTTTTCCAGTGCCTAGAAATTAAATTGTATTTGTGAGGGTCTGCACATAGTTTATACAATAGGTGGATTACATTGGAACATTCAAGCCATAATACAAAGCTCAAACAAATGTGAAATACTCATACAGATGTCGATTCTGGATAATCGATGGAGGACAGGAAAAATTTCTAGCTGTTACAGCTGCTCATTTTTTGAGGTGTTTTAGGTGTAGGAGGTGATTACCTCGAATTCTAGGAGCAGCAATTACTGTTTTATATGCTGTTGCATTGTTTTGGAACTTTGGAGAAAAAAAGTCAAAACAACAGCAGTTTTAAACGGGAGAAGAACAGACAAAGGAAGCACCCGGTAAGGTCCAGTGCAGGAGAGAGAGAGAGAGAGAGAGAGAGAGGGAAAGAAACCTACATTGCTGACTGACAGAGTTAGCAGTTACTGCCTTTGCTGTTGAATTCATGTATTGCTTTACATCGGAGTGCATTTGGGAAAATTAAAAAACAGTGAAATTCACAACTGATCTTGGAGGAACCTATATGGGAAAGATCACAGCATAGAAGCAGATAAGCGGATTTTAAGCGCGGCCTTAAAATAAGTCTACAGTAGTGAGTAGGGTGGGTTCTTTCTCTATTATATGCTTCATTGAGCTATGTCTCTTGATTAAACTTAAAATATAAGCCATAAATATTAATTTAACCAGGAAAAGTGTTTTCGAGAGGAATAAGACAGTGCAATTTTCTGGGTCTGTTGATTGAAAGAAGCAAAAATGGCCCTCAGTAGAGTGAAATGCGGCAGTGGGAGTTTAGGGAGAGTTTACGTGTTACTGAGGATTATATCTGCAATAAATGCAGTTGGTTGCGAATCCTATCAGATCGAATGGATCGGTTGGAGAGGCAGTTAGAGGCAATGAGGAATTTACAAGAGCAAGGGGATGTGATAGATGGCAGTTATAGGAAGGGAGGAAAGTCTCAGACACAGTTGCATAGATGAGTTAACTCCAGGAAAGGTAAGAGAGATGGGAAGATAGTGCAGGAGTCTTCTGTGGCTATCCCCATTTCAAACAAGTATGCTGTTTTGGAAAATGTAGGGGGTGATGAATACTCAGGGGTGCGTAGCACGAACAGCCAAGCTTCTGGTGTTGAGACAGGCTCTAATGTGACGAGAGGTACGTCGGGTTCCAAGCGATCGACTGTATTAGGGGACTCTCTAGTTTGAGGTACAGACAGACATTTCCGTGGCCAGCAGTGAAAAATCAGAATGGTGTGTTGCTTCCCTCGTGCCAATGATGTCTCAGAGAGGGTGCAGAATATACTCAAGGGGGAGAGGGACCACCAGGAGGTCATTGTACGTATTTAAACTAACGACATAGGAAGGGAAAACGTTGAGATTCTGAAGGGAGACTACAGAGAATTCAGTAGCAATTTAAAAAGGAGATCCTCGAGAGTAGTAATATCTGGATTACTTCTGGTGCTACGAGCTAGTGAGGGCAGGAATAGGAGAATGGAGCAGATGAATGCATGGCTGAGGAGCTGGTGTATGGGAGAAGGATTCACATTTTTGGATCATTGGAATCTCTTTTAGAGTAGAAATGACCTGTACAAGAAAGACGGATTGCACCTAAATTGGAGGGCACTAATATACTGGCAGGGACATTTGCTAGAGCTGCTCGAGAGGATTTAAACTCATAAGGTGGGAGGAGGGGGGGACCAAGGAGATAGTGAGGAAAGATTTTAGTCTGAGGCTGGTACAGTTGAGAACAAAGGCAAGTCAAACAGTCACGGCAGGCAGGGACAAAGCAGAGAACAAGGTAGGACTGATAAATTAAACTGCATTTATTTCAATGCAAGAGGCCTAACAGGGAAGGCAGATGAACTCAGGGCATGGTTAGGAACATGGGACTGGGATATCATAGCAATTACAGAAACATGGCTCAGGGATGGACAGGACTGGCAGCTTAATGTTCCAGGATACAAATGCTACAGGAAGGACAGAAAGAGAGACAAGAGAGGAGGGGGAGTGGCATTTTTGATAAGGCTTAGCATCACAGCTGTACTGAGGGAGGACATTCCCGGAAATACATCCTCAGAAGTTATTTGGGTGGAACTGAGAAATAAGAAAGGGATGATCACCTTATTGGGTTTGTATTACAGATTCCCTAATAGTCAGAGGGAAATTGAGAAACAAATTTGTAAGGAGATCTCAGTTATGGCAGTTATGGTAGGGGATTTTAACTTTCCAAACATAGACTGGGACGGCTATAGTCTTAAGGGTTTAGATGGTGAGGAATTTGTTAAGTATGTACAAGAAAATTTTCTGATTCAGTGTGTCAATGTAAGAACTAGAGAAGGTGCAAAACCTGACCTACTCTTGGGAAATAAGGCAGGGCAGGTGACGGAGGTGTCAGTGGGGGAGCACTTTGGAGCCAATGAGCATAATTCTATTAGTTTTAAAATAGTGATGGAAAAGGATAGACCAGAACTAAAAGTTGAAGTTCTAAATTGGAGGAGGGCCAATTTTGACAGTCTTAGGCAAGAACTTTCAAAAGCTGATGGGGGGCAGATGTTCGCAAGTAAAGGGATGGTGGGAAAATGGGAATCCTACAGAAATGAGATAACGAGAGTCCAGAGAAAGTATATTCCTGTCAGGGTGAAAAGGAAGGCTGGTAGGTATAGAGAATGCTGGATGACTAAAGAAATTGAGGGTTTGGTTAAGAAGAAGGAAGCATATGTCAGGTATAGACAGGATAGATCGAGTGAATCCTTAGAAGAGTATAAAGGCAGTAGTGAGTATACTTAAGAGAGAAATCAGGAGAGCAAAAAGGGGAAAAGGGGACATGAAATAGCTTTGGCAAATAGAGTTAAGGAGAATCCAAAGGGTTTTTACAAATATATTAAGGACAAAAGGGTGACTAGGAGAGAATAGGGCCCCTCAAAGATCAGCAAGGTGACGCTTGTGTGGAGCCACAGAAAATGGGAGAGATACTAAACGATCAGTATTTACTGTGGAAAAGGACATGGGAGATACAGAATGTAGGGAAATAGATGGTGACATCTTGAAAATTGTCCATATTACAGAGGAGGAAGTGCTGGATGTCTTGAAATGCATAAAAGTGGATAAATCCTCAGGACCTGCTCAGGTGTATCCTAGACCTCTGTGGGAAGCTAGGGAAATGATTGCTAGG
Source organism: Chiloscyllium plagiosum (assembly GCF_004010195.1). Classification (NCBI taxonomy): domain Eukaryota; kingdom Metazoa; phylum Chordata; class Chondrichthyes; order Orectolobiformes; family Hemiscylliidae; genus Chiloscyllium; species Chiloscyllium plagiosum. The sequence goes on along the minus strand of NC_057734.1, from coordinate 64,499 downwards.
CCTCTTACTGAGATATTTGTGTCATCAATAGTCAAAGGTGAGGTGCCCGAAGACTGGAGGTTGGCAAACGTGGTGCCACTGTTTAGATTAGATTCCCTACAGTGTGGAAACAGCCCTTCGGCCCAACAAGTCCACACCGACCCGCCGAAGCGTAACCCACGCAGACCCATTCTCCTACATTTACCCCTTCACCTAACACTACAGGCAATTTAGCGTGGCCAATTCACCTGACCTGCACATTTTTGGATTGTGGGAGGAAACCGGAGCACCCGGAGGAAACCCACGCAGACACGGGGAGAATGTGCAAAGTCCACACAGAGGGTCGCCTGAGGCAGGAATTGAACCCAGGTCTCTGGCGCTGCGAGGCAGCAGTGCTAACCACTGTGCCACCGTGCCGCCCACTGTTTAAGAAGGGCGGTAGGGACAAGCCAGAAAACTATAGACCAGTGAGCCTGATGTCGGTGGTGGGCAAGTTGTTGGGAGGGAATCCTGATGAACAGAATATACATGTATTTGGAAAGGCAAGGACTGATTAGGGATAGTCAACATGGCTTTGTGCGTGGGAAATCATGTCTCACAAACTTGATTGAGTTTTTTGAAGAAGTAACAATGAGAATTCATGAGGGAGGAGTGGTAGATGTGATCTATATAGACTTCAGTAAGGCATTCAACAAGGTTCCCCATGGGAGACTGGTGAGCAAGGCGAGATCTCATGGGTGAACTAGTCATTTGGATACAGAACTGGCTCAAATGTAGAAGACAGAGGGTGGTGGTGGTCGGTTGTTTTACAGACTGGAGGCCTGTGACCAGTGGAGTGTCACAACGATCGGTGCTGGGTCCTCTACTTTTTATCATTTATATTTGGATGTGAGCATAAGAGGTATAGTTAGTTAGTTTGCAGATGACACCAAAATTGAAGGTGTAGAGGACAGCAAAGAAGGTTACCTCAGATTACAATGGGATCTTGATCAGATGGGCCAATGGGCTGAGAAGTGGCAGATGGAGTTTAATTCACATAAATGTGAGGTGTTGCATTTTGGGAAAGCAAATCTTAGCAGGTCTTATACAATTAATGGTAAGGTCCTCGGGAGTGTTGCTGAACGAAGAATTCATGAAGTGCAGGTTCATAGCTCCTTGAAAGTGGAGTCGCAAGTAGATAGGATAGTGAAGAAGGCGTTTGGTATGCTTTCCTTTATTGGTCAGAGTATTGAGTGTAGGAGTTAGGAGGTCATGTTGGGGCTGTACAGGACATTGGTTAGGCCACTGTTGGAATATTGTATGCAATTCTGGTCTCCTTCCTATCGGAAAGATGTTGTGAAACTTTAATATGTTCAGAAAAGATTTACAAGGATGTTGCCAGGGTTGCAGGATTTGAGCTATAGGGAGAGGCTGAACAGGCTGGGGCTGTTTTCCCTGGAGTGTCAGAGGGAGGGGTGACCTTATAGAGGTTTATAAAATCATGAGAGGCATGGATTGGATAAATAGACAAAGTTTTCCCCTGGGGTGAAGAGGCAACTTTTTCACTTAGAGGGTGGTGCGTGTCTTGAATCAACTGCCAGAGGAAATGGTGGAGGCTGGTACAATTGCAACATTTAAAAGGCATCTGGCTGGGTATATGGATGGGAAGGGTTTGAAGAGATATGGGCCGGGTGCTGGCAGGTGAGACTAGATTGGGTTGGGATATCTGGTCAGCATGGACGAGCTGGACTGAAGGGTCTGTTTCCGTGCTGTACATCTCTATGAGTATTGAAGCTGATGTGGAGTACTCAAGCTCTGTGGAGTACTCAGACTAATATGCAGTAATGGGAATATACAGACACTGTTCTCTGTGGCCATTATCAAATGTCCAGAAGGCTGTGTTGCCTGCCTGGTGCCTAGGTTGAGGATATCTCATCTGGGCTGAAGAGAAAATTGGAATGGGAGGGGGAAGATTCAGTTGTCCTGGTACATGTAGATACCAATGAGGAAAGATTGGGTGACTGAACCTGTAATTGTTGAATTAAAAGAATGAGTGGTGACCTTATTAAAAGTAAAAATCACACAACACCAGGTTATAGTCCAACAGGTTTCTTTGAAAGTACTAGGTTTTGGAGCGCTGCTTCTTCATCAGGCAGCTGTGGAAGAGGATCATAAAACATAGAATTTATAGCAAAAAATTACAGTGTCATGCAACTGAAATGATATATTAAACATACCTAGATTGCTGTTAGGTCTTTCATCTTTTAAAATGGGTGTCAGGTTTTGCTTCATTAATATGTAAATCCCAGAACTTCTTTCAAGTCATATTAAAGAACAAAGAACACGGTGGCACAGTGGTTAGCACTGCTGCCTCACAGCGCCAGAAACCCGGGTTCAATTCCCGCCTCAGGTGACTGACTGTGTGGAGTTTGCACATTCTCCCCCCTGTCTGCGTGGGTTTCCTCCGGGTGCTCCAGTTTCCTCCCACAGTCCAAAAATGTGCAGGTTAGGTGAATTGGCCATGCTAAATTGCCCGTAGTGTTAGGTGAAGGGATAAATGTATGGGTGGGTGGCGGGTCGGTGTGGACTTGTTGGGCCGAAGGGCCTGTTTCCACACTGCAAGTAATCTCAAAACATCTAAAACTAATCTAAAAAAAATAAACAGGCCCTTCGGCCCTCCAAGCCTGAGCCGATCCAAATCTAATATCTAAACCTGTCACCCAATTCCTAAGCATCTGTATCCCTCAGCTCCCCACCTACTCATGCATCTGTCCAGTCGCATCTTAAATTAATCTACCATGCCTGCCTCTACTACTTCTGCTGGCAATGCGTTCCAGGCACCCACCACCCTCTGTGTAAAGTACTTGCCGCGTGTATCCCCCTTTAAGTTTTCACTTCTCACCTTGAAAGTGTGACCTCTCATTATTGAATCCTTTACCGGGAAAAAGCTTATCTCTATCTACTCTGTCTATACCCTTCATGATTTTGTAGCCCTCAATCAGGTCCCACCCTCAATCTCCTTTTTTCTAATGAAAACAATCCTAACCTACTCAATCTCTCTTCATAGCTAGCACCTTCCATACCAGGCAACATCCTCATAAACCTTCTCTGCACCCTCTCCAAAGCATCCACATCCTTTTGGTAATGTGGCAACCAGAACTGTACATAGTATTTCAAATGCGGCCGAACCAATGTTTTGTACAATTTTAACATGAGCTGCCAGCTCTTATACTCAATACCCCGTCTGATGAAGGCAAGCATACCATATGCCTTCTTGACCACTCTATCCATCTGTGCAGCAACCTGCATTCCCAGATCTCTCTGCTCATCAACTCTTCCCAAGGCTCTTCTATTTACAGTTCACTCTAGAATTAGAGTTCCCAAAGTTCATCACCTCACATTTGCCTGGATTGAACTCCATCTGCCACTTCTCCGCCCAACTCTCCAGTCTATCTATATTCTCCTGTATGCTTTGACAGTCCTCTCCACCAATCTTTCTGTCATCTGCAAAGTTATTGATCAGACCACTAATGCCCTCTTCCAGATCATTGATGTGTATTACAAACAACAGTGGCCCCAGCACTGACCCCTGTGGAACACCACTGGTCGCCTTTCTCCATTTCGAGAAACTCCCTTCAACTACTACTCTCTGTCTCCTGTTACTCAACCAGTTTTTTATCCACCTAGCTAGAACACACTGCACACCATATGACTTCACTTTCTCCATTAGTTTACCATGGGGAACCTTATCAAATAATTCTATTATGATCTTCTGCTCATCAACTTTTCCCAAGGCTCTTCCACTTACTGTATAATTTGCTCTAGAATTAGAATTCCCAAAATGCATCACCTCACATTTGCCTGGACTGAACTCCATCTGCAACTTTTCTGCCCAACTCTCCAGTCTAAGTATATTCTCTGACAGTCCCTTATGCTTTCTGCTACTCCACCAATCTTCATGTCATCTGCAAACTTACTGATCATACCAACAGTGCCCTCTTCCAGATCATTTATGTATATCACAAACAACAGTGGCCCCAACACTGACCCCTGTGAAACACCACTGGTCACTTTTCTCCATTTCGAGAAACTCCCTTCAACTACTACTCCCTGTCTCCTGTTGCTCAACCAGTTCTCTATCCACCTAGCTAGAACACCTTGCACACCATGTGACTTCACTTTCTCCATTAGTTTACCATGGGGAAGCTTATCAGCAGCCCTTCCTTCATCTATCAACTTGGTCACTTCCTCAAAGACCTCTATTAAGTTGGTATGGCAAGATCTCCCCCGCACAAAACCATGTTACCTATTACTGATAAGCCCATTCTTTTCTAAATATAAATAGATCCTATCCCTCAGTACCTTCTCCAGCAACTTTCCCACCACTGATATCAAGCTCACTAATCTATAGTTATCTGGGATAACTCTATTACCCTTCTTGGACAGGGGGACAACATTAACAATCTTCCAGTCCTCCGGCACCTCACTTGTGTTTAAGGATGACACAAAGATATCCATCAGGGCCCCAGCTATTTCCTCTCTTGCCTCCCTCAGCAACTTGGGATAAATCCCATCCGGTCCTGGGGATTTGTTCACCTTAATAACTTCTAGTCTACCCAACATATCTTCCCTACTTATGCCAACGTGATCCAGACTAATCAAACTTCTACCTCTAATCTCAACATTTATCATGTTCCTCTCCTCAGTGAACACTGATGCAAAGTAATCATTCAGAATCTCACCCATTCTCTCAGGTTCAACACACAGCCTTCCTTCCTTATCCTTTAGTGGACCAATCATTTTTCCAGTTATCCACTTGTTTCTTAATAAGAATAAAATGCTTTGGGATTCTCCTTAATTCTGCTCACTAAAGCTATTTCATGTCCCCTTTTAACCCGCTTGATTCCTCGTTTAAGACTGGTCCTACTGTTCCAATATTCCTCCAGGGCCCGTTCTGTTCTTATCCATCTGGACCTTATGTATGCTTCCCTTTTCCTCTTGGCTAGTCGTATGATTTCTCCTGTCATCCATGGTTTGCGAATCTTGCCTTTCCTATCCCTTGTTTTCAAAAGAACATGTCTATGCTGCACTATCTTCAACCTATCTTTGAAAGCCTCCCAAATATCAAATGTGGACTTCCCTTCCATTAGCTGAAATCCACATTTCCCAGCTCCTGCCTAATTTTGATAAAATTGGCCTTGGCCCAATTTAGTGCTCTTCCCTTAGGACCACTCACATCTTTGTCTAAGAGTATTCTAAAAGTAACAGAATTGTGGTCACTGTTCCCAAAGAAACCCCCCACTGCAACTTCTACCACCTGTCCTGGCTCGTTCCCCAGTACCAGGTCCAATATGGCCCCTTCCCTCATCGCACTATTGCTCTAGAAAGCTCTCCTGGACACTTCTTACAAATTCTACTCCATCCAGACCTCTGACGCGAAGTGTATCCCAGTCAATGTTGGGAAAATTAAAATCTCCCATCACCACCACCCTATTGCCTCTATATCTTTCCATAATCTGTCTACCTATTTGTTCTTCTATCTCACACTCACTGTGAGAGGCCTGCAGTACAGCCCCAATAATGTAACTGCACTCTTCTTATTTCTCAGCTCCACCCATAATCCCTCACTGCTTAAGCCCTCCATAGTGTCCTCCTTTAGCTCAGCCGTGATATCGTCCCTGACCAGCAATGCAACTCCACCCCCTCTTTTACTTCCCTCCCTGTCCTGTCTGAAGCATCAATGTCCTGGAACATTTAGTTGCCAATCATGCCTTTCCTTCAACCAAGTCTCTGTGATTGCAATAAATTGCAATAATGTCATACTCCCAGGCACCAATCTAAGCCCTAAGTTCACCTGCCTTACCCACTATACTCCTTGCATTAAAGTAGATGCACTTCAGGCCACCAGTTCTTTTGCGTTCATCTGCTCTCTCCCTAATCTTCCCTTTATTAATGCTATGTTCATGATTCTTACAATCTCCAGTTTCCACCTTGCTGTTTACTTGTCTTCTCTTCTAGTTCCAGCCCCCTGCCAGATTAGTTTTAACCTCCCCAATAGCAGTCATAAAAACTCCCCCAAGGAAGTTAGTTCCAGTCTGGTGCAGATGTAGACCGTCCATTTTCACGCGCACTACACTCACATGCACACACTCACACTCTCTCTCTCATGCATGCTCACACACATAAGTCTATGGAGGAATTTGCATTTGCAGAATTGTATTTGCAGACACATTCTGTTTTGCTCAAAAAGCACTCAATCTGCAGGCAGTCAATCCATGCAAACACACACACTTACACACTCTACCAAGCACACACATCTGCAAACACACACTCTCTCACATGTACTCACACTCACATGCGCACACTCACACTCTCTCATGCACGCACATACACATGTAAGTCTATGCGGTGAATTTGCATTTGCAGTATTGTATTTGTAGACAGAGATGGAAATGTGTTGCTGGAGAAGCGCAGCAGGTCAGGCAGCATCTAGGGAACAGGAGAATCGACGTTTCGGGCATTAGCCCTTCTTCAGGAATGTATTTGTAGACACTCTACTTTGCTCAAAAATCACTCAATCTTCAGGCAGTAAGATTTCATAAATTCCTACTTTGGGAATAGAACAAGTCTGACTCGAGATTGGGATACTGACAGACTCTAACCTCACACCTTTAATGCATTTTCTGAGCTGAGATGTTACTTTTTTAAAAATAAAACCTTAAGTTATCTCGAGAATGTGACTTACAAGAAGTTCTAAGATATAAATACTAATGAACCAAAATCTGCAACCCATTCTAAAAGGTGAAAGATTTAACAGCAATCTAGGTTTGTTCAATATATCATTTCAGTTGCATGACACCGTAATCTTTTGTTATAAATTGTGTGTCTTATTACTTGCTCCACAGCCAACTGATGAAGGAGCAGCGCTCTGAAAGCTAGTGCTTCCAAATAAACCTGTTGGACTATAGCCTGGTGTTGTGTGATTTTTAATTTTGTACACCTCAGTGCAACATCGGCACCTCCACATCATTGTTAAAAATGGTCTGGCTCATTGAATACTTTTAAGATAAAGTAGATTCTTGATTAACAAGGGAGTCAAAGGGTATCAGAAGTAGATAGGAATTTGGCATTGAGACCACAATCAGATCATTTGCGATCTTATTGAATGACTGAGCAGGCTAGAGGATCTGAATGCTTTACAGCTGTTATTAATTTGCATGTTCATTTGTACACAGCTGATGTGGAGTACTTGAATTAATGTGACGTACTCGAGTTAGCATGGAGGAGTACTCAAATGAATATGAAGAATTTGAGTTAAATTACAGCTGGCATGGAGTACTCAAGTCAAAGTAGAGCATTCGAGCTAACGTGGAGCTTGATTCTCATGCTAATATGGAGTGCTTGAGTTTACCAAGTCTGTTTAAACTTTGATTGAAGCAATCTGAATTGGAAAAGATAATATAACTAACCTGTCTCTTAATGCCTCATTTTTCAAGTCCAATAACAAAGGAATGGATTCCTTAAATTCTTTCATTTGCGATTCCAGATGGAAACCAACTGAGAGGCTACGGACATCTTTTGGTAGTTTTCTGAAAGCTTTCAGAAACCCATCAATTCCTTCTTGAAGCAGTTGTACATTTAGATCTGCCCATAATGTCTCAGACCATTCCTCTTTAGCAGTCTACAAGATGGCAACAAGTTTAAAGAAAGGCAAAATAGATTGAGTATTGAAAATCTGAAATGAAAACAGGAAATGCTGGAAATACTCAATAGATCAGGCACCAACTAAGGAGAGAGAAAGAGAGTGAATGCATCTTTCCATCAGAAATGTTAGGATAGGCCTTCATCAATCTGAAATATTAACTATGTTTCTCTCTGATAATTCCATGGGCTCTCAGGTAAATTGTATACTCAGAAATAATTCTCTGTCATATTGTTTCTTACCCACTGGATTCAGTCATTCTCTCTGTTCTTTTAAAAAAACATATATTATGTAGAAATTTTGGTTGCCCTTTTATTACAATCCCTTAATCACCCAATTCAGTTTTTCACAACTGATTGCTATTCTCTTCCATGTTTCCAGGTATTTTGATGTCCAACCCTGTAAAGGAATTCTAAAACAGGCAAACATCTGATTTGTTTTTGTCTTGCTTAAATGCAGATTTACTTTAATCTTCAAATGCAGGTCCATGATTTAAACTTTTAGTATCCTTTTCCGTGAGATTATGAGGCAGTTAACAGCCTCTTTTTGTGCAAACTGTTTTTCTGATTAACAGAATCCTCTTTAGCTGCTTTAAGAGTCTTGTTAAAGTTATGTCAATAAAAGATTTTAAAAACTGACACTTTTATCCAATCAGTTTACAAATTCCTTTTGCTTTTCATTGTCTGACTCAGCATGAGCTTTGTTCAGTCATCTCACCACAACAAGAACAAGTTTTCCCATTTTGAACATAGAAACAAAGAACAGGATTAGGCCACTCAGCTCCAATGTTCAATAAAATCATGGTTAATCTCATTACTCCATATTCCATCTATGCACAATGACCTTTCACCCTCTTGTTTTTCAAGAATGTATCTACCTCTGCCTTGAAACTATTCAAGGACTTTGCTTCCACTGCCTGTTCAGGAAGAGAGTTCCAAAGACTTATGATTCTGTGAGAGGAATAAAAAAGTCCTCATCACTGTCTTAAATGGGTGAGACTTATTTTTTAAACAGCGACCCTGAGTTCTAGATTATCCCATTGAGAAAATGTCCTCTCCCCATGCACCTTCTCAAGCCCTCTCAGGACCTTACATATTTCAATTAATTTGCCTCTTACTCTTCAGACCTCCAGCAGATACAAGTCTAGTCTGTTCACTCTTTCTCCCTAAGATGACCAAAACACTATCACCACCACCAACCTCTCCCCCACTACCCCAATGCAAGTATTAGTCTGGCAAACCTTCTCTGAACTATATCAAAAGCATTACATGCATTCTTATATAAGGAGACCAATATTATCTTCATCACTCTAGAAGTGTTTTCACCAATGCCTTGTACATCTGAATCATAACCGTATATTTTTATATTCAATTCCCCATGCAATAAACAATAATAATCTATTTACTTTCCTAATTACTGACTGTTCCTACATACTAACCTTCTGTAGTTCATGCAGTACTATGCCTATGTACTTACACATTTCAGAGCTCTGAAATCGCTCACCTTTTAAATACTTTTTTTAATTCTTCCTCATAAAATAGATAATTTCACATTTTCTCACATTTGCTAGATTTTTAGTGATTTACTTAACCTATTTATAATCATGTCTTCATACATTCCCAATTTTCTTGCCATTGCGCATGTCGCTCAAGGCAGTAGACAATTCTGCCTTTAGTCTTTACAATTTAATGTTACCTCCAGCTTCCAAAAGATATGTTTCCCTCATTTTGCTGAGTCATGACAGCCTATGATTGTTTGAAGTTGTTTCCCTCAGCTTTCTCGGAATCCCCTAATCAGCTGAATGGTCACACTGGTGAGGTTCTTGCCAAATCTTCTACAGGGTCAAGCTTGCGCCGGCATTCTGCATGCTAGCTAATAGAGAATGGCCTTTTCCCTGCTACTCACAGCAGCTGGTATTCTCCAATCTTTCTCACTGTTTTCAGGGGTTTTATGAATCAAACTGTCTGAGAGTCTGCACATCTAAATGTGGGTAAATTATTTGCTCTGTCATTTTTTATCAGGTGCTAAATCTGGCATGTGCATTCAACCTGGGCCCCATAGCCATATCGCAACAGAGACTTATTGTCAGGTACACCCTGTAACACGTCACATGTTCCTTTTCCTTACTCCAGTTTACCTTGAATTAGGAAGACATTTTAAACAAAACCATCTTCTCACGTCCAATGTATGGTTACAACACCATATTCAATGCTTTTCCTGATCGAGTATCAGTCAGTGCATGTATCTGACAGAGTGAGAGCCCCTTACTTTACTGACAATACTTTATGGAGAAAGTGAGGGCTGCAGATGCTGGAGATGCTGACGATACTTTATCTCCACTTCAGCACCATGGATGAATTCATTAGCAAGTCAGCTGAGCAGAGCAAGAAATCAATATCCTTTCTTTCATGATTCCATCTCTTAACACTTAACTGTGCTATGTCATCAGTGAATTTTTATTGAATTTCTTTGTGTGGGATGATGCAGAAATACAGTACTATGCTAGATATTATGCAAGTCTTTTGAAATCACTGGGGTTTCAGACACAACAGATTTTCCCAAGAGACAAAGCTTATGCAATAGTCACATACTCCATAGTTCCAATACAGCGCATATTATTAGACAGCATGTGAATACTTTAATTAACCTATACAAACATACCCGCTGTGCCTTGTAAATGTCATAGATCAGTCGCAAGCCTTTAATTTCCTTCTGAAGTGACAGCAGCTCAGGGTGCATTGTAATCGACAGATCAAAAAGCTTTTCAGCATTCGCCAATTCTTGACGGTTTCGTTCAAATTCTTCCACCTCGTTTTCAAATTTTCCCAAGATCTCAAGCCCTGCATTAAACAATGATCAAATAAACAGTATTGTGAAATTGGCAGCTTTTCCTGAATATAAATGAGAAGCAATATTTATTTACAAGGGGGAAAGGAATAGAAGGAGGTGTTCAGAGGTTGAAATGAAGTGGACAGGAGGATGTTCATTGGGAGCATAAATTGTGGCATGGACTGTATCTCTCCTTTCCTACCTATTAGTACTCCCTTTCTTTTGATCTGAGCACCCTCGCTATCTATTCCACTCATTTACACAGCCACATCTCCTTCCTCAGTGACTGTTTCCAGCACCTCCCCAGCCACCCCAAGTGGATTTCAGCTGAAATTCCATCCTTCACGATCAAATCTACCAGGATTATTGGCATCACCGAGACATAGAATACTCCTCAGACAGCTGCTCTCAATTCCTCCTGAGATCCATGCTCAGTGCCATGTGTCCACTTGCATATTCTCAACCATTCTCTCCATCAGCATCACCTCATGCTATCTCAAAGCTATCCTGGTCTCCATTTCCATTTCAGCCAAGTTCCCACAGCATTAGTTTGGGGTTCTGTATTACGAATCTGGTGACATTAGCACTATGTTACTGCTTCACCTTTTCAGTGCCTTTGTCTCCATGCCCACTTATTTGGACAACAATGCTCTCCTTGTTTGACAAACACTTTCACTCCTTTCCAATACTCTCCCTTTAGCGGGAGTCCTCTCTCTGGTCTCTTCTCTACATTTAATCTCTTCATTGAGAATTGTCAACCTGCAATCAGCTGTTTTCATTGCTTCTCTCCCCTCCCCCACTCTAACCTGTGTCCTTCTGAACTTGGAGAAAGTGAGGATTGCAGATGCTGGAGTACCAGCTGAACTGAACTGAACTGGTCCTCACCCTGAACAACTTCTCCTTCCAATCTTCCCACTTCCTCCAAACCAAAGGAGTAGCCATGGGCACCCGCATGGGCCCCAGCTATGCCTGCCTCTTCATCGGATATGTGGAACAGTCCATCTTCCACAGCTACACTGGCACCAACCCCCACCTTTTCCTCCAATACATCAATGATTGTATTGGCGCTACCTCGTGCTCCCACAAGGAGACTGAACAATACATCCACTTTACTAACATCTTCCACCCCGACCTCAAATTTACCTGGACAGTCTCAGACTCCTCCCTCCCCTTTCTAGACCTCTCCATTTCTATCTCGGGCAACCGAGTCAACACAGACATTTACTACAAACCGACCGACTCCCACAGCTACCTAGATTACACCTCCCACCCTGCCCCCTGTAAAAACACCATCCCATATTCCCAATTCCTCTGCCTCCACCGCATCTGCTCCCAGGAGGACCAATTCCACTGCCGAACAACCCAAATGGCCTCCTTCTTCAAAGACCGCAATTTCCTCTCAGACGTGGTTGACGACGCTCTCCACCGCATCTCCTCCATTTCCTGCACCTCCGCCCTTGAACCCCGTCCCTCCAATCGCCACCAGGACAGAACCCCACTGGTCCTC